>NC_064631.1:370767707-371100207 GCF_023864275.1 Schistocerca cancellata
GTTGAGCATAAAAATCAGAGTACCACAAACACCAGGTAAAAATGAAGCTGAATGGCAGAAGGCACAAAGTGGCTAACTCTGCAGATCAACAAAATGCAGACAATGCTTGGTTATTTCATCAGCTTTCAGGGGTGAAGTTTTGCGAGTGGATGGCCACATCTTAGTAGCTCATGGCAGTTACAGAATTACAAATATGAGAGCTGCCAAATAATAGTGATGGAAAACTAGGAAATGTGACATGGAAGAGTATGTAAAAAATTGTGCATAAAGAGCTAATCTTAGCCACTGAAAAGTTGCTAAGACTGCCAGAAGTGAAAAACCATTTCCAAAGATTGGAGTGGACGTCTTAAGACCATTTAAAAGAACTGCAGAGAATATGTACACATTAACAATAATAGATAATTTTTCCTGATACACTGAAATGTTAACAATCACAGACCAACGAGCTAACACAGTAGTACAAGCCATGATAAATAACTGGATCCTTAAGTTTGGAGTACCAGATACCGTAATAACAGACCAAGGTACAGATTTCATATCAGATGTAATGAAACAGTTGTGTTATTTGCTTCACATTCACAATTTAAGAACAATTCCTTTCCATCCACAAGAAAATGGATGAACAGAAAAGATACAAAGGACAGTTTTCAATATGTTAAGCCACTATGTTAACAGCCAGCACCATGATTGAGACAAATACTTATCATTCATAATTCCAGCATACAATTGTTAAAGTTCACACCAGTATCAATATTTAACCATAAATGGTGGTACATAGCAGAAAAATACCATCTATTTTGACATGATGAAATCCAAGCTTGGAGCTAATAGTCAGTGAAAGAATTTGAAAAATGTTTACATGAAGTTTGGCAAAGAGTAAAATAAGCCAATACAAATGCTGTATGCCATAAGGCAAAATGAAAAAGTTTTTAACTAACAATATTATGAAAAGGACGTTGCTACTCACCATACAATGGAGATGCTGAGTCATCAAAAACAGATAAAACACACACACACACACACACACACACACACACACACACATGCACACTGAGTGTGGCTTCAGCTGCCAGAGGCTGCAGTCGTGTGTGAGAGCTGCGTTTGCATTTGTGTGTGTGTGTGTGTGTGTGTGTTTTTGACAAAGGCCTTGGTGGCCAAATCTTATACTGTGACAGTCTTTTGATTGTGTCTATCTGTGATCCAGCATCTCCACTATATCATGAGTAGCAAGTTTCCTTTTCATAATATTGTTACATTTCGTCCTGGATTTTCCATTGTTTGAAGTTTTTAACCAAGTATCACAGTCTGTTCCAAGTCATTGAAATGATACTATCTGTACGTGTTGAGTTGCAGTTGCCAAAGAAACTTCTGTTGTTCATGTACCATAAGCAGGGTTAAATAATTAAAAAGAGCTGTTGATACTTTACCACAAGTTCCATCAGTTACACCAGTCTTGACAAAATTGTCCAAAAATACTAGGAAATATGTTCTTAATGACAACCACGATACATACGCTAAAATCACAAAGTAAGTAGTTATGATTAGATTCTTGTTATTGTCTTAGTGATTGTTCTACATTCATTATCTTTTTAGTGTTGGTGTGTATTTATTGACGTATCATGTACAGTAGAATTCAGAAGTTTGTGTTGAGTGGGGTAGAGTTTATTTTCTTTTTCTTTACATACACACAAATTTTCGGAAGAGGGTAGGAATTGATGAAACATTCCTTTCTCTTAGGTGACATACCCCCATGTAGGAAGGTTATCATAGTCCTCATAATTCTTCAATTTGTCAAGGGAGGTGTACCAAATACAATTTGGAACCAGCCACTCAATTCTGGGACATTGTTCTTCAGACAACGAGATGTGCTATTAATTAGTCATCAATGGAATGTATAGGAAGAAAAGGGGCATTCATGCAATTACATGAGAAACTGCCAAAGGAGATTGTTTTGGAGAAAATAAGAAATGAGTACCACAAGCTAAGAATCTTGTATGACAAATTGAGAACATCACAAAACAAGTTGATGGAAACAGTGCCACAGAAAAGAAGATGGTTGGTTGTGGGAGGGAAGTTATTGAAAATCATATTCTGCACAACAGACAGTGGAGATATACAAAACCTATATAATACAGTAGAACTGCAGCATGTAGTAAGTCTAATCAAGAGAACTTCAGTCGTGTTCTACCGTGTAGCAACCATTGCTGTTAGCTCAGATAAAGCAAAACTGCGTGTATTCATTCAGTTTCCAATAGTGGGCATGAATGCACAATACCATTTACCATTCATCCTTATCAGGTAAAATGTGGAATGCTCAACAAGTGGATTCAAATACAAATGCAAAAAGTACTATAAATCTCATAACAAAGTGAACTTTAGCAAATTTACAGGAATGTATTATAGAAAGCACCATGATTTGTCCAGACAGACTGATACAGTCTAACATACAAACTCATGATGTGCAGTTGTTATTAGGGAAAACAGAAGTGTCAGAGTGTCAAAGAGTAGTGCTGGCTCCACAACCATTTTCTAAAGAGTGGGAGACATTGGATTTGTTCAGTTGTCACACTAGAGGTATCAGCTTGCTGATATGGTGGAAAGGCAACAAGCTGAAGCCCTGAAAGCCTTTTTTGTGAAATAGAGGAGTAGTGATGACTGCTGATGGACCCAGAAAAGTAGGCCACATTCAATCATTGTTGGCCAAAAATAATGTCATTACCTCAGATGCACAGTAATAAATACTCGGGCTTCAGAATCTTAATGTAAGTTACATTGCAGTACACCAGCTAAAAGGCCAAATATGTGACGTGTAACTATCATTTGCCAAAATGACTTCTGCTTTCGGAACTGCTACCTGTCTGGCTTGCTGTATATGGTTACTGTGGTCCACTGACCTTTCAGCCACTGGTGAGAAGGCTTGGAGACTTCTACCTCTGGCATGCTCAGCTGAGCTGATAGTGTTTGGCCCATCATTACACTGTCACAGAATTCAGGAGACGCTAACCACTGCTGCCGCCCAGCTGGTAGAGGTCAACCCAAGCCCCTAGAATTTCTGTAGGTGCTAACAAATGTGACGAAATATTAGTTATGATATGTTGGATGGATTTTTGCATAGCCATGCATGATGGTTCCCTGGGCAGAGATGCAGGACTGGCATTCATCGCACACTGTCCAGTCTCAGCCCATTTCCCCTCCAGAGGGAGCCAGTCGCCTCCCACCACTGTCTGCTGATGTAACAGACTAAGATGAGCAGCAGGCAGTTGGCCTTAGCTGCTTACTAAGAAATCTTCATGCAGGCTGAGGGAATGAGCACCCAAGGTTTGCTGAGTTCCTTCACAGGGACAAATTAGAGTGAAGTGCACACAGAACTGACTGTTGTGCAGCCCTTAATGGGCCTAATTACATGCAGGAGGGTACAGAGCAGCGAGGTTTCCACATTGCCATGAGATAAGGATGAGGAGATGCTGCAGTTTGTGACTGGTCACTCACGGTCCCTCCGTGATCTGATCTCTGCTAATCATGGCAGATACAACAAGCACACTGTACTGAGCGACTGCAGCCAGACACATCAGCATCCTCACTGGTTTTTGTTACGTGGCCATCAGACTGCGGTCCAGTGCACATTTTGTCTCCTGACACTGGAGACATCATCAGAGGCTATAAAGACTCAGACAACAGTTTGAGATCCTATGTACCAAACAAAATTAGATGAAACAGCTGCTACTCGAAATTTCATTTCATTTCATTGTTTGGGAATAATTTGTTGATCATCCTGCTATGCACCAAGGCATCCCCAGTAAATTGATGAACATACCTTAGTTTAATAGAAAGAATCGGAAAGTGGCGACAATGCAGATACTATTGCAATCCTGGTTCAGAAGAGGAAGTGCATAAATAGGCAGACAAAACTTAAGTGCAATCCCTGTGTCTAGTATAAGAGCTGTGCCTGTGACATTTTGAAGCAATAGTGAACAAGAGGTCTCTAAATGTAGTGCAGTATAGTGTAGTTTAGTAGAGCCAGCTGTAAGGTAATACTTCCTTAATTTACATATTCTTCCTTCTCTCTATAAATTGCAATATACCGTGTGAACCGTAACTCCACCAACAAACTTTCAGAGTTGTTCAACGATACCTTTGAGTATTTAGCTGTAAGGGACCCACAGTCTCTGCATGCTCCTTACAGAGTAATAATGTAATTGTGATTTACTCTGTTTGTTACTGCAGTCACCCTTCTTTTTGTAAAAATACCTTTATAACACTGAAGACATCTGTAATATTCAGTAAGCAAAACCTACAACAAACAACTCAAGAGTAATGTGATAACCCTCAGATGAAACATGTACAGATTCGTCACAGTATGTTCAGTCTGTTTTGTCAGTGTATAGTACAGCATGTAACAAATCCAGAACTGTTTCCTTACAGGCATCCCATGAGGTAAGGTCAATAGTCAGGGATACAGCAAGAATGCTAAACTAAAAACTTCAAGTGGATGTATGCCCTATTCTGAAAGATTTTCAGGAGAGGACACATTTGTTTTAGGGCTAGTGGTGTACACATATGTGTGCTACTCACCCAACAGCTTTGATATTTTATTCTAGCAGTTGTACCTGCCTCATTGCTTTATACCTCTTTTCTCAGGATGTTTTGCTCCCATTGAGGTAGTTAGTTGAATGCACAGTTGTCCACAGCATAGATAAAAGGGCTTGTGAGCCCAGATATGTCAACACAAACTGTTGCGAAACAATTATTAGCAGTGGGACTACGGGCACACACACATCTAGCCAGTCTTCCACTCACACCACAGCATCAATGTGCACTGCTCGATTGGAGTTTTCAGAGGGTCACTTGGAAGATAGAATGCCACGGTGTGGTCGTAAGTGATGAAAGTAGATTCTGCCTGCACACAAGTGATGGTTATTTGTGCATATGATATAGACCCTGTGAGCACTGTCTTGTAGAGTCCATTTGTCCAAGACACACTGGCCCCACCCCAGACCTTACAGTTAAACAATAAGCTACAATACTTGGATGCTAGCCAACACTTTCTATATGCAAAATGTTATAATCCATTCTTTTGCCATTCAGACAACAGAAACATGATGTGTTGTTCCAATAAGACAATGTTCACCTGCACACTGGCCATGAAACTCAGTGTGCTCTGGAAGACATGCAGCAACTTCCCTCGCCAGCACGATCTCTAGACTTGACTCCAGTCAAGCATCAGTAGATTATGACAGGACAAGAAGTGACTCATGTGACTCATGAACCAACAGATTTTACAGAACCATGTGACTGGTCGAGCAGGTATGGCGTAACATATCCCAGTACAGTATTCACCATCTGTTTGATTGACTGGGTGCCAGAGTCAGTGCCTGCATTGCCAACTATGGAGGCTAAACCATGTACTACTATGGGTATTTCAGCATGGCTTGGTACCTCAGAACTTCTTGTGCTGTTGAACTGGAAATGTATATTACAGCATGGCTCAATACCTGGTACCTCAGAACCTCTGAAAATGTGATCATTTCATATACTCCATATAGAATGTTGCAGCAATAAATCTTGAGTGGATTGTAAAGGGTGAGAAGGGTACAATAATTTTGCTCTCTGGCATTGTGTGTGTGTGTGTGTGTGTGTGTGTGTGTGTGTGTGTGTGTGATGTGACAATGGCATGACTAGATCTACTGGATATTGTCTGTGACTTCTATTACTCTGATGGTCATTATATGGCCTTTACCTTTCATTTTAATCATTTTAACAAGAGTGCTACTCATTCACCAGCACCACAATCTTGTGAAAAGGTGCTGATAACCCAACAGTTTTAAATCCATCTATACTCCATGGTTGTCAGTGTACGATATTTTAATGAGTATGTTTTATTTCTGATCTGGGTGCAGGTTTATGCCTTCCATAGGCCCACTCACTTTTTTAAATGGCAGTGAGCTACTGTGTCCCAGGTTTTTAAGTTTTTGTGATTTCTCTTGTATCTGTTTAAAAACAT
This sequence comes from Schistocerca cancellata, assembly GCF_023864275.1. Classification (NCBI taxonomy): domain Eukaryota; kingdom Metazoa; phylum Arthropoda; class Insecta; order Orthoptera; family Acrididae; genus Schistocerca; species Schistocerca cancellata. Next base: position 370,773,709 of record NC_064631.1, read on the forward strand.
TGAAAGGGAGATTTTTGCTAGGTATAGAATGGCTTGGTAACTGATCATTAGTAAGTGATGATGTAGTTACAATAATCTTGTGTGCATTAAACGTATCTTTTCTCTTACAATGGCTTTTATCTACAGTTATCTGTATTGTTTTTGTTTGTGTTTCCTGCTATTATTTTACATGACTTCTGGTATCTCCATACTGTATTTTAAATTGGGTTTGTTGTACTTGTGTGCTTTTCTTTTTTAGAGATTTTTGTATTTTTAATCAGTTTTAATCCCATTCATCTCTAATTACTCAATGGAATGTTGTGGATGAGTCAACAGTTCATTGCCCCAAAACTATGGTCATCATCTTCAACATTTTTATCTATGTGTCAGTTATCTTTCCTCATAAAAATAATACTTTATGACAACACAGCTTGACGTCTCTCTTTATTTATATATAAGCTTTTACACTATTGTATTTAAATTTAACATTATATACAACATTATATACATATTATTTAAGTATATAAATACATTTTATCAGATTATGCTGGCACTAGTGTTGTTTGAAACACCATATATTTTGTTTATTTTATTTCTCTAATCATAATAGTATTCAAATTGTGCTTATTATGTCATACTCATTTTTGCATTATGACTGTTTTTAGATTGCTTTCATCAATAGGATTTTATGTTGACAGATGATAAATCATTGCGAGACATTTGGCCCAGTGCGTGACACACTTCCAGGCCTCATGGAGGGGCTACATACAGTGTGGGTTCTCTCACATTTTTACTGCACTGATGAGCAAATGGTTCCCCTCTTTGAGAGAATTGCCTGGGTACTCCGGAAAAAAGTTAGTTCAGTACTTGACGTTCACACACTCTTCAAGTAAGTTTCTAGAATATGTATAAGTACTTTCTACATAATGTTTTTGAAATTGCTAATTAAATATAGGTTATGGTCAAAAATATGGAAACACAAAAGACATAACACATTATTGTGCCTAACATGGTTTAGAAAAACCTTCGACATTCAAAACAGCTTCCAGTCACCTTGGAATGGATAAATACAGGTCCTGTGTGTTTTTCAAGGAAATCTTATACCATTCTTCCTGCAGAATAGTAGCAAGTTCAGATAAGAACACTGGAAATGGATAACGATCTTGCACCCTTCTCTCCAAAATAGACCACAAAGGCTCACTAATAGTTAGGTCTGGTGACTATGGTGGCCAGGGAGATTTAATAATTCATCCTTCTGCTCGCAAAACCATTCCTGGATGATGCAAGCTGCATGAACAAGGGACCTGTCATCTTGGAACACATAACCATTGGGCAACAAACATTCTACCATGGATGGACCTGATCAGCAAAAACTGTCACACAAATGTTGGCAGTAATGCGACCTTGCAGTGTAACTATGGGGCTCATGAAATACCACAACATGGCTGCCCAAAACATCAACCAAATCCCCCCCACCATATATCATTCTTGGCAGCAAGGAGCGTGTATTGATGGCTTGAGGCAGCATATGCCAAACATAAACTCAGCCAGAAGTTGGAAATAGTGAGAAACAAGCCTCATCTGATCAAATGACTTTCTTCCATTGGCCCATAGTATAAGTTTTAACACTTCAGCACATTTTCCTGTCTTGGCCATTTGCATCACTGAATTGGAATTCCACCCCATCCTGCAATTCCCTTCTCATGGAGTACCCTTTGTGTCACTTCAGTGTTAACATGGTCTGTGAGTGTGACATTTGATTCTACAGTGGCTTTTGCAGCTGTCACCCTCCTATTTTTTATCTTACTGCTTTTCAATGACCATCAGTCGCAGTCAGTAGCACACACCTTTGCCCACACTTTGATTTAGTGGATGATGTTTCTCCAATTTCCCACATATAGTATAAATCTTCAATCCAGTGCCTCTTGAAACACCAATCAGTTCAGCTACCTTGGTTAAGAAAGTACCCACCTTACGAGCACCAACAATTTGCCCACATTCGAATTCATTTAACTCTAACAAAACAACTATACAGAACACTGCTCTGATCATAACTCACACATGCAGAGTTCTGAGGACACTGCACAGGTGGCATTCATGGTGAAATACAATCACACAACCTGCAAGTTTGCCTAGCGTCTGCATTTACGTTTAACCATGCATTTCTCACAAGGTTTCCATATATTTGACCAACCCCTGTGCCTTTAATACATAGTTACAAATAAATTTCTTCTAAAACTTAAATTTGTGTATCATATGTGTTTTTGTCCTAAGAATGCGATAACACATTCAGGACAACTTACACATGAGTGTCATTAAATTTACCATGTAATTGTGTACAGGTACCACCTTATGAACATGACTTAACTGGGCAGTCACCTAGCCAGTGCAGTTATCCAAAGGTTGCCACAATTCCAAGTCCAACTCCAGTGTTTGAGACTGAATTTATATGGCTTTGTTACTGGGTACAACTACCAGTGATTGTGCAAACAACCATTTAATGGATTGACTATTAATGTAGGGGCTGGTAGTGTGCAGCTGCATTTTGCCCATAAGAAATTCTTTAAATAATAATAGAACAGTTTAATCAATAGTCAGGGAATGAATGGAAACCACAGCTAATGTCGTCATGGTCTTCATTCCAAAGGCTGGTTTGATGCAGTTCTCCATGCTACTCCATCCTGTGCAAGCCATGTCATCTCTTGGTCTCCCTATACAATTTTTACCTCCCACACTTCCTTCCAGTACTAAATTGGAGATCTCTTGATGTTTCAGAATGTGTCTTATCATCTGATCCCTGCTTCTAGTTGGGTTGTGCCACAAATTTCTTTTCTCCCTAATTTTATTCTGGACACTTATATCTATATTTGATGTTAACAAATTTCTTTTCTTCAGAAACACTTTTCTTGCCATTGCCAGTTTACATTTTATATTATCTCTACTTCGGCCATCATCAGTTATTCTTCTGCCAAAATAGAAAAAACTCATCTACTACTTTAAGTGTCCCAGTTCCTAATCTAATTCCTTCAGCATCACCTGATTTAGTTAGACTATAGACCATTATCCTCATTTTGCTTTTGTAGATGTTCATCTTATACCCTCCTTTCAAGACACTATCCATTCCATTCAACTGCTCTTCCAAGTCCTTTGCTGTCTCTGACAGAATTACAATGTCATTGTCAAACCACAAAGTTTTTGTTTCTTCTCCATGGACTTTAATTCCTACTCCAAATTTTCCTTTAGTTTCCTTTACTGCTTGCTCAATGTACAGATTGAATAAAGTCGGGGAGAGGCTATAACCCTGTCTCACCCCCTTCTCAATCACTTCTTCCCCTTCATGCCCTTCGACTCTTATAACTGCCATCTGGTTTCTGTACAAACTGTAAAAAGCCTACTGCTCCATGCATTGTACCCGCACCCCCTTTAGAATTTGAAAGAGAGTATTCCTGTCAACATTGCCAAAAATGTTCTCTAAGTCAACAATTGTGTAAACTTCTATGAGAAGTTGTAGGGTCAGTATTTCCTTGCATGCTAATACATTTCTCCAGAATCTGAACTGATCTTCCCTGAGTTTGGCTTCTACCAGTTTTTCCATTCTTCTGTAAAGAATTCTTGTTAATATTTTGCAACTATGACTTTATTAAAGTATTGCCTCACTTGTTCCAACATTTCTATGGAATCTAAACTGATCTTCCCCAAGATTGACTTCTGCCAGTTTTTCCATTTGTCTGTACAGAATTTGTGTTAGTATTTTGCAGCTGTGACTTATTAAACTGATAGTTCAGTAACTTTCACACCTGTCAGCACCTGCTTTCTTTGAAATTGGAATTATTATAGTGTTCATAAAGCTTGAAGGTATTTTGCCTATCTCATACATATTTTTCACCAGATGGAAGAGTTTTGTCATGGCTGGCTCTCCCTATGCTATCAGTAGTTCTAATGGAATGCTGTCTTCTCCCAGGGCGTTGTTTTGACTGGCCCTCTATATACTCCTTCCAGCTTTCTGTGTGCCCTTCTTTGCTTTGGCTGCCATGATGCTACTTTAATTTAGTAATCCCCAAAATTTTGTGATGGCTTTACGTAATTTCCCTCTGTGGGAAGACCTGGACCATCAGGCTAAACCTGTGACTAATCTGCAACAGAAGACTTCACCACACGGTTTTGACATAGGTTATGCACAGTTTTTCCTATTATATCAAACAACAAAACTCTGAAAGTGGGGCACATTCCCATTACAATTCTCAGCTCACTGGCTCCATTGGTCTTTACGGTACTACATAAAATCTCCTTTCTCACCTGTGTTACCCCTTGAACTAAGCAACTTTGCAACTATTTACATAGATATTCCCTTATCACACTCCTATGGTGCCTTGTATGGCAAGCAGTAATATTCATTTCAACACTACCCAGTGTTTTTTGTCTTTTGAATGACAGTTAATTACATCTTCCAACAAGTCACTCTTGTTACTATATCTAGGTTTTGCACTTGCTGCACCTTCTCACGCACGAGCATTTAACCAGTCCACTGGTATCTGATGTAATGGTGGATAAGAATGCTGAATGGCCCTCTGTCCTAATGTAGCCGAAGGCTGTGCAGAACAGAGTTGACATTAACACAGTAGCTATGGTTATGACACTTATGATTTCATCATGTACTGCTGGGCCTCCCATTGTTGCTATACATATGAAAGCATTTGCTCCACTAAACTGTGCCTATCTTGCATATTTATGAGTCTGTTCAGCAACAGGATTAGGTTAGTATTCAATGTTTCATTCAAATAGGTCAGGATTGCTAGTGGATTCTGTGGCCACAACAATTGTGGCTGAGTAATGTTCAACTTGGTTTTTCCCATAACAGAAGCTGACAGGTGAAATGTCCATCCGGATGTATCACAGTCTGTTTCATTAACAATTAGTCTGCTCCCATGCACATCCAATTATTCAGCTCTCCCAAGCTTACCTTGCTCATAACAGTTTGCTACTACAAGTTCAGTACTGTTTTCGGAAAAGAAGCAGTGGGAACCCGCTTGCTGAAAATATGGTCACAGCTCCAGTAAATCATGTCTACAATCCTGACCTGCTTTGCCTAACTACAGCTGTACCTCACACTTGCTGTATGTATGACCTCTGTTGGGGAGATAGTAACCCTCTCTCTCTAACAGTGTTCGAGTTCAGTTAGTGATGGCAGTGTGATAAGTAGTCCCCCTGTGTTTTTACTTGGACGAATTTCCTCAAAGATCACCTCTTCAGTGGGTATAAATGTATGGTGTAACATTTCAATCTGACTCAGCTGGGGCTGATCAGAAACTGTACCAGTATATACAGTCAAGCTAGACCTGTTCCAATCCTGACTGCTGTCCTATGGTAATACAGTGGTAGATTCAACTTGTCTGGTTCATATACCAGTTCTAATTCCAGCAGCAACTACTTCTGCAATTTCTGTAAGCCTACCAAAAACTAATCCGGCATTAACAGAGCTGGGCTTTGTTGCCCATGAGCTGCATGTAAGACTGCTTCTTACAATTCCTCTACTGCTATCTCAGTGTCCCACAAGCCATCGGGTGAAGATTGCAACAGTCTTGCTACAAGATCCCAGTTCACTATACTTATTGCTGTGTTTAGCAAGTTATCTCCAAGGCTAGCCTTCCCAATATCCTTGTGTTGTTCAATACACCTTGTACCTAACTCATTAACTGTGTAATGTGCCATTCCACAGTGGCCTTACTCATCCTCGCTATATCATTCATTCTCTCCATTGTATCATTCAGCTCCCAGATGTCACTGACATCTGCAGCCCTGAAAATTGTCTATCAAAACATGCCTATGGTGCTACATTGTGCGTGACATTGATTCCACTATCTACTACATTTTTCCTTGCAGTTGCTCATGCGATTGGTGCAACTTGTTCCTACTCACTTCTCATTTCCTTTAGTGCGTCATTCCCTCCATCTCCCTCTGTAACACCATAAAAACGTTTTCCAAATGACTTACCTCATTACACATTTCCCAAGCATTCAGTGTCTGCTTCAATGCCCAATGATGGCCTGTGAGTACTAAATCCTCTTGCCTTGGAAAAAGGGCTGTGGTTTCCAATGGTAGTACCTGCAGCTCCCCCACTTCACTCCTGGAAAGAGGAGCAACACTGCTAAGAAAAGGACTCCCCTCATCTTTGACTTCAACCTGTGGCAACCAGGGAACTCCCACTATGTCCCTTCCCCTACCGAAAGGTCCGCACACTACATAGACATACAAAAGAAAACTCAACCCTAAAATACCTAACTTATGCACCAGTGAACATAAAAGACAATACTTCTTCACGCTATTTTCATTTTCCTCTGGTATAAAAATCACGTATGTTTCAAAAGAACACTTACCCACTAATCCAAATTTATACTATTCCCTCTTAGTTTTTTTTTTTTTTTTAGTTTTATTTTTTTTATTTACAATATCTTTGCGTTGAGCCGTCGTAACGATGGCTTTTGCAAACATCAGACTTAATACTATGGTTATATTTATACTTATAAAATACACTATATTCTGTAGCTGTTGCTTCTTATGTCTATTTTTTACATTTATCACATTACAACTGATATGCTAATGCCTCATGTTACAATCACTATCTTAAAATTCATTGAAAGAATATAAACATTTTTCTATTGGAAAAGATTTTAATTTTGTTTTAAAAACATTTCACGTGTATGTTCTTAGAGAGTTTGGTAGCTTGTTATACCAAATCAAACCACTGGTATCTGGACTTCTATCAGTCATTTTTAACGTTGTTCTGTTACGGAAATAGTTACAGTTTGTTCTAGTGTTGTGATCGTGTACATCACTGCCCTTGATAGCTTCTGTTGGTTGACTTATAAAAAATACAACTATTTTGAAGATGTTCAGAGAATATATTGTCAGATATTCGTGCTGTACAAACACTTCACGACATGAATCTCTATGTCCTATCCCATGTATAAGTCTTATTGCTCTTTTCTGTAGTAGTAGTATTCTTTTTAAATGTACATCAGCTGCACAGCCCCGTAGTTCAATTCCGTAATTGAGAAAGGGGTAAAGTGTTCCATAATATACTAATTTCTGTGCTTGGCTAGGAACTATCTTTGCGAGCTGGCTGAGGAGATATATGGCACTACTGACTTTTCCGCATACAAAATTAATGTGGTATGTCCACTACAAATTTTCATCAACATATACACCCAGGAATTTACAGTTACCATTTTCTGTTGCAGGGATATTACACACACTATTCATATTGTTATGATGAGAACTGCCTGTTTTAAATGTCAGTAGTTGAGATTTGGTGACATTCACCTTGAGTCCCTGATCATTGAAGTATTTTGTTACTTCTGTTACACCACTAGTAGCAAGAGATTCTAGCTCTTTAGATTCGCTCCCATAGAACAAGATTGATGTGTCGTCTGCATAGCTTACAATATGGGAGTTAATGGATTGTGCAATGTCGTTAATATATATAAGGAAGAGAAAGGGTCCAAGGATTGAGCCCTGTGGTATAACTTGTAATACAGGTTCACTGGTGGACTGGGAGTTCATGATTTTATTATCTAGTTTGTGTGACAATTTAGTGCACTTTGCTTATGATTCAACAGGTACGTGGTTAGAAGATTCATGGCTTGATCCCCAATACTATAAGGTTTTAGCTTTTTAAGAAGTAGCCTATGGTTTACCGTATCAAATGCTCTTGTCAGGTCCAAAAATATACCTGCAGTCTGCGTCTTCTGGTCCAACAGACAGTAAACTTCATGGATGAACTGTGTAACTGCTGTGGTTGTACTTAGCTCTTTTCTGAAGCCATGCTGCGAATCTACAAGCAGTTTATGTTTTGTGAAAAGGGCACTTAGTTGAGAAAGGGTAATGCTTTCGAATATCTTACTAAAAGTGGGAATTAATGATATTGGTCTATAGTTGGAGACTTCTTCCTTACTTCCCTTTTTATACAATGGTTTCACTACACTCATTTTTAGAACCGTTGGATACATGTTTTCTCTACTGCTACAATTAATCAGTTGAGTAAGATGTTTAGAAATTTCTTTTAAGCATGCTTTAGAAATAGCACTGGATACGCCATCCCATCCAGATGAAAATTTTTTCTTTAGCATGTATATTGTCCTGCGAACCTCCTTCTCATTCACTTCCACAAGTTCAAATTTGGTGCACTGGGTGAGATGGCATCGGATCTCTATCTGTGAATCTGTAATATGCGTTGATTGTTCACCAGATATGTAGTAGTTATTAAAAATATTACATATAGTATCTGGGTTTTTATAATGTTACCATTATGTCTTAAGCTGAGTGGTTCCATGTTCATCTTGTTGGGACCTTTTCGGTATTTGTCAATCAGCTTCCAAGATGCTTTGCTAATGTTGTCAGACTGTTCTATTGTTTTGCTGCTAATCTGCTTCCTTAGATTGACAATTTCAGTTTTAAAAGTTTGCTTGGCCCTATTGTATTTTTCATTGAAAACCTGCATAGCAGTAGCTTTATAAAGCTGGTTTAGATCATGTACTTGCTGCCTGAGCCTAATCAGATTTGTTGGGAGTTTTAGTCTAGGATTACTTCCATTTTGACAGTGTTAATCCTTGGCTTCAACCCTTACAAAACCTCCTGTACAGGTTGTGCAAAGTTTCTATCCTTCTTCTTTCTACTAGCCGTACTTGTATCCCCACTGGATGATGGCAGATGTATCACCACATATGGAGCACATAAAAATGGCTTCAGATGCCCGATGTGAACAATAGTAGTATCAGTAGGGGAACTGAAGCATGACATTTACCATCGATATTATTTCAATGGCCTGGTATCGCCATTGGTAAGAAGTTCCAAATTTTTGGTCTTACCCTTTGGAACATACAGGTTCAGTAATATAACCCACTGATCAATTTTATGCATATGATTCTTCAACTGCTTGTGGCATCCCAGGGTTCTGATGTTTCTTCCCTGCAAATGTTTTCAAATTTCCCTCACCTTTTTAGCAAAATTCATAACGGGTTGCTCATTCTTGCCGTTTGTTAGCCCTATTTCATTGAATAACGAATGGTATAAACTACCTCATGTGGTGATAAACCTGTCACAGAATGGATTTTTGCATTATATGTACTGATAATGAAGAATAAATATACATTCCAATCATTATGGTGTATGCTCACATAGTGACTCGCGTAGTGTGTGATGAACCCTATCCATCCTACCATTAGCCTGAGTGTGCATTGGCCACATAATTAACTTCTTAATCTTTAGTAAATTATACAGCTACTTTAACAAATAGGACATAATGTTGTGTCTAGGAATCCTGATACTCGGTTCGCTAGACAAACAATGAAACAACTTGTATTAATGAGTTTTATTACAATGAGACAAGATACAATTACTTAACTTTGATAGATGTGTTGCAAGCAAAGGGCGATGTACAAAATAACCAGTCTTCTTCAGAGTAGACAAACACAAGTCTGTGCTACATAGAGATTCCTAAAAAAGTGGCTAATGTTGACACTGCTGTCAAGGTGGGCTGCCACCATTCGGGCGCAGTGCTTATGTCCTTTTCACATAGGGCCCACTGCTGTCATGCTGTTGTCCTGGAGGGATGTTGGTCAGTATGCGATTGGCTGACTTCTTCTCATAGCCTTCTCTTCCCTGTCATTCCCAAATGGCGTGCCAGTGCTGACTTTACACCGTAACTACCCCCCACCCCCCCCCACCCCCCGACCCCCACCCCCACCCCAGAGTGACGAACCAACGGACCATCGTCATATATGGAGCACGACAATGGGAAAGGGGGGGCAGGGGCAGGAGCGTGGACGCTCTGATGGACCGGCGGAAGCTGTGGCGGAGGGACGTCAGACTTCTGGTCGTACCCCACCATCCGGCCTTCACTCTGGTGGAAACGTAGCCCGGAAAACGCCCTGAAGGGACTTCTTTCAGCAAGCTAGCCACACTGTTGTTGGCACTGAATGCGGTAACTGACAACACATATTCCTGAATTTGAAAGCCAAACAAATCAAACGGATCAAGACCAAATATGTTCTCTGAATCTCCTGGTTGTAGGACAGTGAAACTTGCAGTTCGCGTATGGGAGCGTTACGTAGCAGGCAAAGTATATTCTCCAAGAACGGGAATGTCTTGTCCATTATAAGTCGTCAGGTGTGTGCTTGGGTCAAAAAGGCATGGGGAGCCTTACATTTCAAATGTGTTATGAATCAGCAATGTAACAGAGGCACCTGTGTCCTGCTGAAATTTCACACACTTTGCACTAAGAAGCAAATGAACAAAAATTTTTTTGGACTGGCATAGCACTGAAGAAACTATTTGCTTGCTAGTTTTGTTAGTGCTTACAGCAGGCTCTGAGTTCACTGCATAGATTACATGTGCTTTGTGACTAGATTTTTGTGAGCGGGCAGAATTCCTATGTTTGTTCTGTTGCAAACGTATGGATTGTATGTGACCTTTCCTGCCAGAGGCATAACACTGTGCTTGGCTGGACGTTCAACCTATTTAGTGAACTGTTTACTTGGCTTGGTGCAAGTGCTGTTGCTGCCTACTGGGCCAGTTGTGAGCAAGGGATGACTCAATCTGACAAATTGGTGACTGCTCAAATGTACTGGGCACTACAGCACCTCAATCATACTGATCGAGAATTTGCACCATGTGGTGAAATGATGGATCAGATTGTTGCAAAATCTGTTTTCTACTTTTAACATCAGTTACATTGTATACGATCGCATCATGCAACATAACATCTGAATATTAAGTACCACAAGCACATTTGAATCTGCATTTCCTCATCATACCCTGCAAATCTGTTACTCATTCATGATAAGTTTGTTCTGACCTTTTCTCGCAATGAAAGAATTGGTACCTAGCTCCCACCACATTCACTTGTTGGTCATAATAGTTAGTTAGAGAATCTACAACTTGATCATAGGAAAGTTCACTCAGAGTGGAATTAGGGAACAATTTCTGAATGAGCCGAAAGACTCCACTTCCTACCATTGACAAAAAGTAATGTAGTTTCACAGTACCTGATATTTTGTGAGCAATGATGTGGGCTTTATACTGTTGCAACCACTCGGGCCATTCCTCTTCTTTTTCGTTAAACTGAAGAAAAGGTGGTGTGGCACTCACAGCTACAGTTTTTGCATGTTGGTCATGTGGTTGCACTGCATTGCTCACTTGGTTTGCCAGTGACTGGTGTACTGTGTTTAGAAGGATTGCAGTCTGCTGCATCTGAAACACCTGTGTTAGCTGTGTTGCACCTATCACTTGTAGCTGAGGCATCTGAGCATGGGGTGGGAGAGATGGATTGCACATTTTGGAATAGGCAAATGCAATAAACAGATAACCTGAGCAATAAAAATAAGCACACAAGCAGAGAAAATTTCTGCAATGCCCACCTGAAAACTCTGAATAGAAAAACACTATAAGACACTGTTAAAATATGTAAACACAACCCTGCAAAGAAAGGACAAAGTAGAATTAAGGTGCCAGCAAAACATAAAAGCCCACGACAAAAAACAGAGACAATCTGTGGCAGCTGGTGGCTGTTAACAGGTTGTTGCTATATTATTCAGTCACCTCGTCCCTAATGTTGTTGTGTCTAGGAATCCTGCATACTCAGTTCACTAGCCAAACAATCAGACAACTCGTATTAATGAGTTTCATTACAATAAGACAAGATACAATTACTTACCTTTGATAGATCAGTAATCAGTCATCTTCAGAATAGACAAACACAAGTCTGTGCTACATAGAGATTCCTAACGAAGTGGCTAACATTGACACTGCTATCGAAATGGACTGCCATCAGTCAGGCACGGTGCTTATGTCCTCTTCACATAGGGGCTGCTGCTGTAATGTTGTTGCTCTGGAGGGAGGTCGGTCAGTGTGCGATTGGCTGACTTTTTCTCATGGCCTTCGCTTCCCTGTTGTTCCTGACTGGCATTCCTGTGCTGACATTACATCATAACACATAACGTTTGTCCCATGATCACTGATCATATTTTCTGGCACACCAACTTTGAGCCCAGCTGTTGACCATTGCTCATGTCATTGTTGCTGCCTGTTGGTTAGGGATTGCAGTCTTTTCCACTTATCTAGGAAAATGATCAGTAATGGTTAACACAAATTGATTCTCAGCTGGAGCCCTATTGAATTGCCAAAGGACATCCAACTCAATCATTCTGAGAAGCTCTGTTGCTTCTGGTAACTTCTGCAAAGGTATTAACTTACAGCTCTCATCTACCTGCTACATGCACTGCACCCAACCACTCACATACTGACTCTTTCCTTGGTTTTTACCTGTAGCACTCTTCTACTCAACCATTTCATGCTCTACAACACCTGTTTCCTGATAGTAAGTGGTCATGTGCTTCTTTCATTCTGTAATTTGTGTGATTCGCTAAAGGGTAAGAAGCTAATGATGAGTCCACTGCACCAACAGACTAATGGTAGGAAGGAGAGGGTGCATCGCACAGTGTGAAAGATGCTGAGTACAACTTCATACTCAAATTCACTTAATCTCAATGTCCATCTAATTAGCGTACTTGAAGACTCCTTAAACCTGAACAACCACTGAAGGGCTGAATGGTTCATGACTGCTTTAAACCTCTGTATCACATGAAGCCCCTCTTACTCTGTTGTTGAATGATTTTTCTCTGCTCTGCTCAACTGCCAGTAGTATATGCTACTGGATACTTCTCAGATAGTGAACACTACTTGACTAAGAAAACAACCTACAGCCAGACTGGGAGCCTCCATTGCCAAGATAAACTCTTCCTCGTAGGATGGAATAATTTAAAAACAGGAGGTACCACCACAACAGCTAATAATCTGCCCACTCAACCACTGTTTGATGCAACTGCGTACTGCGATTGTGAAGCTGAGCTACATGTAAGTATACCATATTTACTCAAGTCTAAGCCGCACTCGAATCTAAGCCGCACCTGAAAAATGAGACTCGAAATCAAGGGAAAAAAATTTCCTGAATCGAAGCCGCACCTGAAATTTGAGACTCGAAAATCAAGGGGAGAGAAAAGTTTTAGGCCGCATCTCCAAATCGAAACAAAATTGGTCCAATGTAATATGAGACAATTTAGGTAGAATGAATGACGATACAGCTACAATAGTGTGGTTCGAGTCGTAAGCTTAGCAGTTAAGCTTTACCAGGTAGCCATTGCTATGCGTCAGGTGCTCCGTCCGTATTTATACGGGTTCCCTTCCTTTTTCACGTGCTTCGTCTGGTTTGAATTGATTGCTTATTTTTCTTTGATCTCATAAGCGCAGTTTTCTTTGTTATAGGTGTTTACGTCACTCTACGCTGAAAATGCATTACTGTACTGTGTCATGCATTGTTTATCGTACTCTGATACTGCGTATTTATGGCCTGTCGCCGATCGTGGCATGGTTTGCTTTTGTGCGCGCTACCACCGCTTACGAATAAAAAAGAAAAAGAAAAAGAGAGAGAGGAATCGTCTCATTAGCGAAACAATGTCAAGAGACTGCTACTTCTTGTTACTTACACTGCTGCTTTCTTTGATAATGATCAACAAGAACCAAATAATAGACTGCGTATGATAGATGATGTTCTGAACGAGAGTTTAGCGGATATTTTTCTCCATTTGAAAATCTTTGCAGGTGCCTCTTTAGTACATTACATTCTGCACAGAAATTAGCCATCTTAGATTTAAAAATCCCGTCAATTGCCTCGTTTCGTTTCTGACTGTATCACTGTTTAGCATAAGAATAATACGAATATAAACATGACATGATATGTATATTCTTCCGCGTTTGCTGTTGTCTCACTCTAGTTGTGTAGTTTATTACGCAGACAGGATTTAAATGAGATAGCAGCAAACACGAAACAATACATGGCAAAATGTTTATATTCGTATTATTCTTACGCTGACGAGAATACTGCATGTGATTCACAATTTATAAAAGTTCCTATTAGCAACCATCTCTTCTCACAGATAGGAAAAATTCAGAACGTAGAGTTGGCCATATTGACAAACATCCTAAACAGTAAACATTCTTGCCAGTCGGGTTCTCATAGTACATTGAAATGCTGCTACATTCGAAGATGAACAATACGGAATTTGTATTTACTTCGTTGGATATTGTATGAAAATGCAGTGGTCGAATCTCGGCGTGGAGAAAAAAAGCTTGTCTTCCACCTTTTTATTTTAAATTTATTTACTGACGCAGAGGTTTTGGCGCCAGTATTTATCTTTGTGCCTACAGAGCATGCCTGTGTAGCGCTACATACACTCCTGGAAATTGAAATAAGAACACCGTGAATTCATTGTCCCAGGAAGGGGAAACTTTATTGACACATTCCTGGGGTCAGATACATCACATGATCACACTGACAGAACCACAGACTCATAGACACAGGCAACAGAGCATGCACAATGTCGGCACTAGTACAGTGTATATCCACCTTTCGCAGCAATGCAGGCTGCTATTCTCCCATGGAGACGATCGTAGAGATGCTGGATGTAGTCCTGTGGAACGGCTTGCCATGCCATTTCCACCTGGCGCCTCAGTTGGACCATCGTTCGTGCTGGACGTGCAGACCGCGTGAGACGACGCTTCATCCAGTCCCAAACATGCTCAATGGGGGACAGATCCGGAGATCTTGCTGGCCAGGGTAGTTGACTTACACCTTCTAGAGCACGTTGGGTGGCACGGGATACATGCGGACGTGCATTGTCCTGTTGGAACAGCAAGTTCCCTTGCCGGTCTAGGAATGGTAGAACGATGGGTTCGATGACGGTTTGGATGTACCGTGCACTATTCAGTGTCCCCTCGACGATCACCAGTGGTGTACGGCCAGTGTAGGAGATCGCTCCCCACACCATGATGCCGGGTGTTGGCCCTGTGTGCCTCGGTCGTATGCAGTCTTGATTGTGGCGCTCACCTGCACGGCGCCAAACACGCATACGATCATCATTGGCACCAAGGCAGAAGCGACTCTCATCGCTGAAGACGACACGTCTCCATTCGTCCCTCCATTCACGCCTGTCGCGACACCACTGGAGGCGGGCTGCACGATGTTGGGGCGTGAGCGGAAGACGGCCTAACGGTGTGCGGGACCGTAGCCCAGCTTCATGGAGATGGTTGCGAATGGTCCTCGCCGATACCCCAGGAGCAACAGAGTCCCTAATTTGCTGGGAAGTGGCGGTGCGGTCCCCTACGGCACTGCGTAGGATCCTACGGTCTTGGCGTGCATCCGTGCGTCGCTGCGGTCCGGTCCCAGGTCGACGGGCACGTGCACCTTCCGCTGACCACTGGCGACAACATCGATGTACTGTGGAGACCTCACGCCCCACGTGTTGAGCAATTCGGCGGTACGTCCACCCGGCCTCCCGCATGCCCACTATACGCCCTCGCTCAAAGTCCGTCAACTGCACATACGGTTCACGTCCACGCTGTCGCGGCATGCTACCAGTGTTAAAGACTGCGATGGAGCTCCGTATGCCACGGCAAACTGGCTGACACTGACGGCGGCGGTGCATAAATGCTGCGCAGCTAGCGCCATTCGACGGCCAACACCGCGGTTCCTGGTGTGTCCGCTGTGCCGTGCGTGTGATCATTGCTTGTACAGCCCTCTCGCAGTGTCCGGAGCAAGTATGGTGGGTCTGACACACCGGTGTCAATGTGTTCTTTTTTCCATTTCCAGGAGTGTATATTCGACGGCAGAACTAAGTTGTGGCGGCACCCACCGACATTTTTAAGAACTTCCGCTTGCTTTGCACTCGATTCTAAGCCGCAGGCGGTTTTTTGGATTACAAAAACCGGAAAAAAAGTGCGGCTTAGATTCGAGTAAATACGGTACTGCTTTAGTAGGTTCCGGCTCAGCACTGGCTCACTAGCTCACTAATGTACTTCCATCACTTTTGAGCCAAAACTTACCCAGAAACTACTAAAGCAATCTACATAACCCAATTTTCAGATCTAAATCAGTTTTTTCTCATGAAAGGTTAACATAAGAAAATTAATTTATAATTTTTTTTTATATAAGGCGAATGCAAGAAGCTAAAATTTAATATTATTTTATAAAATGTGAATGTAAAAAAATAAATAAAATGAACTATGATGAATATAAGAAATCTATTCCTTCCCAAAATTTTTCAGTTTTTATTTTATCTTTCTTTCTGAAAATACTTCAAATGAAATGCATACAAGCTACAAAGATTTCTTTAACTTTTCTAATTTTTGTTCATTTATAGTTTAAAATTTTCAGTAAGTATCAGTGCTATGCATCGTAAGTTAATGGTTCATTTTGAAATTATATGGAGATATGTCAGTGTCTCATTTGAGTAATGTAACTCATTTAAAATCAAGCAGTGCATTGTATGCTTTGAGAAAATTATTTGGAGGATTAATATTCCACATTTCCTGTGGGAAAATGTCATTTCATCCATTTTCCAAGTGCATGTTCTGTAGATTAACATCATGAAATAATGAAGAGTCAAGTAACTGATTATTTTTATGATTTGTCTGAAATGTAACAAATATGAAATATGGCATATCAAATTCCACAGAGTATAGTAATTTTCAATATCTATTTCAAAATTTTTCTTGTAATTCAGTCCTGCTGTTTGTAGTTCATAAGAAGATATTGGAATTTTTGGATTTTTTTGGAATATTTCCTTCTTGTTCTAACTCATAATTTGGTTCTTATTTATCAATTGGTACACAAATTTCCATTGATTCTATTACTACATTTCTATCCTTAGGAAGTGTATCTTTAATTTCACTTCCAGCATCATCATAATAAGGCCACATAAGAATTGCATCTCCAGAACTAGGAGACCTAGTAAAAATTAGTGTTAAATCTCTTTGCTGCATAATTTCTTTATGATCTTTACCACCAAGCATTGATAATGGATACTTCATTTTTCTTACTCTTTATTTTTCCATTATTAAAAATATGTCCATCCAAGGTTATTTTATGAGTAACAGAAGAAGTCAAATACAACACAGTTGTTGATGAAATAAAAGGATGTTCAATTCTGGATAAAATATTATTTCCTTTCTTATGGTCGCAAAACCAAACAGTTTTGGCACATAATTATTGATTGCTTTACTATTGGATCTTCTTTCATATGTTGGATAATTTGATTCTGATTCATCAGGACTAGCTATAACAATTCTAAATTTCATGCATAATTGTGCATGGTCCAGATGAAGCCATCTATCTCCAATATTT
Source organism: Schistocerca cancellata (assembly GCF_023864275.1). Lineage (NCBI taxonomy): Eukaryota > Metazoa > Arthropoda > Insecta > Orthoptera > Acrididae > Schistocerca > Schistocerca cancellata. Next base: position 370,790,921 of record NC_064631.1, read on the forward strand.
ATTTCAATCTTTGTATCCTTGTTTGGTGCATTTAAATTATTTTTTGTTTTCTCATTCACAGGGAATGAGTGAAACTCATCTCTCAATTTTGGTAATGAATTATTAAGGATAAAATTTATCTACAGGATAATGTGGTTCATAAATTATTTGTCTTCCAAATTCAGCATTTGGTTTACATGAAGCAATAATATTAGTTTCTCTATGAAAATGATCCATATATTTAACAAACATTCCATCAGCTAAATTAAAATTTATATTAATTAATTCGAATGGTATATTCTTAGGAACATCTTTAGCAACAGTTTTTTTTATTAGCTTCAGTAATTTGATTATTAAATCCTAACACACTAGCAATATTATTTTCTTTTATATCCACATATAATTTTGATCACTTTCAATAACAACTATCTCTATAACTTCATCTTCTTTAATATGAATATTTAACTTTTTCGATTGAATAAATTTATCAAAATTTTTCAAATTATATTGACTTGCAGGAATTTTTATTGTTTCTCCATCACAATAAAGTTTGTTGGAATTAAAAAAAGTTGAATTAGAATCAACTAGTGAAACATTTTTACAACTTTTTCTCTTATTGGAACAGTTAGTCTTATTCTAAGAATAATGAATTATCACTTAAGTGAAATAATCTACTATCTTCCATTTACTATTATACGAATTTATTAAATAAATGACAGTTTGGGAACCAAAAATAAGAATTCTAGAAAAGAAATAACAAAAATAATCATGATAAACTTTTTCTGGATTCAGTTTGATGTGCAATTATTGGACCAAATGGATGTGGAAAAGCAACATTAATGAATGATAATTATATTGTAGTTCCAGGATGGTTGAATTGGAATAAAATTAATCATTTGTAAGTTTATTTATAAAGTTTAGATAAACAAAATAATCTATGATTTGTAAAAAGATGTAACAAATTCAAGATAAGCACAATAAAAAAATTACCACTTTTATTGAAAATAATGAAGAAATTATTCCATTAGATCAATGTCTAGATAATTCTGTAGTAGTATTTGATGACTTTCTTCTTAAAAATCAGGATATACACTCCTGGAAATTGAAATAAGAACACCGTGAATTCATTGTCCCAGGAAGGGGAAACTTTATTGACACATTCCTGGGGTCAGATACATCACATGATCACACTGACAGAACCACAGGCACATAGACACAGGCAACAGAGCATGCACAATGTCGGCACTAGTACAGTGTATATCCACCTTTCGCAGCAATGCAGGCTGCTATTCTCCCATGGAGACGATCGTAGAGATGCTGGATGTAGTCCTGTGGAACGGCTTGCCATGCCATTTCCACCTGGCGCCTCAGTTGGACCAGCGTTCGTGCTGGACGTGCAGACCGCGTGAGACGACGCTTCATCCAGTCCCAAACATGCTCAATGGGGGACAGATCCGGAGATCTTGCTGGCCAGGGTAGTTGACCTACACCTTCTAGAGCACGTTGGGTGGCACGGGATACATGCGGACGTGCATTGTCCTGTTGGAACAGCAAGTTCCCTTGCCGGTCTAGGAATGGTAGAACGATGGGTTCGATGACGGTTGGGATGTACCGTGCACTATTCAGTGTCCCCTCGACGATCACCAGTGGTGTACGGCCAGTGTAGGAGATCGCTCCCCACACCATGATGCCGGGTGTTGGCCCTGTGTGCCTCGGTCGTATGCAGTCCTGATTGTGGCGCTCACCTGCACGGCGCCAAACACGCATACGATCATCATTGGCACCAAGGCAGAAGCGACTCTCATCGCTGAAGACGACACGTCTCCATTCGTCCCTCCATTCACGCCTGTCGCAACACCAGTGGAGGCGGGCTGCACGATGTTGGGGCGTGAGCGGAAGACGGCCTAACGGTGTGCGGGACCGTAGCCCAGCTTCATGGAGACGGTTGCGAATGGTCCTCGCCGATACCCCAGGAGCAACAGAGTCCCTAATTTGCTGGGAAGTGGCGGTGCGGTCCCCTACGGCACTGCGTAGGATCCTACGGTCTTGGGCGTGCATCCGTGCGTCGCTGCGGTCCGGTCCCAGGTCGACGGGCACGTGCACCTTCCGCCGACCACTGGCGACATCATCGATGTACTGTGGAGACCTCACGCCCCACGTGTTGAGCAATTCGGCGGTACGTCCACCCGGCCTCCCGCATGCCCACTATACGCCCTCGCTCAAAGTCCGTCAACTGCACATACGGTTCACGTCCACGCTGTCGCGGCATGCTACCAGTGTTAAAGACTGCGATGGAGCTCCGTATGCCATGGCAAACTGGCTGACACTGACAGCGGCGGTGCACAAATGCTGCGCAGCTAGCGCCATTCGACGGCCAACACCGCGGTTCCTGGTGTGTCCGCTGTGCCGTGCGTGTGATCATTGCTTGTACAGCCCTCTCGCAGTGACCGGAGCAAGTATGGTGGGTCTGACACACCGGTGTCAATGTGTTCTTTTTTCCATTTCCAGGAGTGTAGTTAGAGAATATTTTACTAGAGGAAGACATAAAAAAAATAGATTATTTTTACTTACCGTATTTACTCAAATCAAAGCCGCACTTTTTTTCCAGTTTTTGTAATCCAAAAAACCGCCTGCGGCTTAGAATTGAGTGCAAAGCAAGCGGAAGTTCTGAAAAATGTTGGTAGGTGCCGCCACAACTAACTTCTGCCGTGGAATATATGTAGCGCTACACAGACATGCTTTGTAGGCACAAAGATAAATACTGGCGCCAAAACCTCTGCGTCAGTAAATAAATAAAGAAAAAGGTGGAAGACGAGCTTATTTTTCTCCGCCCCGAGTTTCGACCACTGCATTTTCATACATTATCCAACGAAGTAAATACAAATTCCGTATTGTTCATCTTCGAATGTATTAGAATTTCAATGTACTACGAAAATCCGACTGGCAAGACTGTTTGGGATGTTTTTCAATATGGCCAATTCTACGTTCTGAATTTTTTCCTACCTGTGAGAAGAGATGGTTGCTAATAGTAACCTGATGAAAAGTGAATCACAAGCAGTATTCTCTTCACCATTCATCATAAGAATAATACGAATATAAACATTTTGCCATGTGTTCTTCCGTGTTTGTTGCTATCTCATTTAAATCCTGTCTGCCTAATAAACTACGAAACTAGAGTGAGACAACAGCAAACGCGGAAGAATACACTTATCGTGTCTGTTTATATTCGTATTATTCTTACCCTAATAGTGATACAGTCAGAAATGAACCACGGCAACTGACTATATTTTTAAATCTAAGATGACTCTAATTTCTGTGCAGAATTTGATGTACTAAAGAAGCGGCCGCAAAGATTTTCAAACGGAGAAAAATTTTCGCCTAACTCTCGTTCAGAACATGTTCTATCATACACAGCCTATTATTTGGTTCTTGTTGATCATTATCAAAGAAAGCAGCAGTGTAAGTAACAACAAATAGCAGTCTCTTGTCATTGCTTCGCTAATGAGATGATTCGCCTCTTTTTAGTTGTAAGCGGCGGTAGCGCGCACAAAAGCAAGCCATGCCGCGAACGGCGACAGGTCGTAAACACGCACTATCAGAATGCGACAAACAATGCATGACACAGTACAGTGATGCATTTTCAGCTTAGAGTGACGTAAACACCTATAACAGAGAAAACGGCACTTATCAGATCAAACAAAATAAGCAATCGATTCAAACCAGACAAAGCACGTGAAAAAGGAAGGGTACCCGTATAAATACGGACGGAGCGCCTGACGCATAGCAATGGCTACCTGGTAAAGCTTACGACTCGAACCAAACTACTGTAGCTGTATCGTCATTCATTCGACCTAAATTGTATCTCATATTACAATGGACCAACTTTGTTTCAATTTGGAGGTGCGGCCTAAAACTTTTATCTCCCCTTGAATTTCGAGTCTCAAATTTCAGGTGCGGCTTAGATTCGGGAAATCTTTTTTTCCTTTGTTTCGAGTCTCATTTTTCAGGTGCGGCTTAGATTCAAGTGCGGCTTAGATTCGGGTAAATACGGTAGCTCATACTTATTCAAAACTACCAAAACAATTAGTCAGAGATAATCTTAATTTTTAAAATATTTTCAGACAAGATGAGACAAATTTAAACCACATATGAGTTTGTTGGTGGTGATTTTAAGGTTGCCAATTTTGAAGGACTGTATAATAAATGTTGTAATGATCAGTTTGGTTTTATATCCATACACATGGCTAGAAAACTGAATGAAGTTCAGAATAAAATATAGAATTTCATAACAATATAAACTTTTTAATAAATATTAAACATAAACATAAATTGTAGACGTTAAAAATGTTTAATGTTTTTCATCTCTAATAACTATTTGCAAAATATGATGCAAGTTGTTAAAAAAGCCTAACAAAATAGAAAGAAAGCTGAAGAATTAAAAGAACGATTCAAACTTTGGAAAAAAAAAACCAGGAACAGAATGTGAAAAATATAAAAAAGACTGGCTATTGAAGAAGTTTAACATGGAATCGAAGGATTAGGTGATAATGTTTTGAAAGATACTGAAGAAAATAGAGAAGTTGAAAAACGAGTGGTTCCTTACAATCTGCATTATTTAGAGGAATTTAACAATATTCCACCAGTTAAACAATATGATAGTGATAAAAGAGATTATACATTAAGTGAATCAGAAATAAAAGATTTCTTAACAAAATATGAAGAAGAGAGAAAAAGGATAGCTGAAAAAGAAGAACAAACTGTTAAAAAAAAGTATGTCAAAGAATGTTAGAATATATTAATCACAGTGAAGACAAAGGTTTTGGATTAAGATCTGTTGGTGCATTTAAATCTGTTGGTAAATTACCAGTAAAATTTAATGGAGATAAATGAACTGTTGGTGATAGGACATGAAGGTACGGAAGGTTTAATGAATATTTTAACTAAAAAACATATAACTATGGAAGGCATGAATACGCTATTTACAGGTTCTGTTTTATCAAATTATTCAGATATATTATACCAGTGGGGAGCATTATGTTCTGACAATAAACCAAATAAAATAAAATCGAGTACAGAAAATAAATATAAATATTTGATAAAAGAAATTGTTGATGACTTTTTCCCAGCATTGAGACAAAAAAATTAGATGATCACTGTTCTCAAAGGTGTTTGAGAGAATAATGTATGATAGGATTTATAGTCACACTACACAAAATGGCTTACTGGCCCCTACACAGTTTTGCTTTACTAAATTACAAAAGGTATCCAATGACGATATTTTGTGACCTTGACAATGTATTTGATTCTGTAGATCATAACACACTTTTAAAAAAGCTTCTGCATTTTGGCATTAAAGACAAATCTTTGACTTGGATAGTATCATACTTACAGAACAAGAAGCAAAGGGTTTTATTAAGGGGGACGGGTTCAGCATTAAAATCAGACTTGGGAAATATAAAGTATGGAGGCCCAAGGGGCTTGATTCTTGGGCCACTAATTTTCCTGATCTACATTAATGATCTACCAATCACAATTAATAACAGAGCAAAAATAGTCATGTTTGCCAGTGATACAAGTATCCTCATAAAAGGACCCAACTCCACAATGCAGGATACAGCCATGCCAGTCTCTCCTAAAGTAAACAAATGCTTGGCTGCAAATAGCCGAACCCTAAATGTTTCAAAAACGAATATGATACAGTTTCTGACAAAAAATAAAAAAATAAAGTTTCTGAAATACATGTTAACAATCACAAAATTAGTGAAATCACACATACAAAATTCCTGGGAATCCAGACAGACAGTCACGTAAGATGGAAGGAACAAATTGATCAGCTGGTCAAGAAAGTTAGCTCATCGTGCTTTACACTAAGAGCTCTCCATCAGTTAGTGGACAGAGATATAATGTTGTCATATTTTGCATATTTCAATTCTGTTCTCTCCTATGGCATAATCTTCTGTGGAAATGCTGCAGGTGTTGAAAAAGTCTTCAGTATACATAAATGAGCAGTGAGACAAATATGTGGCATCCATAATGGGGCACCTTGCAGAGGTCGCTTCAAATCTCTCAGGATACTTACTGTCACCGGTCAGTATATATACTCATTGATATTATTTGTATCCAACAACAGGGAATTGTTGCAGAAAAATTGAGACATCTACAACCATGACACAAGACAGGTGAAAAAATTTCACCAAGGCACTCTCACTACAGTAAATAGGGGAGTTACTGAGTCAGGTATAAAGGTCTTCAATAAGCTCCCTATCAATATAAAAAAGGAAATAAATAATGTACAGGTTTTCAAAAGGAAACTAAAACCATTCCTCATCGAACAAACTTTCTATAAAATGAATGAATACTTAGAGTTATAAGGCATAAGAATGGGGGAAACTGCCTAAGAAAAGTACTCCCTTAAAGATAAAGTGTGATGCTGTTACTTGTAGTTTAACTGAAATGTAAATTTATCTATGTCATTACGAGAAAATGTGAATTAATAATAAGCATTCACTTGAAGCTCCTCTTAAGGAATGCAGTTAAAATTTGTATTCAGTCCAAACCATGACCATGAAATAAAGTTACCTGCTTATATATGTCAGTAGCATAAAAATATGTACTATCACTTATTCTATTATCTTAAACAGTCACTTAAACTGTTTTTGGGATGAGGCAGGCTTTAATACTCCATGCAAGTAATTGGTCTTGTTAAAGAAACAAATGTCTGTGCAATGTGATGTATAAACGTTCATGTACTACTGTATTGTATCAACTGATTTGTCCTATATTACTTGTATACTGGTTGTATAATATGTACCGTATTTACTCGAATCCAAGCCGCACTTTTTTTCCGGTTTTTGTAATCCAAAAAACCGCCTGCGGCTTAAAATCGAGTGCAAAGCAAGCGGAAGTTATGAAAAATCTTGGTACGTGCCGCCACAACTTCTGCCGTCGAATATATGTAGTGCGACACAGGCATGCTTTGTAGGCACAAAGATAAATACTGGCGCCAAAACCTCTGCGTCAGTTAATAAATTTAAAAAAAAAAAAAAAAAAAAAAAAAAAAAAAAAAAAAAAAAAAAAAAGTGGAAGACGAGTTTTTTTTCTCCCCCGCGAGTTTCGACCACTGCATTTTCATACATTATCCAACGAAGTAAATACAAATTCCGTATTGTTCATCTTCGAATGTAGCACAATTTCAGTGTACTACGAAAATCTGACTGGCAAGACTGTTTGGGATGTTTGTCAATATGGCCAACTCCACGTTCTGAATTTTTTCCTATCTGTGAGAAGAGATGGTTGCTAATAGGAACCTGATGAAATTTGAATCACATACAGTATTCTCTTCACCATAAGAATAATATTAATATAAACATTTTGCCATGTATTCTTTTGTGTTTGCTGCTATCTCATTTAAATCCTGTCTGCCTAATAAACTACGAAACTAGAGTGAGACAACAGCAAACGCGGAAGAATATACGTATCGTGTCATGTTTATATTCGTATTATTCTTATGCCTAATAATGATACAGTCTGAAATGAAGCACGGCAAGTGACTAGATTTTTAAATCTAAGATGACTCTAATTTCTGTGCAGAATTTGATGTAATAAAGAAGCGGCCGCAAAGATTTTCAAACGGAGAAAAATTTTCGCCTAACTCTCATTCAGAACATGTTCTATCATACGCAGTCTATTATTTGATTCTTGTTGATCATTATCAAAGAAAGCAGCAGTGTAAGTAACAACAAATATCAGTCTCTTGCCATTGTTTCGCTAATGAGATGATTCCTCTCTTTTTTGTTTTAATTGTACGCGGCGGTAGCGCGCACAAAAGCAAGCCGTGCCGCGAGCCGCGACGGGCCGTAAACACGCACTATCAGAATGCGACAAACAATGTATGACACAGTGCAGTAATGCATTTTCAGCTTAAGAGTGACGCAAACACCTATAACAAAGAAAACGGCACTTATCAGATCAAAGCAAAATAAGCAATCGATTCAAACCAGACGAAGCACGTGAAAAAGGAAGGGAACCCGTATAAATACGGACGGAGCGCCTGATGCATAGCAATGGCTACGTGGTGAAGCTTAACTGCTAAGCTTATGACTTGAACCAAACTACTGTAGCTGTATTGTCATTCATTCGACTTAAATTGTGTCTCATATTACAATGGACCAACTTTGTTTCGATTTGGAGGTGTGGCCTAAAACTTTTCTCTCCCCTTGAATTTCGAGTCTCAAATTTCAGGTGTGGCTTAGATTCGGGAAATTTTTTTTTTCCTTGATTTCGAGTCTCATTTTTCAGGTGCGGCTTAGATTCGAGTAAATACGGTAATCAACAGGCCCAAATAAATAAATAAAAACTGCAAAGTGATGAAGAAAAAGTTGGTGATGGTTTAGTAAAATAATATTTAGAAAAACCAGTTGAATATGTTTGGATACAGCTTTCTCTGATCATCAAGCAATTAAATTAACTTTAGAGAAATCTCAACTAACCTTGCCAAATCCATTGTAACCATGCTGACCCAGCAATCCCTATGGGACTATGACGTAAGCGAAAGAAAGAAAAGAAAGAAATTTCATGAGAAAAGTGGCAACAAGAGATATATTGAGAGAAGATTAACGATGACAGCATTAGGGTCTTTAATCTCATGTTAAAAATGTAAACTGGAACATGGAAACCAATAGTTCTGTAGATATAAAATTCAACAAGTTCTTGTCAAATTATAAATACTGCTATAATATTTCATTCCTTCTTAAGAGAATGAAAATAAACAAAAAAATCAAATTCATGGATAACAAGTCAAATCAAAGAGTCATCAGAAAGTCTTAGAAAGCTATGTAAGTGTGCAAAGCAAAATACTACCTTGAAACCATACATAAAGTGTTATAGGAAAAAGCACAGGGAAGCTATAGTTGCTGTAAAAAATAAGCATAATGGTTCATGTATCAGAAAGGGTAACAACAAAATGAAATCTATGTGGAAAGTTATTAACAATCACAGAGACAAAAATGCAGGTAATTAAATAACAATAAAACACAGAAATGGAATTGTTGATGATCCACTTCTAATAGGTTCTATATTTGAATATCATTATATTAATGTAGCTCAAAACCTGATCACAACTAAATATAATCCAAAGACAAAGGTAATAACTCCAGTAAATGAAGAGGACAATGTACCTATAGCCTGTAACACCCAAAGAAGTACACACAGCTATCAGCAGACTGAAGAGTAAAATGACCTGCGGATTTGATGGTATCCCTGACAAAATTATTAAGCATAGTAATGATAATGAAACTTGTGGACATAATCAGTGACTCCTTTGAAACTGCTATAATATTTCATAATATATAATGTACTATAATGGACAACGAATCCAGAATTTTAATGAAGTAATATGTTGACATTTGTGTTTATTTGTTTTAAAATTATTATGCAAGAATTAAAAGTTTAATGCTTTTAGACTTTAATAAATGGATATTTTTGGAAATAAGGCACAGCCTAAAGGTCAAGAATGGTAATTCAGGGGCCAGCGTCACAGCCTCTGAAATTCCAAGTTTAGTAAAACATAAAATATCATTAGCTTTAAAATGTTTTTTTGATTAAACAGTGGAACCCACATATATCTTTAAACCAAGAACCTAATTTTAATTGATAATTATTTTTTGAATAAATTAAAAAATGTTTATCATTGTGTTTCTGAACTAACAACTGCATTAGTAACAGCTGAAGCAGACTTTAGTTGCGACTAGGTGGAAAAGCTGCCATTTATTAAAAATAGTCTTTATTAGATTTTTATTTTTTCAATAAAATTATCGTTTTTCTGATACTTATCTCAATGACCATAATATGTTATTTGTGTGTATTCAATATTATAATTATTTAAAGATTATATCAAATTAGTATTTATATCCTTTTATTTTCCAGAGACTGGTTTGCTATTCACTTAAATTCCTTAATGAATAAAGTTTAAATATCATTTGTAATTAAGACATGTTTTTCTTCAAAGGAAGGATTAATATTTGAATGAACAAAAATTATCTCAAGACTTTATAATAAGATTTTATGTTAAAATTAATTGCTAATACATTTTAAAATATCAAACAGTATCGGAATATTTTATACAAAAAATAATTACGTCTTATGAAACACTGACAGAACAAACTGGCCAAGATTATGAATGTCCTATATGTTTAAGTAATGAAAATGGTCAATTCATTAGAACAAGCTGTCATCATATTTTTCATAAAGAGTGAATTGATGAATGGTTAAAACAACAAATTAAATGTTGTAACTGTAGAAGAGTTACTGAAAACTCTGTTACAAATCAATTTAATGAAGATGTTTTTTCGGGTGATGATCCTCATAATGATGATGAATGAGAATAGATTAATCTTATAATATTTTACATTCTCATGAATCTAATAATTTTTTTCTATATAAGTGGAAGCACTCGAATCCAAATATTATAATTCTCAGAAGTCAATTGATTATTTTCTTTCACAGAAATATACGGAATTTGGATACAGAATGATGTGTAGACGATGTCTAAATGAGTATCATGTAAAAAATTATAATGATAATCAAATTCCTTGTGTATGTGGAAAAAAATAGTTCTAAATGTTATTATAAAAATCATTTACAACAAATTCTGAGTGATGAACATTCAAATATATTATATACACTACTGGCCATTAAAATTGCTACACCACGAAAATGACATGCTACAGACACGAAATTTAGCCGACAGGAAGAAGATACTGTGATATGCAAATGATTAGCTTTTCAGAGCATTCACACAAGGTTGGAGTTGGTGGCGACACCTAAAACGTGCTGACATCAGGAAAGTTTCCAACCGATTTCTCATACACAAACAGCAGTTGACCGGTGTTGCCTGGTGAAATGTTGTTGTGATGCCTTGTGTAAGGAGAAAAAAATGCATAAAATGACATTTCTGACTTTGATAAAGGTCAGATTGTAACCTATCGCAACTGTGGTTTATCGTATTGCAACATTGCTGCTCGCGTTGGTCGAGATCCAATGACTGTTAGCAGAATATGGAATTGGTGGGTTCAGCAGGGTAATACGGAATGCCATGCTGGACCCCAACAGCCTCGTGTCACTATCAGTCGAGGCAACTTATCCGCATGGCTGTAATGGATCGTGCAGCCATGTTTCCATTCCTGAGTCAACAGATGGGGATGTTTGCAAGACAACAACCATCTGCAAGAACATTTCGACGACGTTTGTAGCAGCATGGACTATCAGCTCAGAGACCATGACTGCGGTTACCCTTGATGCTGTACCACAGACAGCACCTGTGATGGTGTACTCAACGATGAACCTGGGTGCACAATTGCAAAACATCATTTTTTCGGATGAATCCAGTTTCTGTTTACAGCATCAGAATGGTCGCATCCATGTTTGGCAACATCGTGGTGAACGCACATTGGAAGCTTGTATTCGTCATCGCCATACTGGCGTATCACCTGGCGTGATTGTATGGGGTGCCGTTGATTACACGTCTCGGTCACCTCTTGTTCGCAATGACGGCACTTTGAACAGTGGATGTTACATTTCAGATGTGTTATGACCCATGGCTCTACCCTTCATTCGATCCCTGCGAAACCCTACATTTCAGCAGGATAATGCACGACCACATGTTGCAGGTCCTGTACAGGCCTTTCTGGATACAGAAAATGTTCGACTGGTGCCCTGGCCAGATCTCTCACCAATTGAAAACGTTTGGTCAATGGTGGCCGAGCAACTGGCTCGTCACAATTCGCCAGTCACTACTCTTCATGAACTGTGGTATCGTGTTGAAGTTGCATGGGTAGCTGTACCTGTACACGCCATCCAAGCTCTGTTTGACTCAATGCCCAGGCGTATCAAGGCCGTTATTACGGCCAGAGGTGGTTGTTCTGGGTACTGATTTCTCAGGATCTATGCACCCAAATTGCGTGAAAATGTAATCACATGTCAGTTCTAGTATACCGTATTTACTCGATTCTAAACTGCACTCGAATCTACGAGGGTTGCCCAGTAAATAATGCCCCATATTTTTTTTCTCCAGAAGTATTTATTCCACAACAATCAAATTTACATATGTGAAAGACTGATGTTTTGTCTACTTGCTTTATTTTTCCACATAATCTCCTTCAAGTTCGACGGCCTTTTTCCAGCGAGACACAAGAGCGTGTATTCCCTGCCAGTAAAAATCTGTACTCTGCCTACGGAGCCAGGTTGTCACTTCGTGAATCACTTCTTCGTCATCGGCAAAACGTCTTCCACGAATGAAATTCTTCATTGGCCCAAACAAGTGAAAGTCTGAAGGAGCCAAATCGGGGCTGTAGGGTGGATGGGGTAACACTATCCAACCCAGTTTCGCGATGTGTTCACAAGTCCTCAAACTTGTGTGAGGACGAGCGTTATCATGCTGAATCAAAACATCCTGTGGGTTAACATGACGCCCAAGGCGCCGGAAGCGCTGCTTAAGTTTGTCTAATGTTTTGACATAAGCCTCTGAATTAATGGTACTGCCTTTTGGCATCACATCAATGAGAATTACGCCCTCGCAATCCCAAAACACAGTCATCATTACTTTTCCGGCTGAAGGAACTGTTTTGAATTTTTTCTTCTGTGGAGAATAAGCATGACGCCATTCCATCGATTGTCTTTTTGTTTCGGGCTCAAAATGATGCACCCAAGTTTCATCACCTGTCACAATCCGTGACAAAAAGGCCTCCCCGTCAACGTGAAAGCGTCTCAACAAATCGAAAGAAATGTCTTTTCTTTGGGATTTGTGATCGACAGTGAGACACCGAGGAACCCATCTTGCACACACTTTTGAGTATCCAAGCTGATTGATAATCACATCCACACTTCCTTTGCTTACTGACAACTCCAGTGCCAATTGTCGAGTCGTAATGCGTCGATCCCGTCGAATGAGAACATCAGCCCGCTGCAACATGTCAGGCGTGACAGCCGTGGGAGGCCTTCCCGACCGCGGCAAATCTCGGAGCTCCGCAGCACCGCCCTCTGATGCTTTCACCCTCTGTGCCCAGCGGCCAACAGTACTCCTATCAACTGCAGATGTTCCGTAGACTTTGCACAAGCGTTTATGAATATTGCCCACAGTTTCTTCCTCTGCTACGAGAAATTCAATCACTGCACGTTGTTTATGACGGATGTCACCTGCAGACGCCATTTTAGAACATTCCTACACCACCGCTCTCTGTCGGAGGAAATTGAAACTTTGCGTACACACGCGGGAAACTTCAAATAACTCGCACCTAAAGTGTCACATTTCTAATATTTTTTATTTCGGAGAAAAAAAATATGGGGCATTATTTACTGGGCAACCCTCGTAAGTCACACCAAAAAATTAGACTCGAAATCAAGGAAAAGAAATTTTCCTGGATCTAACAAGGGGAAGGCCTCAGACATGGCCAACCAATTCAGCCCAAATTTGGCAGATCGCTTGTGTACAATCTAAAACGAAGGACTCTAAGATATTTCGGGTCAACACCCCTGCAATGTTGAGAAAATCCCCCCTAAAGATTATGACGAGCAATCGACTCAAAATTGGAGGGATCGATAGATAATTGTAAATAGAGAATTTTTCATCATCAGGTATGGAGTCCGCAAACGCATAATTTTACAGAAATGGAGGAAAGAAACTTTTACAACTGCCGCTTCTGTACCCACACAGTAAACGCCTTTCACCGACAGTGCCAATAGCGCAATGACCAAGGTAATTGGCTGGGAATCGGAAAACCTAGGTTTCGAATCTCGAAGGAACGTAGCGGATGTTGTTCTTTTCATTTGTATTTTTCCATATTTCAATTGATAGGGATAGGAAGGTTAATAAGGCAAGTAAATCAATAAGGAAAGATAATAATACTTACCTCATTAACCCTCCTATCCCTATTAATTGAGATATGGAAAAATACAAACGAAAAGAACAACATCCGCCAGGTTTCTTCGAGATTCAAACCCGGGTTCTTCGAGTCCCAGCCAGTTACCTTGGCCGTTGCAAAAAGCGTTTGCCATGTGGATATAGAAGTGGCAGTTGTAAAAGTTTCTTACTTCGATTTCTGGATAAGTATTCATTTTCGGACCCTATACCTAATGATGAAAAATGCTCTATTTACAATTATCTATCGATCCCGCCAATTTTGATTCGATTGCTAGTCATAACCTTTAAGGGCGATTTTCTTAAAATTGCAGGGGTGTTGAGCCAAAATATCTTAGATTCCTTCGTTTTAGGTTGTACACAAGCGACCTGCCAAATTTGAGCTGAATCGGTTGGCCGTGTCTGAGGCCTTCCCCTTGTAAGCCGCACCTGAAATTTGAGACTCGAAATTCAAGGGGAGAGAAAAGTTTTAGGCAACACCTCTAAATCGAAACAAAGTTGGTCCATTGTAATATGAGACACAATTTAGGTCAAATGAATGACAATACAGCTACAGTAGTTTGGTTTGAGTCATAAGCTTAGCAGTTAAGCTTTACCTCCAAATCGAAACAAAGTTGGTCCATTGTAATATGAGACACAGTTTAGGTCAAATGAATGATGATACAGCTACAGTACTTTGGTTCAAGTCGTAAGTTTAGCAGTTAAGCTTTACCAGGTAGCCACTGCTATGCGTCGGGTGCTCCGTCCATATTTATGAGGGTACCCTTCCTTTTTCACGTGCTTCATCTGGTATGAATTGATTGCTTATTTTTCTTTGATCTAATAAGTGCCGTTCTCTTTGTTATACATGTTTACGTCACTCTAAGCTGAAAATGCATTACTGTACTGTGTCATGCATTGTGATGTTGCATTCTGATAATGAGTGTTTATGGCTTGTCGCCGCTCGCGGCATGGCTTGCCTTTGTGCACACTACCGCCGCTTACAATTATTAAAAAAGAGAGAGAGAGAGAGAGAGAGAGAGAGGAATCATCTCATTAGTGAAACAATGGAAAGAGACTGCTATTTGTTGTTACTTACACTGCTACCTACTTTGATAAAAGAACCAAATAATAGACTGCGTATGATAGATGTTCTGAACGAGAGTTTAGCGAAAATTTTTCTTCGTTTGAAAATCTTTGCAGACGCCTCTTTAGTACCTTACATTCTGCACAGAAATTAGAGTCATCTTAGATTTAAAAATCTAGTCAATTGCCGTGCTTCATTTCTGACTGTATCACTATTAGGCATAAGAATAATACGAATATAAACATGACATGATATGTATATTCTTCTACGTTTTCTGTTGTCTCACTCTAGTTTCGTAGTTTATTAGGCAGACAGGATTTAAATGAAATAGCAGCAAACACAAAACAATACATGGCAAAATATTTATATTCATATTATTCTTATGGTGAAGAGAATACTGCATGTGATTCACAATTCATAAAAGTTCCTGTTAGCAACCATCTCTTCTCAAGGGTAGGAAAAAATTCAGAATGTAGAGTTGGCCATGTTGACAAACATCCCAAACAGTCATGCCAGTTGGATTTTCGTATTACATTGAAATGATGCTACATTCAAAGATGAACATTACTGAATTTGTATTTACTTCGTTGGATAATGTATGAAAATGCAGTGGTCAAAACTCGGGGCAGAGAAAAAAGCTAGTCTTCCACTTTTTTTTTAAATTTATTTACTGACGCATAGGTTTTGGTGCCAGTATTCATCTTTGTGCCTGCGAAGCATGCCTGTATAGCGCTACATATGTATTCGATGGCAGAAGTTAGTTGTGGCGGCACCTACTAGGCTACCAACATTTTTCAGAACTTCCGCTTACTTTGCACTTGATTCTAAGCCACAGGCGGTTTTTTGGATTACAAAAACCTGAAAAAAGTGCGGCTTAGATTCGAGTAAATACGGTAATATATTTGTCCAATGAATACCCGTTTATCATCTGCATTTCTCTTTGGTGTAGCAATTTTAATGGCTTGTAGTGTATGAAGATGGTAACTGTTCTTGAAAGAAGAGATACCATTGATAGGACAGCTGAAAATGGGTGCCCCAACTGGGACTTGAACCCGGGATCTCCTGCTTACATGGCAGACACTCTATCCATCTGAGCGACCGAGGACACAGATGAATAGTGCGACTGGAGGGACTTATCTCTTGCACGCTTCCCATGAGGCCCACATTCCCCCGCAATTCAGGCAACCTGTGGAGATTTGCACAGATGAAGGTCAATGGATGGGTAGCCTTTAACTATATATATGAAGGTAGTAACTGTTCTTGAAAGAACAGATACTATTGATGACCATGCAGCTTCTCTAGAATAAATAATAATTGCCAACAGGTGTTGTTGATATACCTTGGTGGCTCAGATGGATAGAGTGTCTGCCATGTAAGCGAGAAGGTGCTGGATGATAGACACAATAAAAAACACACACACAAATTACAAGCTTTCGCAACCCACGATTGCTTCATCAGGAAAGAGGGAGGGAGAGGGAAAGACGAAAGGATGTGGGTTTTAAGGGAGAGGGTAAGGAGTCATTCCAGTCCCGGGAGCAGAAAGACTAACTTTAGCGGGAAAGAGGGACAGGTATACACTCGCACACACACATATCCATACACCCATATACAGACACAAGCAGACATATGAAAGGCATATTGAGTTGCAGACAGGCACTATGAAAGTAATGTTAATCATTCAGCTTTCAGCCAAAGCCTAATTCACATGCACATGCGTGCATGTGCGTGCGCGCGCGCGCGCACACACACACACACACACACACACACACACACACACACACACTGTCACACAAGCAAGTACACCTCATGCATGCAGGACTGCTCTCTCTGGCTGCTCAGAACAGAATGCAACTGTGTTGAGTTGAACAGAAGCAGTAATCTGGAGCGGGGCAGGCTAGGGGGATGGATAGCAGTATACAGATGGGGAAGATAAGTCAGCACAGCCCGGCGGAGCATGCGGGGCTAGATGGTGACAGAACAAGACTGCCAGGTGCAGCATCGGGAGGCTATGGGGGAGGGAGGGATACGTACGGGAATGGAAAAGGAGAGGAGGATTAAATACTGGTGGGTGCACTGACAGAGAACAGTACATAGTGTGGGTAAGGGGATATGGATTGGGAGGAGGTGATAGGACAGAGGGGTCAGAAACTGTTAGGTGGAGGTTGTGGGGATAGTTGTCACTGTAGGTTGAGCCAGGATAATTTTGGGAGCAGAGAATGTATGTTGTAAGGATAACTTGCACCTTCGCAGTTCAGAAAAGCTGTTGGTGGAGAGGAGGATCCAGATGACCCGAGCTGTAAAACAGCCATTGATATCATGCTTGTTATTTTGAACTGCATGTTGTGCCACAGGGTGTTCCACTTTGTTCTTGGCACTGTTTGGTGGTGGACAGCTGGTTGGTAGTCATTCTTATGTGAAAAGCAGTGGAATGATTGCAGCAGAGTTGGTATAAGATATGGATGCTTTCACAGGTGGGCCATCCTCTGATGGGGTAGGATACTTCTGTGATGGAAATGTAAAAGGAAGTGCTAGGTGGGTGATGTGGGCAAGTCTTGCACCTTGGTCTTTCATAGGGATAAGATGCCTCCCTGTGGCAAGGGACTGGAATTGGAAATGACATAGCAGAGGAATAGGATGTTGTGGAAGTTTGGGGGGGGGGGGGGGGGCAGTTGTACACCGCTTTAGGAGGCATGAAAAGGCTCTTGGGTAGGATGTCCCTCATTTCAGGATATGATGATAGATAATCAAAGCCCTGATGAAGGATGTGGTTCAGTTGTTCCAGCCCCAGGTGGTATTGGGTGATGAAGTGGACATTCTTTTTAACCGGTTCGTGGGGGTAGTGAGACGGTTTGGGGTGTCTGAGGAAATCTGTTCGTAGTCTAGGTCTGGAGGATAGTGCCTGTCTGAAGGCCTTTGTGAGACTTTCAGCATAATGGGAAAGGGAGTTCTTGTCAATGCAGGTACTCTGTCCCTGTGTGGCCAGGGTGTGTGGGCAAGATTTTTTTTTTAATTTATTTATTTTATTTTTTTTATGAGGAAGGGATGGCAACTATTAAAATACAGGTATTATTGGTGATTGTTGGGTTTAATGTGAACAGAGGTGTGGGTGGATCCATCAGAGAGGAAGAGGTCAACATCCAATCAAAGACTGAGACAGTCTTTATATTTATGTAGGAAGAACTCCCAAAAATGTGTCTGATGTCCTGAATTATGTTGCCAAACTGTTCCTGGCACATCCAATAATCACTACAGTACCTTTGATACAATCACTACATAATCTTTGGTATTAACAGCTTCCTACAGAGGGTCTAAATTGCATATCATATCACTGAGGCCTGAACTTGCCTTAAAAATACTAGTTAGCAGGTTATGTACCTTTCGTGACTCGTCCTTGTCAGAAAGACCTTTGTGGTCTTTTAACCCTCTGACTACAATTAATCTTAACTAGCCCTTTTGCCCTGTCTTGTCAGTGTGTTCCTTAAATTCTTGGATTGTCTGCACACTTTTGCCCCCAGTCACCAGAGCTGTGAAGCTATTGAGTAAATCAAGATGAAAGCTAGCAAACATACAGCTGCTCTTAAACCTCTTGCTTGATCAAGTCATCTACCCTATTCTTTATCTTCATGCTGTCCTCTGCATGACTCTGCTACTCTTATTCTGTTTGCGTTACTGTCAGGTCAGCATCGAATTTTAAAATCAAATACTCCTTTTCCATAGTCGTCAGCACTGCAGCTTGACTGAGTTGAGTGATTATGTTGTGTGGCCTGTGAGATCTACTTACAATTTGTTTTAAATGCATTAATTGAAGGCTCCGCTAATAGCATAGATTCCCAAATTCACAACTCCCATGAATATACTTACTTTGTAGTCATTTGTTCTCCAGGCTTCACAGTGAAGTTCTGTACTCTGCTGATAAGATGTTGAACAAGCTCCTGTCTAACTTAAAGAAAGAAACTGAAAATTCCTTCCCGTTCAAAACATATCTCATTAGTCACTCATTTTACAAATTATCTCAATATTTATATTAAGGGATTTAAAATTTCTGTTAACTACATAGCAAACAGCAGTGTTTGTTATAAAGTTGTATAACTGGTAACAATGTACTGAAGTAGGACATAATATTTATGGATGTAAAAATATTTTATCTGAAAAATACCATTGTAGTTAAGTAAATACCAAGCTAGTAACAGCAGAGGGGCAGCAGCTGTATAATAAAATTAATGAGGCAGTACCTCTATTCAGAGTAACAGCTTTATTACTAATTCACTTATGTAAAGTTAGATGACATAAATGGTAAAGCATTAATCAGTGTAGTGATGCTTCATTGTTAATATAGTTTCTGTGATGTCTTTGTTTAATGTTAATGTATATTTTGACTTGTTCCACATCCACAAAAGGGATGGGAGCTAGGTGAATATACAAAGGAGTGAATGAACAATATTATCTCATGGGGAGTAAGGAATCCAGATGTAATGAAATGTGGGCTTGTATACAAAACTTGCAACCTGTATTGTTGTTTTGCTTTATATAACTTTAATTAATGCATTCTGATGAAAAGTGAATATATGCTTCTTATGCAAATGAGTATGATTCTGTATTGTGAATTAGGACATAAATATTGTTATTCACATCATTTATTAACAGAGACAAGTTTTATGATCTGTTTCGTAACGTCAAGTTGTGAAATTCAATATTTTGTGAATGTTTCATCAAAATTCAAATTATGAGAGAAATAGATGCACTTTCAGTACATAAATGATCAAATTAAATTTGTAAAACAGGGTGTATACAACCTGGGACAACCGGGAGATCTGGGATAAACCCAGGAATTTTTTCATCTGGGAGAAAACCGGGAGAAACCTGGGAATTTTTTAGGATCCCGGGAATTTTTTTTGTTTTAGGTTTCAGTTAAATTTTTGTAATTTTGACCAGTATGAAACAATACTCTAACAAAGGATATTATGTATTCCACTACTGCAGAAGAATAATACTGCAGGAATAAAACATGAATGGAAAAAAAACAACACAAAATAAAACTGAAGTTGCAAAGGAAATGCACCATATACAACAACAAAACACAGTGCTCATACAAGCCAATGGCAAAATGTGTCAAAGGCCTTAGGAAGACTGTGCAATGCTTCATAACAACAAATTGCCTCTGATGAGTGTGACATCACAACTGTTTACTTTGGATTTGTTTAAGCAGTTGCGGGCGGCCTCATGCGCATGTGCAGTTGAGTTGCGCATGTGTAGTACGTTCTCCCGCTTCTGGCTACAGAAGTTTGGCTGTTAGCTGTATAAGCAGCAGCAGCAGCACCAGCAAGCAGCAAGATGCTACCCAGAAAAATTTTACTGGCATGTGTAAGCTGCCAGATTCAGTGGGGGCGAACCAGGCGGGGTATCTACCCCAGGTGGCAATTTCAGGGAAGAGGAGGGGGGCTGCCAATTTCATATTCTTGAGGGAAAGAACTTTGTTTCACAAAGCGCCTAGTTTCCAGTACACGTTATTCTGTCAATTACTCATGTGATTTTGAAATGCATCCCTGTTGGTTTTTTTAACATTTTTGAACATATTCTAAGTTTATTTCTGAATTAATCATAATTTGATTTTTGAATGCGTGCGTAGTGTACGTCGCCTCTGTTCAGAGTGTGCGTCATGCCTCTGCCAGGGGGATCCCCGTCGCATCTAGAAATAAACTTTCCTACAGACAGAAGGGGACTGGGCAATAAGAGCTGAGTGAAATAAAGCCGAACGGGTGAATGGCAATCGCTGTTTATTTTTGTGGTTGTCTGGGTATGCGAATGATCAGCATTGTTATAATTACCAGTGAAATCCATAGATTCAGTCTACAAGAGTGGAAATAAATGACTAACAGGAATAATAGGTAAGAAAGATTACATATTATCTTCTTGGTGTATCCAAGAAGATGAAATTTTGATAGATAATTTTTGGCCAGACTGCTACACTAGTAAGGACCAGTTGTACTGTCCCCAGTAGCAGCCGCCTGAGTTCTATTCTGGATGTAGCATGGAAAACACGTTGTATGAAAACGTAATAATGCCTAACTGGAGAATAAATGCAGGATAACTAAACCGTTGATACTGGTACTTCGTGAATTATATTCTGTCGTGTTATAAAAATGACAGTTTGTGCCAAAACAGTCTCGTTTATTCGGTGTATGTTACAATTGTTGCAATATTAGACAGGCCTATTTTGTTTAATTTAGCAGACAGTGACAAAATACGCATAATCAGATTGAGAAACCACACCAGTCTTGGGTACTGTTTGTATTAACAGATTTTTTCAGTATTATACAATGACATTTCATTTTTTCATGCAGCAAAACATTTGACGAGCTTTGATGAGGTAATGGATTCTTTTCCAGAAAGGAAAGCATGTCATGTAAAGCTGTAGTAAGGTTAGAGAGAAAAATAATGCTAGGACTTAAGGATTGAAGAAATGTGTACTGTCTTGCTTGTCTCTTCTACTGGTCTCATGTATCCTGTATTTAATTTTATGTCACACAAAAAGGCAAGTTATTAACTATAGGCAATAAAGAATGCAAATTTTCTGAAGAGTTCTTGTTCTCCCGGTTACTAATTATCCCATCCAATATTAATTGCAAGTTTTTTTTTTCTGATGCACAGAGCAGTCTGAGTTATAGTGGGGAGGTGGATAATCTCCAAGTGACCCGCATTTGCATTTAGTGATTTTGCTGTTTTCTCTTCATTTATTGGTCTCACGTCAAATGAAAACAAAATGGATTTCTGTGGCTGGGAGCTATCAGGTGAATTACAATACATTGACATTGACATTACAGAAGGCAAGGCTAAAATATGTTGTTAGTTTAAGATTTTTATTTTATTTCCACCTTTCTGACAGTCAAGCATTCATTGCTTTGCAGAACAATGACATTATTTTTGTCGGTTTGCTAAAGGAATTTGGCTTTTATTAATCTTTTCCTCTGAGGCAGTCAATGTATTTGAAACGAAGTGTTCAATTCCCCACTGTTGGCTAGTTTCAACTGTTCACTGCATTTCAAAAGTGCATGTTTTCATCTTCTAACATGCATTGCATTATGCCATAATAAAGAACCAAACATGAGATAATACAGTACCATTACTAAAGGAAAATTTACATCTGAATCTGGATATATGAATGTGCTCTTTAAGCCGAATTATGTATTTTAGTATGGTTCACAAAATTCCAATACTCTGGAGTATCCTCTGATGTCTTGTTTCTTTTATGACATAATGTAATATCTTTTAATGTTTTACACCTATGAACATATGGGCTTCCTGCATCATCATAGCTGCGCAGGCACGGTGACGCCTGTTTCTGCTGCTCTCTGGCAACTACTGAAATGAACCTATTTCTAACAGGTCACAGGAAAATATTGTGAATGGTTGTTTGAAAAGCGTTCCTTTCAAAGTAAATTTCCTTTTATAAAAGATGAACTATGTGTGAGAATGTACGTTGAATTTCTTAAACCACAGAGCGGTTGACTCTCATTTAAAAATCAAAAATCAAGTCTTTGAGGATGTACATTTAGAAAAATTTTTAGCTCAGAAGATCAGACATTTATGTCTTTATTTAAATATTACTGACACATTTATGTGATGTATCTTAAAGTGTAACACACACAAAAAATATCAACATTACATGTGAAAGCTTAACTTCTCTTGCAGCTTATTAATCGTCAAGACCAATATTATATGTGAAAGCTTTGCTTTTCTTGCAGTAATGCTGTGTATATTGATTTAAACCATTAACTTTTCCTATTTGTGTGTATGCGCTACTTAACAGTGATATTGCTGTTGGCTGACTACATAACGTGTCTTACAGTGGAATATCCGCTGTCATCGGCTGGCGAGGTCACGTGACGAGCTATGACTGGCTGCAAAAGCGCATTGCAATCATGATTTAAATGCTTCCGAAAGTAACACGTGACATTTAGTAGAATTTAAATTTACACTTTTGTAATACGAAAATCTGCAGTGTACAGTTGCTGCACATCAAAGATCTTTCAGAAATGTCCCTCCCCCATCCCCCCCCCTCCCTCCCTCCATCCCTGAATGTCTGGGAAGTTCTATGCCAGTGTATAAAACCATAACCATTCAAAGGATTGATAAGTTTTACAGTACTGAGGAAAAGTGTACTGTCACACGGGAAAAGTGAATTTTCACTCGGGAGAAAATGTAATTTTAACCGGGAGATCCGGGAAAAATCCAGGATTTTTTTTTTTCTTCTCCGTGTATACACACTGTAAAAGTAAAATGAACAAGAATTGAGGTAAATGAATGAAATTTAACTGTAGTTAGCAAAAATTAGAGTAATTGAACGAAATTTAACTAACTGAAAAATAATTTGTTGTAATATAAGAGCAGGATTATATTGAGAATACATGGATCTTACGAATCAGCATTGTACTCAGACATTGATTTGTATCAGCCAGGAACCTAACTTGTAACATGCCCGGGAGTACGAATGGGTGGGATCCTTTTAAACTGACTTCTCGTTTCGTGACTGTTTCTTTTCTTGATGGTGTGCCCTGTCCACACCACATACCTGGTAATCCCGTGGTGGTCGTACTGTTCTGCTCCTCACTGCTGCTGGCTTGCCTGAAATTATCTATCGAAATGTGCAAGTGAGTAAGGGGAGTCACTCAACGTTAAGCACAACACTGTTCTACGTCTGGTATGAGCATCTATATTCTGAGACGATATGGAAATCACAGGTTGCACTGTTTACACTCTAAATCGTAAATGTTTATCCCAATTAACAATCTTGATGATTAACAGCCCAAAAAGATCATTTGGACGAGCGTACGCGTAACCAACACGACGCGGGTGATTGTTGATGATGCGGAAGCCAAATGATCGAACGAAAGTTCTTACACTCGTCACACATACAGATATCTGATAATAGTGTTGCTTGTCACTAATAATGACATAACACTGTTTGTAAAGCTAATTTTTCAGTTCTCAGTTCTCACTTGTACGAGCATGCGCGTAACCGTCGTGGCGTGGCTGGTTGTTGAATATGCGGAAACGCAATGATCGAACGCACATCCTCACACTCGCTACAAGACACTGGCACTTGACTGCACTTTTTTATGGTAACTAATTTTTACTGATTCACATTGGTTCATTCTGGGAGACCGAACACGGCGCGGATGATCGATGCTGTGCGACACGCAATGAGAGGAAACATAAATACGTTATCGACGGCACTGCTCATTTTTTCATTACTTCTTGACACACTTTCCTCTGAAGCACTTCCATATTTCATCACTTTACTGTAACAGCACTTGTAGCAACACTTCAACCTGAATACTAGAAAAAGTCTCTCACATGCAGAGCTACACACTACACAACATAACAGTACCGTGTCCCGTGCTCGACTCACTATAGATGCAGCTGCCCACAAAGATACTCCACAACTAAGCCAGCGATATGACAATACGCTTACATACTGACTGTAGTAAAATTGTCTTCAGTGATGAGTCCCAGTTCGAGTTAAGCCCTGATGACCAGCTAGGACTTGTCTGGAACACATCCTGGGCAGCAGTGGGATACTAACCTGACTGTTGCCCACTTTACAGACTGGCATCCAGTAGTGATGGACTGTGGTGCCATTCCATTTCATAGCTGGACGCTTTTGGTTGTCATCCTTGGCACCTTTACAGCACAGCAATACATCAACGATATTCTACGCCTAGTTTTCTTTCCCTTCATGGCAAGCCATACTGGACTTATATTTCTGCAAGATAATGCCTGTCTGCACACAGTGAGAGTTTGTACTGCTTGTCTTCATGCTTTCCAAACGTTGACTTGGCCAGCAAGGTTGCTGAATGTCTCCAGTTGAGAAAGTTTGGAGCATTATGGGCAGAGCCCTTAACCCAGCCTAGAATTTTGTGGATCTGACATGTCAGGCGGACAGAATTAGACACGATATGCCTCAAGAGGCCTTCCAACAACCCTGTCAATCAGTGTCAAGCCAGATAATGGCCTGCATAAAGGCCAGAGGTGGAGAAATGGTTTATTGACTTGCTCAATTTTTGAAGCTCTTTTTCTTCAGTAAATCTTACAATTTTTCTGAATTTGCAATCAATTATTTATCGGTACGTGGACATATTTACTACAAAGAATAAATCAGAACTCAAAATATCTGAGTTAAGGACCTGGGAGAAAACTGTGATGGAATAAGAAATATGACGTTCAAACTCGACAATCAATCAGGATATATACACTACTGGCTGTTAAAATTGCAACACCATAAAGGATAGAAAACAATGAAAAACTTATTTTGTGTAAACAGTGTAGCAGGAAGAACACATTATTAAATTTTTAGGTTACTAGGGAGTATCCAATGTGTGAAATACGATACACGTTACTGCCTCCTCTTGCAGTAACAATGACTCTAATCAGAACACTGAGTCAAACTGAGCATCCTGGATCAGAGATATAGGTACGTCTTTCATTCTATTCCACTCTGTGCCAGAATTCAATAGTTGTAGTGACTGGAGAGTGTTGGTATGCCAGGCTCTCAACAAGCCATAACACATGTTTTCAGTGGGCAATAGACCTGGAGAATGTGCTGAGTAGGGAAACAGTTGAATGCCCTCTGTACTGAGGTGGACCAGGACAGCATGAGCAACCTCCAGTATTGCATTATCTTGTTGAAAAACATCAACGTGAAGCCCTTTATGTATAGAAACATATAACACAATCATTGGTCTTAACACATCAGAGTGTAATACCTGCTGTCTAAATTACCAGCTACGCGAGCAAGATAAAATCGTGTTGTCTACCCAATGGCATCGCATACCAACAACCAGCTGCTAGGCCCATATCATAACAACAAATGCAGTCTGGCAGTGTTTGTTCTCTTCAAAGCATCCACATACAGATACCCCCTTTATGATGCTATATGCAGAACTTGGACTCATCTGAGAAGATGACATTTTATCACTCCTGTTCCCATTGTTTTTGTTGCGTGTAGTGCTGCCACCATGCCTCTCTCTGCTGCTGGGTCCAGGGAAACTGCAACAACGGCTGCCATGGTGACATCTACCAGTGTTCAAGACATTGTCTCATTGACCATTTTGGTAGATGTCTTTCTGCTAAGATACACATTTCCTGACTCATGTTGTGTGGTGTAGCTGTACATCTGTGTGGCTGATACAACAATATGTCTTATCTTCTTCAGCTCTAGTCACATGGGACCATTAAGATCCTGCATGATGGTGAATATGGCTCTCCTACAAAACCATTGATTCTGTATTCATCTGACTATAGTAGGATCCCAACTAATGTGAGTAGCAGTATCATGCAACGATAAACCACAGTATCAATAGGCTGCTATGCTCCTGCTGTTGAGTTCTGACAAATGCTGGTAGATGTTTCTCTTTTCTTGCACAAGGCACAACACAATCTCCCCAGAAACAGTTGACATTCAAAGGCAATTTCTAAATAAGAAACATGCTGCATAATCTTTCATATATACGGAATATAGATGATGTTAATCCTATCACACCTGTACAGATGAACTGAAACACTAATCAATTGCATTCCAAGCATTGTTGTTTGTTGTATATTGTTGCATTGCTGCAATTGTTATGGCCAACAGTGCACTTTGTTAAATTGTATTTTACTTATCATTCTCATCAATACTTCTCCTATATTGTATGCATCAAATCCATTGAAGTTTTAAATAATACATTGGGAATCATCATCTAGTAGTCACAATGATATTAGAAGTTGTCAGTCACTTTTAAAATATGCGATATTGAATTTTGGTTACTATAAGTAATTAATTGGTATTTATTTGTCTATTGGAAGACTGAAATAGCATCAACAAGTATGAATGAAGGAACTTCTTTTGCTCCCTGCTTTATATTAACTTGCTTATTAATATTTCATAGAAACTCCAGTATTTATTTTCTTAATACTAACACACTGCTTCCACAATGTCAAACTAAACTTTGTTTGTATCTCTTTTTTTGTCAGTGCGATTGTTAATCCATTACATCAATTGTTATTGTGCAGTAAAATTATACTGCACTTAGGAACTGAGTTTCTTGTATTTCTCTTGCAGTGCTTTAGGAGCCTTTCCTCTTTTGTTGTAAGATTATAAGCTACAACTTTTCATTAATGTTAACTTGTCATGGTACTGAAAATAATGAACAATTAATTTTTACAGACAATCCTAAAACAAATTTTATTTACCATAAATGAAGCAATTGAGATGCTTGAAAAATGGAAAAGTTCATATTTTGAAATGCAGCTAAAAATAGAACTTTCTGGTAAAGGTCAAAGATGGGAATTTGACAAGAAGAAACTTTTTAAGGCAACTGACTACATGGCTTCTGTCTGTAGAGATCTTTACCAGTTTGCCAAGGTAAATCTAAACTTAGAGAGTTTAGTTGATGTTTAATAGCCATCTGAGTTGCTTTTTGCTGCTTCTAAATGCCACTGTATTAGTTTGTCCAATTTTATTATTTTGTATTCCAGTATTATAGTATTATTTTCATCAAGAAAAAGATTTTGCCAGAAAGTTTTGTTTGTTGCAAGTAGACTCTAATGTTTAGCATTAATATATCTCCTTTTTCAGAATATGTATTGGATATTTCTTTGTTAGTGGTCCTACTCCCTCTGTGACTGTTTCAACATTTGTTTGCATATGTTTACAGTTCATTTCTTGATTCTTTGTAGGGTGCCATCTTTCAGCCTCTTATACTATGTTCTCTATGCAGCTTCCCTCATGAGCCCTACAGTATAGTAATTTTGTGTAGTGAGAGTACTATAGATTAGATAACCAGGAGTCATCATGCTTGTAACAGGGGAAGGTAGTTGGAGCCATTAATGCAGCGGCACTTAAAACCAGCAAGTTAATGCAAAAACTGTCCACAGTTGGCTTTGCAACATAACTTAGAGATTACCAATATGAATAGCTTGGATATATCACCACTCACATTCTTTATTTCAGTCATTAGTTTTTTGGTCGTTGTCTGGAAGCACCAAATTTTCTATGGGAGTCATAGAGGACTTACTGTTGACATTGGAACCACTTCAATACATTCATTACCTGTCATTCTGTGAATTTACCCAACACACCAGATCACACAGCACTGGTCACATGAGCAAGATGCAGAATGAATACAAAAAAACAACAGCCATCAAAATAACTAGCATGGCCAAGATGTAAATCTGAAGATTGAATGTGTGACAGTGAGAGAGGACCACCAACAATAAGGTCTGAAGGGTGTGCACATTCTGCTTGAACATCAGTAAAATTTGAATATTAAATTTTCATTAACTTCTTAATGGGACATGGCTGTTATCCAATTTGTACATGCAGAATAAAAAAATGACAGAGATAAACATGTTTTGTGGAGAACAGAGTGTTCTGAAACACATTTTTGTGTGTTGCATACAGAGTGTATACTGACATACCACTCAGCTCATAACCAAATGAGGAACTGCATGATTCTTAACTGTTATAATGTAATAAAAAATGTATAATAATAAAAAATAAAGTGTGTGGCTTTTTAGATATATTGAATTAATGAGATTATTTTTTCGGCACTCGGACAAGCACAATAAGCTGGGCTATGCCAGTAAACAGGTTATGAATCCGTTTATATTAGTTTCACACAATTGAAATAGTCTTTCTCTTGTAGTATATATATGATTACCAATTAATAATATTATGTCCAATCACCGTATCCACCTACAAAATCTTGACCGTGTCCATGTTGCGTTAATCGGATTTTTGTAAATTTTCCAAAGTACGCAGGTGGGCTTCAGTTCTTTTTATTACATTACTAACTTGAAATAATAACTCATACAATCTTTCAGTTAGTAAAATAGTACTATATTCTTCTGTTCGATGCACATAGAAAATACATACTCTTCATTTATTCACATCGTCCAAAGTGGCTACCTCTGTTCACTATCAGAGAGCAAGTCTTTCCTCCTACTGAGGGACAGGAAAAACATCTTATGTTTTTTAACATTTGAAAATCAAAAATACATGACAGTAGGCACAGGCCCTACGTTGGGCTACCGCTTCACCTTTGCCTTGAAAAGAACATAAAAGTAAAAACTGTAAAAGGTTAATCATAAATGCCCCCCCCCCCCCCCCCCCCCCATGGTATACTGACGGAAATAAGTCTCTACTGCACTTACGGACAGCAGCAGCCTATTGTTTAACAAGCCCATCGCATTGGCGCAAGCACCACGTGAACAGCAGCACTGCCCACACATCCATCATAATGTTGCTCCAGGGTTATGAAGTTTGTGTTGTATGTGCCCTGCAGTCTGGAGACTGGATACGACGGATTCAGCTCCAATTCTCAAGCCAAAGAACACCAATACATCATCTCGCACCTGGCCGAGGTTTTCATCCAGTGGAATTGAGGGTAAGGGCCACACTGCAGGACTCAGCATTATCTTCTGTTGTGCATTGTAGTTCAGCGGCCGTTGCACATCAGTTAGTGGTTATATGGATTTCCTCTGATTTCTCCATCGCACACTCGTCACATTCACTGTATTCACTTTGCTGGCCTGTAGCATTTACTTTTATCGTGGCTTAGCCACTATTTTCAGTCTTATCAAGTCTTACTATTTTTGTATCACTTCACACATGCAGGTGTTTTACTCGTCATCGCGTTGCACTTCACATACATACATAAATGGGTCTTCTTCAAGAATAAAATTTCACATAAAATTGACTATAGTACATACATTTTACATAGACATAGACATTGACAATAATGAATTTGACATATAAATTTACAATTCACATTCACATTTCATATATGGACTTTATGACATGCACCATCTTACACACTAATATGTAAATCACAAGGAATCTTTCATTTATTCTAAATATTTGGTTTTTCTGTTCTGGTCTTGCAGGATATTATATCTCTTAAAAGAAAAAATAATGTAATGTTATTTATTTATTTAGCAGAAACACTCTCCTAGTAAATTTGTTTGAAAATACTAAAGAGATATAATAAGCAAAATAATGAATTTCGTAGGTTGCCAATTACGTAATATATCTGGTTTTATCGAGCGCCAGGCTCCCTACAAATTACTGTAAATGCAATAGCGTAGTAGTACTCAGCTCTGAAATTATTACTGTCATAGAAAATAGACAAGTTTTAATAAAATTATTTCACTGGATTACTTCAATTAATCTCACAGAATATTTTTACATAATTTCTTCCACTCCCGCTATTAGATATTGTGCTGTGCAAAAATATTTTTAAATGTACCGCATAATGGCGGCTAATTGTTAACAGTCAGAGATTACTGTTACTCGCTCCGCAGTAGCTGAAACATGCTAAATAATTTTCATTAAATATTCATTTCATAAGATAAATGTGGCGTAGGGTCTTGAAATAACACATGGAGATCACTTTATACTAATATATTCGTACTAGGACACAGTTTACACCATTAAATATTGCAATTACGTTACGACAGAAACAAATGCTAGCGCAGCACAATAGCTTGCGTACCTTATTCCAGCTCACACCAGAACGAACAGAACAAAACAGACTAGACAGAAGAATGAGCATTGCATTGTATTTTATACTCTAACAAAGATAATCACATTATAATCTCATACAATAAAAATAATGTCTTTTCTGCATTTATCGATATATATATTGTATATTTTTACAGTTAAATCAATGTTTGCAATTAATTTTGTGTCACATACTGTCTGTTTTATTTATGTTTCACCTTGATAAGGGTGAATATCGCAAAAGGGACACTACACGGCCCCCTGGGTTACAAGGAACACACTACTTAATGTTTGGTCCTTGTAGACCACGAGTGTCACTTTTCTTTCGTTCGTTGATCACTTTCAGTTCACTTTACCGTGTATTAGTTCATGGGTACACATTCATTTTGAGTCTTTTTACATAACATGGCTGGGGACAGTTACAATATAACAAGCTCTTCCATTTGGACGAGGGCCGCAGGGAAACCCCAGAAAAACCTCGGCAGAGCTGATAGATTTAACCCTTTGTGTTACTTACATACACTCCTGGAAATTGAAATAAGAACACCGTGAATTCATTGTCCCAGGAAGGGGAAACTTTATTGACACATTCCTGGGGTCAGATACATCACATGATCACACTGACAGAACCACAGGCACATAGACACAGGCAACAGAGCATGCACAATGTCGGCACTAGTACAGTGTATATCCACCTTTCGCAGCAATGCAGGCTGCTATTCTCCCATGGAGACGATCGTAGAGATGCTGGATGTAGTCCTGTGGAACGGCTTGCCATGCCATTTCCACCTGGCGCCTCAGTTGGACCAGCGTTCGTGCTGGACGTGCAGACCGCGTGAGACGACGCTTCATCCAGTCCCAAACATGCTCAATGGGGGACAGATCCGGAGATCTTGCTGGCCAGGGTAGTTGACTTACACCTTCTAGAGCACGTTGGGTGGCACGGGATACATGCGGATGTGCATTGTCCTGTTGGAACAGCAAGTTCCCTTGGCGGTCTAGGAATGGTACAACGATGGGTTCGATGACGGTTTGGATGTACCGTGCACTATTCAGTGTCCCCTCGACGATCACCAGTGGTGTACGGCCAGTGTAGGAGATCGCTCCCCACACCATGATGCCGGGTGTTGGCCCTGTGTGCCTCGGTCGTATGCAGTCCTGATTGTGGCGCTCACCTGCACGGCGCCAAACACGCATACGACCATCATTGGCACCAAGGCAGAAGCGACTCTCATCGCTGAAGATGACACGTCTCCATTCGTCCCTCCATTCACGCCTTTTCGCGACACCACTGGAGGCGGGCTGCACGATGTTGGGGCGTGAGCGGAAGACGGCCTAACGGTGTGCGGGACCGTAGCCCAGCTTCATGGAGACGGTTGCGAATGGTCCTCGCCGATACCCCAGGAGCAACAGTGTCCCTAATTTGCTGGGAAGTGGCGGTGCGGTCCCCTACGGCACTGCGTAGGATCCTACGGTCTTGGCGTGCATCCGTGCGTCGCTGCGGTCCGGTCCCAGGTCGACGGGCACGTGCACCTTCCGCCGACCACTGGCGACAACATCGATGTACTGTGGAGACCTCACGCCCCACGTGTTGAGCAATTCGGCGGTACGTCTACCCGGCCTCCCGCATGCCCACTATACGCCCTCGCTCAAAGTCCGTCAACTGCACATACGGTTCACGTCCACGCTGTCGCGGCATGCTACCAGTGTTAAAGACTGCGATGGAGCTCCGTATGCCACGGCAAACTGGCTGACACTGACAGCGGCGGTGCACAAATGCTGCGCAGCTAGCGCCATTCGACGGCCAACACCGCGGTTCCTGGTGTGTCCGCTGAGCCGTGCGTGTGATCATTGCTTGTGCAGCCTTCTCGCAGTGTCCGGAACAAGTATGGTGGGTCTGACACACCGGTGTCAATGTGTTCTTTTTTCCATTTCCAGGAGTGTAAGTTGGTTCTACATGTTTTGGTACTACAAGTATTTACATCAAATATAAAATTTTCTGAAAAAGAAACAAACATATAGTCTTTATATGAAAGTGTTCATCACATTTTTTTGTTGTGTTGGTAATATTTTGAGTTTTTTTTTTATTTTTGTCGGCGCATTTCTAGTCGTGTGGTGCGGATGACGCTGTATGTCGCTACCGCTATGCCTCGTGCCCGTTGCCATGGAGCGTCGGCTGGACACTGCCGTCTTCTTTCTTGTCTGTAAGCGGCGGTCAGGGTGTGGAGTACGGAACGACGTTATTTTGTCTGCGTGGTGCGTCTGCATTGTTGCGCACCGCTCGTTAAAGTTTTCAGCACGGGAGAGGATGTTGACTCGTGCAAATCATGAAACAAATGCACATATGTTATAGAACGGATTTTGTAAGATGTTATGGCTGTGGGTAAGAATTGATTAGTCAACATTATTGCATCATCAAGGCACAGGCTCAGTTACTTGGTATTTTCGTGTTCGTTTGCACGTACTGGTGCTGAATGATGCAGGAGATATGTTGCTGAAGTAAGCACTGCACATCCCTGTTGTCATCACTTCGTATGGAATATTTATGTTTCACTATTTTTGTTTGACGGCGTTCCACCGTAGTTGCCATTGCAGTAACGTCCTACTACGTGGTCCGTGACGTCATATTAATTGTTGGCGCACAGGAGGTAGCGTCCAACCTAAAAATGTTGTCTGTACAGTTTCGAACACACACTGATCACAGTTTTGTGTTTTCGGTCACTGCACACAGATATGTTTTCTTAATGTTGGTACCTCGCGTTTTTTCAGTTGTACAGCACATAAGTGTTCACTGTCCAAGTTGATCACTAATACAGTTCTCAAAGTTCACACTTCCTCCGCGAATACCAACACACATAGTTCCTGTTGGTATTGCTTACAGCATGACTTTGATACAATTGTATTACATGATTACCGTTTTTTTTTTTTTTTTATATCACATGTTGTTGTTGTTGTTGTGGTCTTCAGTCCTGAGACTGGTTTGATGCAACTCTCCATGCTACTCTATCCTGTGCAAGCTTCTTCATCTCCCAGTACCTACTGCAACCTACATCCTTCTGAATCTGCTTAGTGTATTGATCTCTTGGTCTCCCTCTACGATTTTTACCCTCCACGCTGCCCTCCAATGCTAAATTTGTGATCCCTCGATGCCTCAGAACATGTCCTACCAACCGATCCCTTCTTCTAGTCAAGTTGTGCCACAAACTTCTCTTCTCCCCAATCCTATTCAATACCTCCTCATTAGTTACGTGATCTACCCACCTTATCTTCAGCATTCTTCTGTAGCACCACATTTCGAAAGCTTCTATTCTCTTCTTGTCCAAACTAGTTATCGTCCATGTCTCACTTCCATACATGGCTACACTCCATACAAATACTTTCAGAAACGACTTCCTGACACCTAAATCTATATTCGATGTTAACAAATTTCTCTTCTTGAGAAACGCTTTCCTTGCCATTGCCAGTCTACATTTTATATCCTCTCTACTTCGACCATCATCGGTTATTTTACTCCCTAAATAGCAAAACTCCTTTACTACTTTAAGTGTCTCATTTCCTAATCTAATTCCCTCAGCATCACCCGACTTAAATTGACTACATTCCATTATCCTCGTTTTCCTTTTGTTGATGTTCATCTTATATCCTCCTTTCAAGACACTGTCCATTCCGTTCAACTGCTCTTCCAAGTCCTTTGCTGTCTCTGACAGAATTACAATGTCATCGGCAAACCTCAAAGTTTTTACTTCTTCTCCATGAATTTTAATACCTACTCCGAATTTTTCTTTTGTTTCCTTTACTGCTTGCTCAATATACAGATTGAATAACATCGGGGAGAGGCTACAACCCTGTCTCACTCCTTTCCCAACAACTGCTTCCCTTTCATGCCCCTCGACTCTTATAACTGCCATCTGGTTTCTGTACAAATTGTAAATAGTCTTTCGCTCCCTGTATTTTACCCCTGCCACCTTCATAATTTGGAAGAGAGTATTCCAGTCAACATTGTCAAAAGCTTTCTCTAAGTCTACAAATGCTAGAAACGTAGGTTTGCCTTTTCTTAATCTTTCTTCCAAGATAAGTCGTAAGGTCAGTATTGCCTCACGTGTTCCAACATTTCTACGGAATCCAAACTGATCTTCCCCGAGGTCGGCTTCTACCAGTTTTTCCATTCGTCTGTAAAGAATTCGCGTTAGTATTTTGCAGCTGTGACTTATTAAACTGATAGTTCGGTAACTTTCACATCTGTCAACACCTGCTTTCTTTGGGATTGGAATTATTATATTCTTCTTAAAGTCTGAGGGTATTTCACCTGTCTCATACATCGTGCTCACCAGATGGTAGAGTTTTGTCATGACTGGCTCTCCTGAGGCCATCAGTAGTTCTAATGGAATGTTGTCTACTCCCGGGGCCTTGTTTTGACTCAGGTCTTTCAGTGCTCCGTCAAACTCTTCACGCAGTATCTTATCTCCCATTTCATCTTCATCTACATCCTCTTCCATTTCCATAATATTGTCCTCAAGTACATCGCCCTTGTATAAACCCTCTATATACTCCTTCCACCTTTCTGCTTTCCCTTCTTTGCTTAGAACTGGGTTGCCATCTGAGCTCTTGATATTCATACAAGTGGTTCTCTTCTCTCCAAAGGTCTCTTTAATTTTCCTGTATGCAGTATCTATCTTACCCCTAGTGAGACAAGCCTCTACATCCTTACATTTGTCCTCTAGCCATCCCTGCTTAGCCATTTTGCACTTCCTGTCGATTTCATTTTTCAGACGTTTATATTCCTTTTTGCCTGCTTCATTTACTGCATTTTTATATTTTCTCCTTTCATCAATTAAATTCAATATTTCTTCTGTTACCCAAGGATTTCTATTAGCCCGCGTCTTTTTACCTACTTGATCGTCTGCTGCCTTCACCACTTCATCCCTCAGAGCTACCCATTCTTCTTCTACTGTATTTCTTTCCCCCATTCCTGTCAATTGTTCCCTAATGCTCTCCCTGAAACTCTGTACAACCTCTGGTTCTTTCAGTTTATCCAGGTCCCATCTCCTTAAATTCCCACCTTTTTGCAGTTTCTTCAGTTTCAATCTGCAGTTCATAACCAATAGATTGTGGTCAGAATCTACATCTGCCCCAGGAAATGTCTTACAATTTAATACCTGGTTCCTAAATCTCTGTCTTACCATTATATAATCTATCTGAAACCTGTCAGTATCTCCAGGCTTCTTCCATGTATACAGCCTCCTTTCATGATTCTTGAACCAAGTGTTAGCTATGATTAAGTTATGCTCTGTGCAAAATTCTACAAGGCGGCTTCCTCTTTCATTCCTTCCCCCCAATCCATATTCACCTACTATGTTTCCTTCTCTCCCTTTTCCTACTGACGAATTCCAGTCACCCATCACTATTAAATTTTCGTCTCCCTTCACTACCTGAATAATTTCTTTTATCTCGTCATACATTTCATCTATTTCTTCATCATCTGCAGAGCTAGTTGGCATATAAACTTGTACTACTGTAGTAGGCATGGGCTTTGTGTCTATCTTGGCCACAATAATGCGTTCACTATGCTGTTTGTAGTAGCTAACCCGCACTCCTATTTTTTTATTCATTATGAAACCTACTCCTGCATTACCCCTATTTGATTTTGTATTTATAACCCTGTAATCACGTGACCAAAAGTCTTGTTCCTCCTGCCACCGAACTTCACTAATTCCCACTATATCTAACTTTAACCTATCCATCTCCCTTTTTAAATTTTCTAACCTACCTGCCCGATTAAGGGATCTGACATTCCACGCTCCGATCCGTAGAACGCCAGTTTTCTTTCTCCTGATAACGACGTCCTCTTGAGTAGTCCCCGCCCGGAGATCCGAATGGGGGACTATTTTACCTCCGGAATATTTTACCCAAGAGGACGCCATCATCATTTAATCATACAGTAGAGCTGCATGTCCTCGGGAAAAATTACGGCTGTAGTTTCCCCTTGCTTTCAGCCGTTCGCAGTACCAGCACAGCAAGGCCGTTTTGGTTAATGTTACAAGGCCAGATCAGTCAGTCATCCAGACTGTTGCCCCTGCAACTACTGAAAAGGCTGCTGCCCCTCTTCAGGAACCACATGTTTGTCTGGCCTCTCAACAGATACCCCTCCGTTGTGGTTGCACCTACGGTACGGCCATCTGTATCGCTGAGGCACGCAAGCCTCCCCACCAACGGCAAGGTCCATGGTTCATGGGGGGTTATATCACATAGTGACACAGATGTCTGTTCGTTTACACAATATGTTACAATGAAATTTCACAGATCAAAAGCACTTTTGTTCTGTTATTGCATACAATTAAGTGTTACATCATACATGCAACGGATCCTGGCCTGACTTGCAATATTTTTATATTTAAGCATTAATAAATTTGTCATAGGGTATAGTCATTTGAGGATTAGGACCACTGCGCATGTGCTTGCTCCATAAGCTGCTAGCGTAATCGCGTATCCTAACAAAGGTTTGCAACTGTCAAAAACAGGCTCTAAAGTAAAGCTCTTATTTAATCTCAAATATTGTGGCTAGATGCTTATACTTTCTCTTTTAGGGTCAAAGCAAAGCATCACAGATGTCACATGGTATGTGCACAGTCTTTTGCATATACCATTTCTATTCATTTTTCATGTGACAGATTAGAATATTTAGTGCATTCTTTAAATAAACATTTATCACAACAGCATAATAAAATTTATAGTTACTAACTCTGATAACCACTGAAAAACATCTTA
The DNA here is from genome assembly GCF_023864275.1 of Schistocerca cancellata. NCBI lineage: Eukaryota > Metazoa > Arthropoda > Insecta > Orthoptera > Acrididae > Schistocerca > Schistocerca cancellata. The sequence continues at coordinate 370,828,184 of NC_064631.1, forward strand.
CACTTACTGATTATGTTTCTAAACAAATACTATCATTGGACTGATGGTCCTTTAGCTTCTTTTTACTCATTTTTTAAGGCTGATGTGTAAAACATTCCGTGACATAAAGACAAAACATCTTACATACTAAGCACAAACAAAACATCAAATTCTTACAACTACACAAAAATATATATTGAAGTCTGTGCAAAACCTACATATTACACAAAAATACGGTAAACCATTCATGTCCTATTGTCAGGTACCACAAATTTCTTTAAGTCCTTATAGGGATACAATCCTTTGATCTTCCCGCTCATCACATCAGCTATAAGGTAGCTACAACCATGCGGTATTTGTATAATTTTAAAAGGTCCATTATACAGCATTTGCCATTTCTTGTTCTTCTTTGTTATGAGTGACGACTTAGGATGGTTTCTTATCAAAACTAAGTCATTTATCTGATATGGGACTGTCCGTTTTACTGACTTGTCATATCGACTTTTTCGTTGGGATTCAGTTAGATAACGTGATTCTTGTGCTTTGTTGTTAAGGGTTTCGGTCCAGCGAAGCGTTTCATTGTGAGCTACGTCCGAATAATATTCTCCCTGGCCCCTTAAATTGCTGCTTAATTGAAATATGGGCATCTCTTCGCTTTTTACCCGTACGCTCGGGCAATCTTTACCGGGTGTACTTACTGTTCGTGTTAAATCCAGTACAATCTGCTTATTTTCATTCAGTAGGGAGATCTTCCCGCGGGAGAAATCAATTTTTGCTTTTTTTCTCGCTCAGGAAACCTCCCCCCAGGATGCAGGTTACTCTCAATCCTTTGACTATGAGAAAGATACATTTTACGTTATCTTCTCCCAGGCATAAATCTACCAGCACCTGATACTGAACTTTCTGTGCTTGTGCTCCCATGGCTCCAATGATACAGCAGTTTTGTACAGGAAATGTCGGTAAGTTGCGGTTTCGGCTCAAGGTTTTGAATAGATCATAGCTCATAACATTAGTAGTGGCACCTGTATCTATGTATATTTCTACTGGCAATTCATTAATTCTAGCTTTTATGATGGTTTGTACTTCAGTTATTTCTTTTTTGTTACATTGGTTTGATTCCATAAGTAAATCATGTTGTGTACTGTTTCCATCTTGGTACCTCAGTAATAGTACATTATCTTGTGTATTGTTTCTAGCAGTGCCCCCTGTTTTTTCACCGGCCATCAATTGGGAGCTTATTGTGGCCGTTGTTCGTTTGACGGTCTTGAACTATGGTGGTTTCCGTCCGTGGGCATTTCTACTATCCTTACGCTGCTATTCGAGTCTGTCCATGTTTGTGGTATTGCATTAGTATTCTGCATAGAATTCCTATTGTCACACTGGTACTGGTTACCGTTAGGAGGCGGTGGTGGTGGCATAGAAGTTTGCATCCACTGCACCGGGTAAGTGCGGTTGTTGGCACTACTGCTTGGTTGCGGCCATTGACCTTCATTTCGACGTTTGTTATTGTAACTATTATTACTGTTACTGTAGCCGGGATGTCCTCTATCTTCCCACCTATGTTTTTGATTGTAAGATGGTTGACCGTTTCCGTTCTTCCTATTTTGTTCTGCGGCTTGATCTTCCTTTCCATTTCCGTGGCTTCCAAAATTGGAATTGTTGTTGCCATTTTTAAACTTGCGTGGTGAACCATTACTGTTCTCCAGGTCTTTATTTATCCTATTTTCTTCCTGGGAGAGATCGATTTCGTCCAGCACAGACAAGTACCGTTCCAGGTCATTTTCGGGTACATTTATTAATTTGTCTCGTATATGACCGGGCAATCGTAATTTTAAGATTCTGATCACATCACGGGCTGATATGGGGTCATCCCAGTATCTAGTTTTGTTGATATATTTTTCAAAATATTTACGGAGTGTACCCTGTTTGTGATTGTACATTTGCGGGCTGTATACTTCAGTCCTCAGGCGTTCTTGAATAGCCTTAGACCAGTATCTGTCTAGAAAAGATTTTTCAAATTGTGCCAGGCTATGGCAATTTTCTATGACTTCATTTGCCCATAAGGCAGCGTCGCCTTGTATATGTGCGATTATGAACTGAATTTTTTGGCGTTCATTCCAGGCACTCGGTAATACATTTCGGAATCCTTTTATGAAGATTACCGGATGCACTGTCTTCTTTTCCGCGTTAAATACTTGGAATTGTCTGTGTTTTATTAAGCTTTCATCAATGTTATTGCTTGTGGAAGTAGAAGCTGCCCCCACAGGGTTATGAATAGGAATGCTTCCTGTAAATTGTGTGTTTTCTTTTTCCGAATCGCTTTTTTGTTGGTATGAGCTGTACGTAATATTCTCATTACCGTACACGTTCCTAACAGGTGTGCCACAGTTGTTAAGCATTTGCAAATGTGCACGCTTGAGTTCCGTAATTCTGTATGTCATTTCTTGCTGCCACAGTGGTACTGGCAATTTGTATCACGCTTCGCTTTTTTCACCTGCGAGTGGTAGTGTGTCTACTGTGGGTTGTTTACATACATAGTTAATTTTTGCAGAGCAGACTGTATTTTGCTTTCTACACGTTCTGTGATCTGGCTTTCTTTTTCAGTGAGCCAGTCATGGAACTCTTTTTCTACTTTCTGGGCTTGATCATTTAAATGCGTTTCTATGGTTTCTTTTTGTGTCATCTCTAAATTGTCCATTCGGTTCGCAAGCTGTTCTACTTCGTCCCGGATGACTGTGTGTGCCGTCTGAAGCGTTTGCACATCTTGTGCTATGTTGCTTACAATGTTCGGCAGTTCGGCTTGGGCTTTCTTTATTTCTGTCATTTCTGAATGTATCTTTTCGAACATTGTACCTATACTTTCTATTAAGACCTTTTCTCTTTCTTCGTTTTGTTCTCTTATCTGATTGACTAGCTGTTCGTTCTTTTTCTCTAATTTCCGTAAAAATTCAGCAACTGGATCCGGTATTGGTGAGCATACCGGTGTGGTAGTTGTTCTAATCATTGGAAAATTATCACTAGCCCTGCTAGTAGCACCTATCGGTTTTACTGTTTTTGTATGCTGGCTACTTCCTGGCATATCACTGGAAACTACATTGTTCACATTTTCTCCCCCTCGATCGCTATTAATATTTAGTAAGTCAGTGTCACTATCCATATCGCTCAATAATTGCACATTATTTGTAACATTGGACACATTATCTGGTTGCAAATCTAACACACGTCCAACTTTTCCCATAATGACGATCACTTTCACTGGGATAACTACAAAAATTGTTCCTAACTACAAATGCGGACTAAGTTCAAAAGTCAAACTGCTTATTGTTTCCAAAATCACATAATATTAATATCTACACCACTGTACACCATGTACCATCTATGATACTATACTTTGATGATACGGGCCTATGTAGCAAGCTTTTATGCATAGTGGTCCTTACCTTGATTTCTTTTGTCTTTTCTTTTCTTTTTGCTATCTTGTCCTCTCAGGGTCTATACAGTTCTTCTCCGCTTTCCTCGTTCAAGTTTATACATGAAATGGAATTTGATAGACATTAGAATACATACAATACATGTTAACAATTACATACATACAAACCCTAAAAAAAATATTTTATCTCTTCGAGCCCCATGTAACAGGGCGCTATTTATTATATCTCTTAAAAGAAATATAATGTTATGTTGTTTATTTTGTTAGCGGAAACACTCTCCTAGTAAATTTGTTTGAAAATACAAAAGAGATATAGTAAGCAAAATAATGAATTTCGTAGGTTGCCAATTACGTATTATATCTGGTTTTATCGAGTGCCAGGCTCCCTACAAATTACTGTAAATGCAATAGCGTAGTAGTACTCAGCTCTGAAATTATTACTATCACAGAAAATAGACAAGTTTTAATAAAATTATTTCACTGGATTACTTCAATTAATCTCACAGAATATTTTTACATAATTTCTTCCGCTCCGGCTATTAGATATTGTGCTGTGAAAAAATATTTTTAAATGTACCGCGTAATGGCGGCTAATTGTTAACAGTCAGAGATTACTGTTACTCGCTCCGCAGCAGCTGGAAACATGCTAAATAATTTTCATTAAATATTCATTTCATAAGATAAATGTGGCGTAGGGTCTTGAAATAACACACGGAGATCACTTTATACTAATATATTCATACTAGGACACAGTTTACACCATTAAATATTTGCTATTATGTTACGACAGAAACAAATGCTAGCGCAGCACAATAGCTTGCGTACCTTATTCCAGCTCACACCAGAACGAACAGAACAAAACAGACTAGACAGAAGAATGAGCATTGCATTGTATTTTATACTCTAACAAAGATAATCACATTATAATCTCATACAATAAAAATAATGTCTTTTCTGCATTTATTGATATATATATTGTATATTTTTACAGTTAAATCAATGTTTGCAATTAATTTTGTGTCACATACTGTCTGTTTTATTTATGTTTCACCTTGATAAGGGTGACTATCGCAAAAGGGACACTACAAGGACCCATCTACTGCACATTTGTTACCTTCACAACTAGACATAGAAAATAGTACATATATTTTTCGTAGACTAGACATTGACGGATAATAAAGTAGACAAAAAAATTTACAATTCACATCCACATTTCATACATGAGCTCCATATTAGGTACCATCTTACACACTAATAAGTAAATTAGAAGGAATCTTTCATTTACTCTGATTATTTGGATTTTCTGTTCTTGTCTTGCAGGGTTGACCTGTGCATTTTTACCTTCACAATTACACATAGATAATAGTACACACATTTTTCGTAGACTAGAAATTGACAATAATAAAGTTAACAAATAAACGTACGAATGGTGGTCTCCATATGGTTCCCAAGTCGTGCAGCGACCCTAAACTGTAAAATTACCAAATATGCAGCAACCAGTCACAAAATCATGTTTTATTTATTCACTTTTGCAAATCAGTTTCAACTAATTAACAGCCATCATCAGTGCTTTCAACTAATATGTGCCCTGAGTAGTAATACTGTCTTAAACAGAGGTCAAACATAAAGACAGTATTACTACTCAGGGCACATATTGGTTGGAAGCACCGATGATGGCTGTTAATCAGTTGAAATCAATTTGCAAAAGTGAATAAATAAAACATGATTTTGTGACTGGTTGCTGAATATTTGGTAATTTTAAATAAATTTACAATTCACATCCACATTTCATATATGTGCTCCATATTAGGTACCATCTTACACACAAATAAGTAAATTAGAAGGAATCTTGCATTCATTCTAAATATTTGAATTCTCTTCTCTTGTCTTGCAGGATCAACCTCCTGCGTGTTTTTACCTTCACAAATACACATAGAAAATACTGGTAAAAAGAGGATTTGGTAGGGTCTGCTTCATAAATCAAGCTGATTCTACGATTGTTACTTGTAGTGCATCGTTAGTGTACTTATTCTGTCCTTGGCATTTGATAAACTTCATACTATGTACAATATTTACAACTACTTGTTTGTGAGCGAGTGTGGGTAACGTTTTCTCCCTTGACAATCCTGACTTCATCACTGCTTGTTAATCATCATAATATTTCACATTCATAACATAACACATAACATAACATACTTCAAGCTGTATTTCTGCCTTATTGGTGTGACAACATGTACATGTTTAACTTCGTAATGTGTGACCAATAATTTTACTGTCTTTTTGTCATGTGTAATTCCACTCATAATTCATTCCTGCTATAGAAGAAGGTGCTTATGTTAAATGTTCTTCTTTCACTTCTGCGTGTGTCAAGAACTCAGTGTTGAAAATATTGTTTCATTGCATTTTGTGTTCATTCCTCATACAATTGTATGTCATATTTTCATTTATACCCACCTTATTGTTGCTCAAGCTGTAACTTAGTCGCTAAGGAAATATTTTTCATACTAAGTTGTTTTACAGTATGATGTCTGTGTAGCAAATCACTGTGCTATGGTGTAAGTTAGATGTACCACATACCTTTATTACTGTTGACTTCACTGTTTCTTCTTTATTCTTCACTGCTTCTTTGGTATGTTCATTTTCACAATTAATTACGATTCATGTATCATCATACTTCGCTTTCCACACTCATACAATCATTCATTCTGAGACTTAAAACTATATAATCTATTCTTTCTTACATCACCTTCGTGGCCCTCTCCTAGGTGCCCTGTAATATTAATCTTCATATTCATTAACGTATACCCATATAATTGTTTATTAAAAATCTTCCACATAAATCTCCATTTATACCAATGTATTCCTATGGGGTTCTCACACTAGCACCACCTCCCTATTTATTTCTTCCCACAGATATAAATAAACTCCTATTACTCTAATACACTTTCATTCTCTTCCTAGTTTCATACCATTTATTTCTCTGTATTGCTTTTTAAACGTACAGTACTCACCTCATTTTGTTTAAGTTCATCTAATTATGTTGTGTGCATATTGGTTGGTTTTCGTATTTAATTAGCTCATCTCCCGCATGTTGAACGATCCATGTTCACAGTTTTATTTTGCAGCTTATACTTTTTCTGTAAGGTATCATGTAATAAATAGCAACTAACAAAAGTGAGTTCTGTAATAGCAAATTTGTGAGTATGTATTATCCTTGTGCATCAAGCTCGCTACTTCTAATGTTGTTTGTAAAGAAGTGTAGTTCTTAAAGGCACCCCTGCTCCTCTTCACCAAATCTTGTACGATATGTTATTTCATAGTTCACATCTCAGTCACACACATTTTTCTATGTGTATATTTCATTCTACCTTTCACATCATCACTACTTATTTGTTGTATGCAAGTTGCTTAGTTCTTAAGTTCTGTGGTAATCACTTTCTTTTGAGTGGACATGTTGTTACTTCTCTTTTAAACTGGTCTTAATCCTGTTGTGTATAGTCAGACTGGTAATAACCTGTGTATATTCTCTTCTACTTTGAATACTTATAATTATTTTTAACTATGTACATTCAATAGCCTGTGTTAAGTTCAAAAATTTAGCATATTCTACGCTCCTTATAGTTTACTTGCGTCAATGTGCTCCTTTTCTTAAAACTATGTATGCTTAACTTAATGATATAGTCTTAAAATTAGTGCTCTTTACAGTATAGTCTCCAACTTGGGAATAAATATCTCTAATTCATTTTGTTTGTTTAACTGATTTACGTCATAGTAATCAGCTCCTGTTTTGTCCGGTTGGCTGCGTGCCGTGAATGCCGATTCGCTTAAATTCTAAAATGGTTTCTGTCGCTGTGTGCAGTGTGTCTTTGCACATCTTAGAGGGGACATTGAACTGAACCTTGCTTTTTGCATACTCTACCCCTACAATCAGCTGTTAGCCGCTTCTCATATAATTATTAATGTATGTTCTGCTTTAAGCGCGGCTGCGCGTCTCATTACGCTTCACCGCTCAGGACTCTCTCTTAAAGCTCATGCGCTGTGAATCACTTTCTTTTCAATCACTTATGTTTAAGTTTTTTTTCGTCTGATGTAGTGTAACTATGCCATCTAATGGTTTTCACTCGTTCAGTATTGTGGATAATTTCTTCTGTTCTTGTTGTATATTCAGTGTTTCCTTAAGGAATATCAAAAGGTTTCCTTTGCTTCTATGGATATTTAAGTCTTAAGAAAGGACAATACCAAAATTACAAGGATAATTTCTATTCACTAGGTTGCATGTTAGATAGTAGAAGAGAATTGAACATTCCTTATTGGCTAAACAGGATAGTAGAAGAGGGAGAGGGTACTAGAAATATAAGTAGGTAATATGTTTGGGCTCCTATATTGCTCACAATGGAGCAAAGTGGAACAGCTTCCTTATGTATCGTAGGCAGACCATAAAGTCATGGTGAAACTGGCACTCATACTCTTATACTGTTTTTAAGATGTTCAGGAAACTGGCTGGGGCTGAGGAGGGCAGATGTTTTCTGTTGTAGTGCATCAGTTTGATCTTTCTGGAGATGATGAGTCCTGCATTAAATCCATCATCGTGCCAATGCAATACGTTGCAGGCAGAAGGACAGTAACATTGCCCTTGTCAACAGGTAAAATTACTATTTCTGTGTATTCTGTTAAGGAACAGAGTGCATTTCTTTCTTCAGTGTTGATGCACTGCTTCTGCTTGGTTGTGAGCATCCTTGTTGTTGTTGTTGTTGTGGTCTTCAGTCCTGAGACTGGTTTGATGCAGCTCTCCATGCTACTCTATCCTGTGCAAGCTTCTTCATCTCCCAGTACCTACTGCAACCTACATCCTTCTGAATCTGCTTAGTGTATTGATCTCTTGGTCTCCCTCTACGATTTTTACCCTCCACGCTGCCCTCCAATGCTAAATTTGTGATCCCTCGATGCCTCAGAACATGTCCTACCAACCGATCCCTTCTTCTAGTCAAGTTGTGCCACAAACTTCTCTTCTCCCCAATCCTATTCAATACCTCCTCATTAGTTACGTGATCTACCCACCTTATCTTCAGCATTCTTCTGTAGCACCACATTTCGAAAGCTTCTATTCTCTTCTTGTCCAAACTAGTTATCGTCCATGTCTCACTTCCATACATGGCTACACTCCATACAAATACTTTCAGAAACGACTTCCTGACACCTAAATCTATATTCGATGTTAACAAATTTCTCTTCTTGAGAAACGCTTTCCTTGCCATTGCCAGTCTACATTTTATATCCTCTCTACTTCGACCATCATCGGTTATTTTACTCCCTAAATAGCAAAACTCCTTTACTACATGTTATGGCCTTATTTCTTCAGCAGTCTCACTGGGAAGTTTCAAGACACCTTGCTCAATGCCACATGACAAAATTGTTGTTGGGCAAGGGCTTTGGAGTGGGTGCAAAATTAATTCCTTCTCCAACACTGATATTGCAGCATCACTCAGTTGTTTGTTTGTAAAATTAAACACAGTGTATCTGCATAGTTTGTGTTCTTGTGATAATTGGCATGAAAGGCAATGGAACTTGGAAGTCTGACACACAGTGGTCTGCTGCTGCATCCCGTTCAAAAGCGACCACATAGATCTGTTCACCCACTCCCAGGAATCCACTGACAGGCGCAATGAGATATTCAGCTGAAGTGAAAGCAAGCTCATAGAGACTATCTAATTCTTGTCTTATATAAGGATTCTTTCTCTCATCAATACACTCCAGGTTCATTGTTTAATCCTTTTAGTGGCCACAGAATCTATATAATGAGTAAACTTGGCAAATGTCATTATAGTTTGCTAGTCCAAACATCTCAATAAAAATGTGAGAGAGCACAACAGACTGCTTCTCTTGTTGTCGAGTTTGTGAAAATCACTTACTCTATTGACCATCCCCTCCTCACAGAGGTACCAGATGTACTGTTTGAGACTTTCCTGATGTAATAACTGCCTGAGTGGTTCCAGAGCATTATATTGGGTAATGTTGTGAAAGCTACATAATATTTCAATGAGAGAGCTGCTCATCATCTTCAGAGGCTTGCTGATGTGTTGGTACAGTGGCTCGCCAGTATATGCACTGGCTCTCTAGAAAAGTGCAGGAACCAAGGGGAGGGGGTCTATAACATTGTCATAGACAAATCATGAAGGATGATGGCTTCCAGTGTCCCCTGCTGGAGAAACGGGCTTTAGTCTTCACATGCATGATGTGGGAAAAGTGCAGCTGCAAATTGTGGTCCACTACCTATGTGAGCAGCATGTTGGCACTCAGTTTAAGTTTCCAGACTCTGATACTCCCCATCTGTGGTGACTCAGATTTGTTCGTTTGTGGCTGACGATGCCTTAGTAATGCCAGTGGTGTTTCCCATACCTCGCTACTAAGTTGAGATCCGTTGTCACTTAATACATATTTCAACTGCTTCTTTAATGATGGAGTCCCAATACTTGGAGGCACATGGAAAGATTTTTGTCTCTCTGTAGTTCATGCTATGTCCTGTATCAAGACAGTGTTCAGCAACAGCAGAATTCTCAGGCCGACCCAATCTGCTGTGACATCTGTTTTCAGTGCATCTATTTTTAACAGTATTACATGCGTGGCCTCATATGATTTCCCACACTGGCAAGGGATTTTTTATATGCCTGGTCTTCTTAGACCTAGGTTGGCACCAGCGAGCCACTGAACCAACACTTCAATAAGCGCCTGAAGATCATAATCAGCTGTCTCATTGTGCAGCTTTCACAACACTATCCAATGCAATGACCTTGAACCTCTGCAGCAATCCAAATTAATGTTTCTGTAAGCTGTAAATATCTGAACTGACTGAAACATTTGTGGACATAATTATTAGAATACTGGAAAATATTTGTAACAGTAGAAATAGATGCAAACTAACAGATAAGTATAAGACTCTTTGATCTTGTTGTGGCCACCTTAAACTAGGTGCTCAAAGTAATGGAACAACTGGGTTTGTTAGTTAATGGTTGTTTTGATATCTTTCTGTTTCTTTTTATTTCTGTTTGACTTTTCAAGGATTACTTTCTAGTTTCACATTTTGTTCTTAGATACAAGTTTTGTTTCCATAGTAATATGTTATTTTTAATGTTAAATGGAATTTTAATTTTTGGTTTATTCAAAATTTTGAAATAGCAAGAAAGTGAAAAGTTAAGCAATAGACAACATGAAATGATCACAGCTCAAGTGCCCTGATTGGAAAGGTTTTTATTATTCATTTTTTTCACTTTATCTCTCCATTGTTTTCAGTTATCTGTGCTCACAACATGTCAAAGCAATGATTATGTTATTCTTAAGCCAGTGCAGTATTGTGTAGTGGTCCTTAATACTTTGCATTTTTAGAAATGGTGTTTATCTTCTTTGATTTAATTATCATATTCCTCACTGACAATTGCTTTATGGATTATGTATTTACAGTGTTTCTCTGCTCTTGAATTGTTAGTTGTAACTTAAAATGTAGACAAGAAAACAATTTTGCTTGTACGCAATTCATAGTCTGTGCTAGAATTTTCCAATTCCATCACAAGATTGCTGTTTCCAAGAAATTTTAATCAAAATTGCTATTCCTCACAGAGACAGCAGCAGACACATATTACAATACATGATAACCATTGTTACTTTACTATATTGTTCTACTGTGTATCGCAGTGTAGACAAATTATATTTTGAATATTTCCTCAGTAATCTCATCTTCATTAAAATCGATTTCAAATCCATAATAATCTTCTAAAAGGACATCTCTTGAGTATTATAATAAACATCACACACACTTTCAAAAAATTAAATACAACATACAATTTATTTATTGAGCATGTTCATGATTTCCCAGCGCATGGACTGATTCTTTAGATTTTAAACATACAGTTATAGATACTTCATTTATTGTACTGTATTTCAGTGGCATGACATCCTCCCACCTTCAGAGTGAGCTGACCAAGTGAAGGTAGTGAATATGATATGACCATTTAAAAATGAGGGATGCTTCAAGCCACGTGCTTCCATAGGTTTTCATTCTTAGAATATTTTTATGTGCTGGGTAGCAAATATGTGTACATGAATTTTTGTAAGTAGCTAAGGAATGGAAACTGCAGTCATAAGCTAGAAACATGCAGATACATTTATGCAACAATGGAACTGGTACTGTACAGATGTCATTGAGAGGCTATCGAAGCTTGACTGTTATTGTTAATCCTGATAGTTGTTTTAGCTTTGACAAGTCATGGAATCCTGTCCTTAGTTCTCAAAAACATCATGATAGGGACTTTTGAGCAGAAACCAGACAAGAAACAAAACCAAGCTAATGGTTACTTTATGCATTTTTAATTTACTGGTCATCTATCCACTTTTTCTGCGGTAATCTTATCTTACTACCTCTTTCATTGAGCCCTGTATTTCAATTTATGCCACTGTCTTTAAAACTTGACATTTGACAAGGATAATTCTGTCAGAATGTAAACAATAGGATAAAGGAGACAACTTACTGAGTAACAGATGTGTCGAGTCAACACACACACACACACACACACACACACACACACACACACGTGCATCTAATTGTGACAGCTGAGCACACAATTCCAAAATTGCAATTCAGTAGGTGAACTGGGGCTGTCATTGTGTTGGGTGGGATGGGTGGAATGAGAAAAAGGCTGGAAGCAGAAGGGGCTTCGGATAGTTAACTAGTGGCTCAGAGGAAGTCAGCAGACATGCAGGATGGAATGTGGGAGTGAGAGCAGGCAAATGAATGAGCTAGGGATGTGATGCACATGTACCAGAGTCAGTGAGATGCAATGAGGGAGTGACAGGATGAAGGACTGGAAGGAGAACGGTTATGGGGAATTTGGGTTAGTGGAAACTGAAGCTAGAAGGATTGCAAGTACAACTTCCATGTATGTAGTTCAGGAAAGCTAGTGCTGGAGGGAAGTACCCAAATGGCAAGGGTTGTGAAGCATCTTGTACTCAGCAGCATGGCATGGATTGCAAAGTAGCCATTGGAAATGAGCATGTTGTGCCATTGGTGAGTCAGCTTTTTTCTTGGTCACAGTTTGGCACTGGCCACTCATTCTGGTGGACAGCTGGTATTACAAACACATATAACACAATACACTAATTGCAAGAGGGCTAATAATATGACACAGTTGCTTTCACATATGAACCTGCTTCTGATAAATCTGTGCCAAGATTTGAGGAGGATGTCTTTGTGGATGAATCAGGCATGTCTTGCACCTGGGTCTTACACAAGGAGTGGACTGGCATAGGGATTGATCAGGATCTTGTGTAGGTCAAGTGGATGGTGGAATACCACTGTAGGATGGGTGGGAAGGATTTTGGGCATGATGTCCCTCATTTTCAGGCATAATGATAAACAATCAAAGCAAGGATATGATTCAATTGCTCCAGTCCAAGGTGATACTGGGTGATGAGGGGGGCACTCCTTTACAGCTGATTCTTGTGGGTAGTGGAAGGATTAAGGGGTCTATGAGGATACGGCATGGGAAATCTGTTACAATGTTTGGGGAGTAGTACCTGTCACCCAGTATAAGCCTGGACTGGATCAACTGAACAGTGTCCCTGGTTGGGGCTTTGATTATATATCAGCATCCTCAAAAAATGGGACATCCTACCCAAGATCCTTCCCTGTCCTCCTAAAATGGTATTTTATTGCCCACCCAATCTACACAACATCCTGGTCCATCCCACTGCCACTCCCAGTCCCAGCCCCTTGGTGTGGGGATCATTTTCCTCTGGAAGACCCAGGTGCAAGATCTTACCCATTCAACCACCCTTTGCATCCTACTTCAGTCCGTCACAGGCTTATTCTATCTCATGAGGGCAGGGTCGCCTGTGAAAGTAGCCATGTTATACACCAGCTCAGCCGCAGTTACTGCTAAGCATTCTGTGTGTGCATGATCTCCAGGCAGCTAGTACAGATTCCTAATGTGAAATAATTTAGGTGAAGATAAGTGGTAAAGATGGATCGAATATAGTCATCAGGTGATTTTGTAGACACCCATTCTTAGGGGCAGTAGTAGTGGAATATTAGAGAGGAAAACTGGAGAAGATTTCCTGTGAATTCTTTGGTCATTTTATAGTATTAGGTAGATATTTATTTTTCCATCTGTCACTGACAGGAGATCCAAAACAACTTGGCATAGACCAGGGAATCAGTAGTCATGAGGCCAGTACACCTTCACTGAAAATGGCTGTAAATAGGAATGTAGAGAAAGGTAGGAAGATTTTTTGCTTAGCAGCCATGACAAAAAACAGATTTTGGATTGTCTGAGTGGTCAACACAAAAATTCATCTCCAAGACCAAAAATGTTGAGCACAGATGGACAAAGTTCAAAAGTATTGTACAATATGTCCTGACTGATATGTGCCGTTAAAGTTGTGAGAGTTGGGAAAGACCCACTTTGGTTTGACAACCATGTTAGAAAGCTATTACAAAAGCGAAGAGAGTCTGACTGTGGAGCTATTGGACCAAAACCTCACAGACAAACAAAGACTTAACAAAAGCAGAATTAGTGTGAAGAAAGCCATGCATGAAACATTTAAGGAGTAGAAAAGTAATATTCTGCCTACAGACTTGGCGGAAAATTCTAAGCAGTTTTGGTCTTAAGTTAAATCAGTAAACAGATTGAACCCATTTGTCCATACACTCTGTGACCTTAATTACATCAAAACAGAGGATGACAGAGATCAATTCAAAATACCGGTGCTGAATACTTCTTACAAAAATGTTTCAATGAGGAAGATTTGTTCTGTGATTCCTCACTTAAATCATCACACAAATGTCAGAGCGTCAGATATTGACATAAATGACCATTGATTAGAAAAGCAATTAAAATTGCACAACAGAGGAAATGCCATTGGACCTAATGGGATGCCAATACGATTTTACATAGAGTATGCAAAATAATGGATTCAGTTCCACGCTGCCACCCAATGATCAAGATAAGAGTGTAGCTGTGCCACTGTACTGATGAGTTTCTAGCAGCAATGTACTGTAGGTCACTGGAAGAGTGAAGCATTGCTAGTGATTGGAAAAAAAAAGCAGATGTCATTCTCATTTTCAAGAAGGGTCATTGAACGTGTGCACAAAATTCTGATGTTGATCTGTTGTAAAATTTTATAACATGTTGTATGCTCATTATGGGGTGTTCAAAAAGTCTCTCCACAGTGCCGTATGACTGTTAGCCACGCGTGCCGTATGATTCTTCACCTGCACAACGATACTGCAGTGATACTCTGTACCCATTCATAGGAGAACTTGTGTTAAGTGAAATACTGAATGGTTATTTTCAACAAGATGGTGCAACCGTGCATACAGCTCGTGTTTCAGTGTCACTGCTTGCTGATGTTTTTGGTGATCGCATAATTTCACAGGGACTTTGGCCTCCATGTTTGCCTGACCTAACACCACCTGACTTTTTCTGCTGGGGTGCAGTGAAAGAAACTGTGTATAAAAACCGCCCAAAATCCATTGATGAATTGAAAACTGCAATATCCACTTTCACTGCTTCTGTTACAGAAGAAATGTTACAGATTGTGTTAGGAAACATGATGACATGAATTTAATTGTGTATTCAAAACAGGGGGGACACTTTCAACATTTAATCTGAAAATTTGTAAGTAAACTTGAATATTCAATAAATTAATAACTTGTATTTCACTGAGTTTGGTTTCAGTACATTCACTGCGGCATATGGCACGCACGGCTAACAATCATATGTCACTGCGGAGAGACTTTTTGAACACCCCGTATTATGACATTCCTGGAGACTGAAGATCACCTCTGTAGGAGTGAACAGGTTTCAGAAACAATGATCACATGAAATTCAGCTCACCCTCTTCATCCACGAGGCTCAAAGAAAGATAGATAGTGGCACCCAGGTTCATGCCAAGTCCCTTGTCTTCTAGAAGACATTGGATTCAGTTCCACACTGCCACCCAATGATCAAGATAAGAGTGTAGCTGTGCCATTGTACTGATGAGTTTCTAGCAAACAGAACACAGTATATCATTCTCAGTGGAGAGAAATCTTCAGACATAAAAATAACTTTACACAAATCCCAAGAAATTGTTGAAGTACAGTTACTTTTCATGATATATGCTGATGTCCAAAATTAAAGCAACAAACAGAAATTTTACAAGGTTGCTTTTATTTTGCCACAGAACAGTATAAACATGTGATGGTAAAGTAGCAACAATGTAAAGAATACAGAATGTAAATAAGTGCAACATACATAACAATAAACAAATATGTTCTTCGATCCATCCAACTTAACGGATTTGCACACACATTCCGACAACTGGTTAATGTGCTCAGTGTGGCATGTGACCACCTCTGGCAGAAATTCAGACCTGACAATGATGGGGCATTCTGAAAACGATGTCATCAATATCATGTTGAGACAGTAACACCCTGCTTAGCTGCTCACAAGTCTTGGAGAATGGCTTGGATGCTGACATGACGCAATTTATCTGCTTAGTGCATCCCAGGCATGCTCTATGGGATTCAAATTGCGAGAGTGAATAGTCTGTGCTCTGCATGCATGCACTATATTATGTTTACAAGAAAACACCAACCACCTGTGCTTTATGAGGTGGAGCATTATCGTCCATCAATACGAAGTCTGGGCCCTCAGCACCTCGCAACAACACCGTGAAGTCCAAAGATCTTGTCATGATACCAGACAGCAGTTAAATCTTGCCAGTTCACCTGTACAATTCCATGAAGAGGTGTTCGAGTGGTCAACATAATTTTGGCCCACACAATTTAGATCTTTCTTGATAGTGGTCTTTTTCCACAGTGTTTGGGAACGAAAATCATGAAAATCATGTTCCTTATTCCCTCCACATGTGAATCCATTGAGAATTGCTCTCCATACCATCGGGACTCCTCTGTGAAAAGAACATTGACCCACTGTTCAAGCATCCAGGTGGCATGTTGATGACTCCACTCTAGATGTTTCTTTTGTGAAGACGCATCAGAGCTACGCATACAGCTGGTCACCAACAATAAGGGCCATTCTGCTGAAGCATCCTGTACACAGTTTGCCCCATTACAACATGTCCAGTGGATGCTGTTGTGTCAGATGCCAGTTGCCGTGCAGTACCAAGGTGGTACCGCCATGCCCTTACAGCCAAATAATAGTCCTCTTTTCCATGCAGAACATGATTTTATGGACATCTGTTGATAGTTTGTATCATGAATTAGACACAGGATGGGGGAAATAGAGGTTTGTTGCTTTAATTTTGGACACCAGTGTATACAAATGACCTAGTGGATAACATTGGAATTCCCTGAGGCGTTATGCGGGTGGTGCTATTACATACAAAGAAGTTGCAACACTAGAAAATTGTGCCGAAATGCAGTAGGGCCTGTAGAGGATTAACATGTGATGCAATGATCAGCAGTTTATCAACATAAACAAATGTAACATTTTGTGTATAAACAGGCAAAAATATCCATTATTATACGATTGCAGAACAATTACTGGAAGCAGTCACATCCATAAAATATCAAGTAGTAATCATGGTTTAAAGTGAAACAAACACACAAACCTTATCAGTGGTATGGCAGTTGCCTGGCTGAAGTCTGATTGAAGAATCCACATGAACTGTAATCTATTCACAAACAAGGTAGGGTGCAAACCTCTGTTTGACCAGTACCTGCATATTGCTCATCTGTCCAGAATCATTACAGGACAGGATTTATAGAGAAATAGAGAAGATCGAAAGAGCAGCAGCACGTTTCATTAGAAGTTCATTGAGTCAGCATAAAAGCATCATGGAGACGCTGGCCAACTTTGGTGGCCGACATAGTAAGAGAGACGTTCTGCATTATGATGTGGCTTACTGTTAAAATTCTGACATTCCTAGAAGAGTCAATCAGTATATTGCTTGCTCCTGTGTATATTTTGAAAATAGACCAGGAATATAAAATTAGAGATTCCATTCTTCCCTTGAGGCATTTGCAACTGAAACAGGAAAAGGGAGAATTGACTGTGGTACACAAAGTTCCCTCCATCACACTGCATAAGGTGACTTCCATTGTATAGATGTAGATGTATGTGTAGAACATTGCATGACTCATTCTTGAATATTGGTCAAGTGTTTTGGCTCAAACCAAGTAAGGTTAAAGGAAGACATCGCACCAGTTCAGAGACTGCAGCTGGATTTGTTACTTGTAGCATTGATAAACACACTACTATTATGGAAATGGTCTGTGAACTCAAATGGAAATCCCCAGAGGGAAAAAGACATTCTTTTCATGAAAAACTATTGAAAAAGTTTGCAACAGACTGCAGAATGATTTCATTGCTATCATTGTACACTTCAATTAAGGATAGCAAATACTAGATAAGGGAAATCAGAGCTTATATTGGAAGGACATAGACAGTCATTTTCCCCTCACTCTGTTTGTGAGTAGAATAGGAAGCAGTGATAAAGATACCTTCAGCAAGGTACAGTATGGTGGCTTTGCGGAGTATGTATGTAGATGTAAATAGTGATAGCAATATGTGAAACCCCACATGTTGTGTATTAATTAACATGTGTTCACTGCCCAGCTTTCTAAATCAATGTGAGTGCATGAATGGACATAAAAACCAACCAGTTACTTTATAGCTGAATATGGTCTACAGCATGACTCAAGGTGGCCAAATACTTGCTCTCTTACAGGGGCCATTTTTACCCCTTCAACTAGCACCAGCTGAACTCAGGAGATGGGAACTTGCTCGTGAACATGTTCTCACATCTGTCATTTTTCTTGACTTCTGTTCAAACTCCCTCCCCACACTATTTCTATCTTCGGTAAGATTTCTGCATTTACTCAATTTGTTAATCAATTGATATCTCCCCTAAGGAATGAATAGTTCTCATAGCTAGAAATAGATTTTCTTCTACTTTTTTGTTTCTGTCTTCTTTATTAAAATTTGCCTTATAATATTTAATATCACTTAACACTTCATCACCTTATCTTCCTGTTACGTTAGATGGCTGCCTGTAAGAAATATTGAAGTACTTACCTCATGGGAATATGGAAAGCAGTATGTTCATCTGATGGCTTTGTAAAGGTTGAAAATTCACAAATAAAATTTTGGCTGAAGACCTTTTTGAACAACCCAGAGCAGAATGTTACGTATGTGAATAAGACTAGGCCTATTTTAGAAGAGAATAGTAAATATATGTGCAGGGATTTAATTTCTGTTTCCTTTTATAAACGTGAATTGTTTTTCAACTAATATACAGAAATGACTTCATTCTGTTTACATTTTTAAGATCTGAATTGAAACCTGTCACAATTGTTTCAGGTGTTGCAAGATTTTCAGAACATTTATGGTCCAGAGCTGAAGTCTATTATCAGTGATCCTGCACAAATTGATGCAGTTGTGAAACGTGTTGAAGCACTTGTGGTACCAATTGAGGAAGTTGACTTTGATATCTTTAGTGATAAGAATGAAGTTAATTGGCAAGACATAATGACTAGGTAAGTGAAAGAATTTTTCCATCTTTTACAGAGTCTTTTTAAACAAATATAGGGAAATTAATTTGGTGAAAATAACTAAATAAATCTCGGGTGAACAGCCTGGTGTGAGTGTACAAAGGACACAATATTTTGGCACTCGACCTTGTTGCCATCGTCAGGTGTGCTGATGTACTGCCAAGGGATGACAGGCATGAGGTATATATCAGATTCCCCTTTTCCTCCATTGGGCGCTACCTCCGCCGTCCATGCCGTGGGCACTCTCTCGGCCGTCCATGCTGGGGTTCATGGGAGTTCCCTCATAGATCCATGCCCAGGGAGGTTTGCTGGTGGTGTTTTGGAGGTTCCTCCCCCTGCCCTCGAAGTCAGTACATTCTGGAATATTTCTATCTTCTCCTTAATCTGGGTAATGGTTGGTTCCCAAGCTTGGTTAAGGGAAGAGCCGCTGTCAATATTCTGTTCAGGTTTTCTTACTCTGATCTCTGTAGCTTCTTTGATGATACAGCTCCAGTATTTTGAAATCTGTATTAGGACCATGATCTTGTCATAATCCACGCCACAAAGTTCTGACAGGCAATGCTCGGTGATTGCCGACTTATTAGGCTGTTGCAATCTCATGTTCCGTTGGTGTTCATGGCATTGGTGCGAATTGTCTCACCTATATATTCCTTGCCACATTGGCACAGTATTTTGTAAACCCCCTGATTTACATAAACCAAGGTCATCCTTAACACTGCCAAGAAGTGCTCTGGTTTTAGCTGGAGGGCAGAAGATGGTTTTCACTTGATATTTTGCATAAAATCCCCACAAAATGCAATGAATGCCATGGCTGTGTTTTCCTCAGTTTCTTCTTTAGTTTCTGCCAGTAGGGTTGTGAGTGCCAGACATAGAGCATCCCGGATTTGCCTTTCCTTATAACCATTCCTCAGAAACATGGAATTCAGATGGGCTGATTCTTGTTGGAGGCTGTCCTCATCAGAGAGGGCGTGAGCTCTGTGTACAAGAGTTTTTCGCACGCCATTCTTCTGAGGAGGGTGGTGGCAGCTATCCGCGTGTAGTTATAAGTTGGTGTGAGTTTTCTTTCTATACACGCTGTGCCTCAACTTGCCATCATCTTGTCTTTTGACAAGAACATCCAAGAAGGTTAGCATCCCATCTGATTCTACCTCCATGGTGAACTTGATATTCTCGTGTCTTGACTAGAGATGTGCGAGAAAGTCCGTCAGTTTGCCTCTTCCATGTGGCAAAATAACAATCGTGTCGTCCACATATTTGAAGAAACAGGTAGGTTTTAGATTCGCTGACTCCAAGGCTTCTTCCTCGAAATGTTCCACATACATGTTAGCCACGATGGGTGAGAGAGGACTCCCCATAGCAACACCTTCAGTCTGCTGGTAGTAGTCACTGTCAAATAGAAAATATGTTGTTGTTAGAAGATGTGTGAACAGATCGGTGGTTTTCTCATCAAATTTCCGACTGATGAGTTCCAGAGATTCAGGTAACGGAACCCTAATAAACAGGGAAGCCACATCGAAGCTCACAAATATGTCAGATTCCTTAATCGTGAGGTGGTTGATGCATCCCAAGAAATTCAAAGAGTTACGGATGTGGTGTGGGTATGTCCCCACATGCGGGCTGAGCAGCTCGTTGAGGTACTTGGCGAGAGGCTACATCGGGACACCAATATTGCTGACAATAGGACATAACGGTAAGCTGTACAGCCTCAGAGGAACAGGGTCTTTAGGTTGTAACTTCTTTGTGACCTCTTCAGGGATCCCGGAATCTTTTAGAAGCGCCAAAACCTACCTGTTTCTTCAGATACATGGATGACACATTTGTTATTTGGCCACGTGGAAGAGGTAAGCTGTCGAAATTTCTCGCATATCTCAACTCAAGACACGAGAATATCAAGTTCACCATGGAGGTAGAATCAGATGGGATGCTCCCCATCTTGGATGTTCTTGTCAAAAGACGAGATGACGGCAAGTTGGGACACAGAGTGTATAGAAATAAAACTCACACCAACTTATACCTACAGCAGATAGCTGCCACCACCCTACTTAAAAGAACGGCATGCGAAAAACTCTTGTACACAGAGCTCACGCCCTCTCTGATAAGGACAGCCTCCAACAAGAAATGGTCCATCTGAAGTCCGTGTTTCTGAGGAATGGTTATAAGGAAAGGCAAATTCGGGATGCTCTACGTCTGACACAACTGGTGGAAACTAATGAAGAACCTGAGGAAAACACAGCCATGGCATTCATTCCATTTTGTGGGGCCTTATTGGGAAAAGCTGGGTGCATTTTATGTAAATATCAAGCAAAAACTGTCTTCTGCTCTCCAGCTAATACCAGAGCACTTCTTGGCAATGTTAAGGACAACCTTGGTTTATGTAAAACAGGGGTTTACAAAATACTGTGCCAATGTGGCAAGGAATACATAGGTCAGACAATTACGCCATGAACACCAACGGAACATGAGACTGCAACAGCCTAATAAATCGGTAATCACTGAGCCTTGCCTGTCAGAACTTCATGGCGTGGATTATGACAGGTCTCAGGCAGTTATGTGACCCTGTGCTGCTGCTGTAAGTCACGGGAGCACGCCGCTTGGCTATATAGAATCAGCACAGTAAATTAAGTTAAAGTGTGGACATGAGAGAAGGACCTGTTTTGTTTCAATGTGTCCATGGCCACACCACGAATGTAAGGATTCCATTTGTCTATATTTGTATCAATATAGAGTGTACAACTTCTCACTGTGGAATAATGTACCACTTACAGCCATGTAACAATGTCTCAGAAAATGGCTATGAAAATGTACTAACCAACAGGATCCTTAGATGAGTGTCACAGGTATCAATGGCTATCAGTTTCAAACCCAGCAGGAATTACTGCAAGTACATCTCCGCCTGTTTCTGAGCAAACATTGTGACGAAAAGTGTTGGCAATGGACATTTGGAATTGGGTCCCTTGTAAAAGGCCATTCTTACAGCTGCACATACAGCTACATGCTTTCAGTTGACTGAACAACGCAGAAACTGGACAGTAGATGACAAGAGGTGTGTAGTGTGACTCAACAAGTCATGATTTTGTGTCTTATTAAATGGTAGGAGGTGTTGACTTCACCGACAGCCCAGTAAGAGATTTAATCTACAGTGTGCATGAAGTGTGAATATCTAACAATAGTTGTTTCTGCTATGTTATGAGAATGTTTTTCCTACCATGACGTAGACCCAGTTGTTCAGGTTGCCATGAACATGAACCAGGATGTTCATTTCAACATTCTTTGGTGACCAGGTGTTGCACATTCTTTTACATCTTCATCATGATTAAGCTGTGAACATTTCCATCTTCCAAGGTGACAGCAGCCATGCTCACTGGAAAGCATCCATACTTTCCTGGTTTGATGAACACTCAGGCACCCTATGGCCCCTTGACTGACCTGATCTCAGTCCCACAGGATATGGCTGGAAATATTTGGAATGATAAGTGAAACATAGCATTCGACATCCCTATTCTTTTGTACAGACTATGGGACCTAGTCATTAATGAATAGCTTTGGCTGGATATGTCATAACTGCAGAATGTTGTAGACACTCTTTCTTGCTGAAATGGAACCATTATTAGGGCTATGTATGATGTTACATGGCAGTAATGTAATGTTACTGGGGTGACATTTTTTTGGCTGGTGTGTTTAAATACAATTCTATTTTTACCAAAATAAATTTGTTTATGTGTTGCTGAAAATTTTTCTCTGACTAAAGTGTCAACACACACACACACATTCAGTGACATCCCAATTTGTTTATAAGTGTAAACACACACACTCAACCATCAGCAGGAAATGTAATGCTCATTTTCTTTAGGGGTGCAAAAGGGTAATTTTGTTGCACTACATAAGAAGGGGATTAACAATCACTAGCAATTAATACTCAAATCTGATACAAAATCATCTTTGCACTGCAATCAGGAGTAAGCAATGAAAAACTCTTGACTGTTGGTATTTTGTTGCAACACAACAATGTTCATCTCCATACTGTCTCTTCAACCACAGCAGTGAAACAGGATGTGAAGTTTGAATGCCATGAACAACTGCCTTATTCACCAGACCTTATACTAGCTGATTTTCATGTGTTTGGATGGCTCAAAAAAGTGCTGGGAAGTAGGCATTTCAGAAGTAAAGAAGAGCTCAGAACCATGGTTCACAAGCCGCTGCATTTACTTGTAAAATAATGTGTCCTCAGAGTCTTTCATGGCAGCTTGACTGAATAAAATCTTCTCAGTTTTCACGCAGCATCGTTTTGAATAAAATTATGGAGCTTTTGATGGCCATCTCCGCCATCATCACCAATCGTCACCAGAAGAAAAACCACTGACTGCTGGGGGTGGTACAGTTTTCTGCTTATATAGCTATGATTGTGGTCTCTGGCACCAGTCAGAGAGAGCCGAAACGACACACGCATGGAAGATTGTTGGGCAGTTCATAGCAGCTCCATGGTTCTACACCTGATGATGATAGCAGACACGGTCATTGAAAGCTCAAGAACTTTATTTGAATTGACGCAGCTTGAAAACTTGAGAAGGTTTTATTCATGCAAAACAATGCTTTTCATGAAGTACCCATGCACTTTCAACTAGGCCTACATGGAAAAAATTAATCTGTAATATTTCTTTGTTATCTCATTTTTTAATAATAAATAATTAAGATTTTTATGTAACACGCCCTTGCACATGCTATAGAAGCAAACATTGACAAATCCTTAGGAAGCAATTGTTATTTCAGCCTAAAATTTTTTGAGTAAGCACAAGACATGAATCACTTAATTAGGTTTTTACACTGTTATCTGTGTGAGTGTGCACACTGTTTTAACATGTGTAGTATTCACATTATATCTACTTATGTAGGCGTACAACTATATTCATTAACAAGTTACCATTGTTTTGATCTAATGATCGTGTATCACAAGCTATGTGACAATAAAGATACTATTCCATTCCATGTACTAAAAGTTACATGTTAATGATTGTTTGTCCATTTAGGTCAGGGTGAAGATTAGGTAGTGTTCTTCAATTACAAAGGTTTATAGGGTTAAAAAAAGGTATTCATGTACTATATTCTCAGTGACAGCTTGGCCATTTTTCCTAATTTTTTTCATTATTCCTGTTATTAACAGGCTGATGAACATAATGTACTGTTACTGCTGTTTATGTTAAAGTTGTTTACATACAATAAACACAGGATCCCCTCTGAGAAATCAATGTAAGCAAAGAAGATCAGAGAATCTGGCGTGAGGCAGTATTGGTGGGGTTGGTTGTTTGTTCTCTTCATTTGTAGCTGGACTGACTAACATTCATGCCACTCACTCAGAGATAAGGCCAAATGGAACATTCGTGTGGGTAACTAGAAAACATTTGAATTACTGTCCTCTTGATGGCATTACAGTCAAAGTGCCACAAAATAATTATATTTTCTGGAACATGAACACAAATAGAGAAAGCATTGGCTACAGGACAATTATAAGATTTATGTGCAGTTAACCAGAACTGATTTTAAAAATGTTTGGCATTTAGGCAAGCACTTTACAAAATTAAACTAACAGCACATTGCACCTGCTGTGATTGTCATCAGCTCCTGATAACGAATCTAAAGCTGTCAGTAAGTTGGTTGAAAATAAGTTATTTACCAATGCAGTATTGTATGATGTAGATACAATTATAAACTGTGATACAGCTTATTAATTCCAAAACTGAATGTACTATACCTAAAAAAATAATGAAAATAGTCCCAAACGGTCTTTAGGATAATGTCTTCATGTTAAAACACACACTTCAAATTTGAAGTGTGTAGCTGTTGTTTGCAGTGGTCCTGAAGTTTACAAAATAATGTTGAACATTTTGAAAAATACTTTATGCAATTAAATCAAATTTTATGTTATTTACTCGTGTATTTATCTGCACTGAATGTCATGGAAAGTTCTAAGGGCTGTATGTCAATTGCTCTGATGTGTTGTTGGACAAATGCTCTCAGCAAGCTACATACTATACCTAGTCAGGGTTTACCATACAGTGTGGGAATGCCCTGTGCCCTATGCACACAGTACTCATGAACACCTCATCTGCATATCAGTCCATACACATTTCCTCCCATCAATCCATATATAATTTTGTGCAATTATTATTATTACCTTTATTACCAACTCTATGTCATTCACCAGCCACAGCTGGACAGACAGTGTCAAGATACATCATCATCAAAATACATGAAAACAACTCTACTATGATAGTAATTTAATACCGCAAGACATATTTAAGTTATAAATTAGATTACAATAATATCACAACTATAAAATAGATACAAGTATATAATGAAATTAAATATAGTGGTTGCTGTTGGAGTCATGGAACTGAGCTGCAGCTCAAGTAAACACTATGCTATTACTAGAGAAGAATTCTTCAATATTGTAGAAGGGTTGCTCTTGTAGCTTGCACAAAATAGTAATTTTAAACTGCTCCCATGGTAAAGACTGAATGTGATCAGGTAGAGCATTAATCAGTTTTAGGGCCACCATTGGGAAGCTGTTTTGTGTCTCTGCTAATTGACACCTTGGCATGTCGATACTGTATTTGTTGCTGTATTTATAAACATCATTTCTCTTTCTGTAAATATCATGGTTACTCTTTATGTGGAAGAGGCAGTTCAATATATACTGGCTGTAAACAGTCAGAACTCCTAACCTGGTGAAAATTGGTTTACAGTGGTTGTTTTTTTGCCTGAAGTAATGATCCTCATTGATTTCTTTTGCAGTAAAAGCACATTCTTGCAGCCTGCAGAATGGCCCCACAACAACAGCCCATAACTGATGTGAATGTGGAACATTGCATAGTACACAGTTAAGAAGGTACTGTTCTGGTACTATACTTTTCAGTTTCTTCAAGAGGGCACAGGACCCATGAAAGTTTGGAACATACATGTTTGGTGTGCTGTTTGCCAGGTTAATTTGGTATCAATGAGAAAGCCCAGAAGTTTAACATCTGCTGTGTTACCCAGTGCTCCAGTATTGCTGAGGCTGCATATCATCCTCTTAGTTTTTTCTTCATTAATTTTCATTTTGTTCATGATAAACCAGGCCTTAGCTTCATTGAACAAGACTTCTGCTTGTTGGACTGCCTGTTCAAAATTCTCTCCTTTTGAGAACAAGGTTGTATCATCCACAAACTGCAAGGTGTGCCCATTGGAGCCTATGTCATTTACGAAGATAAGGAACAGCAGGGGCCCTATTACCGATCCCTGTGGCACACCATGCTGTAGCTTCTTCTCACCTGAACCAGCTCCTTGCACGGAGACAATCTGTCGTCTGTTTCTCAGGTAGGATTCAAGAGTTTGCAGGACAGATCCCCCTACACCATACGTTTTTAGCTTTCTGAATAGGGCCTTATGTGGGATGCAGTCAAATGCCTTACTAAGGTCACAAAGTACTAGTGCTATAGACTTTTTGTCTTCAAAACCCTGACTTATGTTTGTAAATAAGTCAAGTACAGCTGTTGTTGACCTGCCCTTCTGAAAGCCATGTTGCACGTCATAAAAGAGACTATTTCCTTCAGAGTAACTTAATAGTTGTTCTTTCATTATCGATTCCATCACCTTCGCTAGTACTGGTATTATAGATATGGGACTGTAACTTGATACTTCATGTGGACTGCCTTTTTTGTAAACAGGCACTGTGCGTGCTACTTTCAGGAACAAAATTGAGTATTGTTTTTGAAGCAGTTATATTAAACAAGAAAAACATTATGAAATTACTTGCACTTTGAATGCTTTTAATTACAAAATATTCCAGCTCTGATTACAGTCCATCTTCAGGAGAAACTTTGCAATTAATCCTATCTTCAGTTTTTCCAAAAATTTATACAGAATAATAGCAGACTTGAGTTACACTTAAGTGAATGATTTTTAAACTTCTGCCACAGCTTTTTATTTATTTAAATTTGAATTATTTAATAAGGTTATTGTAGGGTCATTGTAAATTTTGGTGACAAACGTGTCAGTAAATTAGCCTTTTCTACCTGTTTTCATTCACTGCTTTCACATGGTATCATAGTTTTTGGTAATTCATCGTTAAGAGAAAAAGTATTCATTGCACAAAAGCATCCAATCAGAATAATAGCTGGAGCCCATCCAAGGTCACCATGCAGACATTTATTTAAGGAAATCAGGATATTCACAGTACCTTCACAATACATATATTCACTTATCAAATTTAATATTAATAGAGACTTAATTATATGCATAATAAAAACCTTAAAATAAGCATTCAAAATGCTTAAAAATGCATGTAAATTGTCGAAATATGGAAAATCAAATAATAATAAAAAATGGTAGTTACTGCATGCATTATATCTCAAAGTCAAAACTGTGCATATCAGTTATGAGGAAGAGTGCTAGCCATGCAAAAAATCAGTATATTTAGAATGCTGATAGTTTCTGAATGCTTTCTGGTAGCAGTTAGGAAGGGGCGTTTCTGGGATTATTTTCTAAATATTTGCGAAATGGGGACACATACCATATTTCAAGAATTGTTCCTTCTTTGCTATTATTCTTGGTAACAAGCAGATGTGATGCAAGTGAATGACAGTGAAACAATCAATATGTACAGTACCAACTTCGAGATATATTGCACACAGATGGGCATCCTCAAAAACTCCATAATATTTATTTAGAAAACAACATACAACATGAATTTTTTTGGACAGCATTAACTGTTAATTAATACTATTGGACCAAAGCATCATTTAGAATTTCTTATACATTTTTCCACTATTTTAAACATAAATGACCCAGTACTGTTCCAAATGTTTGGTAGTAAGATCATGTCTTCGATCACTCAGAACGTTCTTATAAGCAGAAAAGGACTGTTCTTTAGCAACTGAGGTAATTGGGCAGTATTTGAATTTGAGTGCTACATTGGCACTTATTGTTTCTGGTAAAAGTTCACCTGTCCCATTAATAAAACTATCAGTTTGGCACAAGGGTTCAAAGCTTGGGTTATTGTTAAATATGTTTTCAAGCTTTAGTTTAACTTTTCTTGGGAATACCTCTGGCAATGAGGAGTTTTACTTTTAATCCATAATTTTTGAGTGTGTTGTTCCAGTCATTAAGTTTCTTCTGTGCTTCAGCTTCTGTCTCTCAGCACACTATCAAATCATCAGCAAAAACCAGGGCATTTGGTTCACTGACTATTTTCTTAAAAGTTGTGTGATCTTGTCCATTACTATTAAAAACAGTAGTGGTGATAGGGTACAACCTTGTAGGATACCTCTCTTCGTTTCAAACCATACTGATTGTCCGTTGCCTATCTGGACACAGCTGTAATACTTTTGGTATACCATCTTGACTTTATCAATTAGGTACTTTGGCACCTTTAGGTCTTCCAAACGTTCCCATAACCTGTTTCGGGGAACATTGTTGTATGGTTTGTCAATGTCCACAAATACAGTCATAAGATTTCTTCCATATTCCCAGTACTTTTCTATCAGCATTCTTGCTGCAAATATAAGATCCATAGTACCTCAGTCTTTCCTGAATCCAAGCTGTTTTTCCGAAAGTAAAAGTTCTACTATCTTCATAATTCTCATTTCTATGATCTTTTATAACAGCTTCATGGCGTGTGACAGCAGTGTGATGCCTCCATAATTTCCACATTTTCGTCAATTGCCCCTTTTGAACAGAGAGATGATGACTCCTTTACTCCAATGTTCTGAGATTTTGCCAAGTCATACAAAAGTCAAACATATTTTTTGTTTAAGAGATAATATCAAACTTGTCACAATATGTAAAAACGCTGAGTTACATACGATCTTTCTTAGGTTAGTGCAGCCATGTTTCAATAAAAAAGTGAAAAAACTCTTATATATCTTATATACATATTTATCTCATTATCGCTTTGAAGAGGTGCAGAAGTCAGGTTTTATATAACACTCATGTTATTTAATATTTTGAATAATATATACAGATTAGTTGTTCCAACTAAGAAATTTTTCAATTTGCTGAAAGAAATTGGTCACAGATAAATTCTTTAATTTCTTTCTAAAGTGAGCTTTATTGTTAGGTGACTTCTTATGGCTGGTGACAAGTTATTGAAAATGTGATTTCTTGAATAGCGGGTATCTTACAGGAACAATGTGAGTGAGTAAACCTTTGTGTAGATTCTTATTTCAGTATTGATTCCATGACCTGAGCTGAGATATACAAGGTGTGTTCAAAAAGAAACCGAACTTTTACTGTATCAACTTTATTGCTTATTGTACATTTTATTAACTGTCCCCTTCAAAATTGTTCCCTCTACTAGCAATACTGTGTTACCATCATTTCTTCCAGTTTTGGAATGCCTCCTGGGATGGTGCGCAGTTTCTCATCTCATTGTACTGTATCTATTCTGTAATTTTGGAAGCGATGTCCTTTCAATGTGTTTTTCAGTTTGGGAAACACAAAAACGTCTGCTGGGGCTAGGTCCAGGGAATAGGGTGGACAGGGCACAACGGGAATGTGGTGTTTTGATAGAGAGCTGCAAACAAGGAATGACGTGTGAACTGGCACATTGCCATGATGCAAGATCCTACTCTGGTTTTCCCACAATTCAAGCTTCTTCCTATGCACAGCATCCCTCATGTGCACTAGGATTTCCTGATAGACTTTTTTCTTTACCACCTGACCACATAGCACAAATTAATGTTGGATAATGCCTTTGTCATCAAAAAACACAACCAACATCACCTTGGTATTTGACTGACTCGTGAGCTTTTTTTGAACAAGGTGACCTTTTGCTCACCCACTGCGACAACTGCATCTCATTTCAGCATCACAGCCATACACCCATGTCTCATCACCTGCTATGATGTTCTTAAGAAAGTCTTCATTGTCATTAACAGTGGCAAACAGTTTGTCACACATTTCAAGATTGGTCTGTTTCTGATTTTCAGTCATCAAACACACTATGAATTTTTCACTGATGTGACGCATCTCAAGTTTTTCACTCAGAAGTCGATGATCTGATCCTATGCTGATGCCCAACTTCTCAGAAACTTCGTGAACAGTTAAATGACGATTCCATGAATCATAGCATCAACACTATCCACGTGGCCATCATCTGTTGATGCGGAAGGATGTCCAGACTTGGCATCATCACAGACCAACATTCTGCCCTGTTGAAAACGTTTATGCCACTTGTAGCACTGTGTGTGACTCATACATTCCTTCTGATAAGCTTGGGTAATCGTTGTAAATGTCTTAGTGAAAGTTTTGCCAAGTTTGTCACAGAATTTCACACAAACGTGTTCTTCAATCCCCTTCATTGCAATAATCTGACGAGCAGGCTGTAAGCATGCTTACTTCAGCAGCTGTGGTTCATTTGCTGTCTTTAAGGAATGTTCATGGATTCACACCATAAATCATTCATATTATGTGCGTCTGGACTCAGAAAATTTTAGCTTGGCTTGATGAGTTACCCTAGAAAATGGGCCCATATAACATAATGGAATCAAAGAAATCATAGTATACTAGCTTTTTTATTTAAATATCTCATATCTGTGACAGTATCCACTGTGCAAATAAAAGTTTGTTTAGGCACTTTGGCAGTTCTGTGGTAGACTCCTCCCAACTGAATTGATTGTTGTTGTTGTTGTGGTCTTCAGTCCTGAGACTGGTTTGATGCAGTTCTCCATGCTACTCTATCCTGTGCAAGCTTCTTCATCTCCCAGTACCTACTGCAACCTACATCCTTCTGATCTGCTAAGTGTATTCAATTCTTGGTCTCACCCTACGATTTTTACCCTCCCCACTGCCCTCCAGTACTAAATTGGTAATCCCTTGATGCCTCAGAACATGTCCTACCAACCGATCCCTTCTTCTAGACAAGCTGTGCCACAAACTCCTCTTCTCCCCAATTCTATTCAATACCTCCTTATTAGTTATGTGATCTACCCATCTAATCTTCAGCATTCTTCTGTAGCACCACATTTTGAAAGCTTATATTCTCTTCTTGCCTAAACTATTTATCGTCCATGTTTCACTTTCATACATGGCTACACTCCATACAAATACTTTCAGAAACGACTTCCTGACACTTAAATCAATACTTGAAGTTAACAAATTTCTCTTCTTCAGAAACGCTTTCCTTGCCATTGCCAGTCTACATTTTATATCCTCTCTACTTTGACCATCATCAGTTATTTTGCTCCCCAAATAGCAAAACTCCTTTTCTACTTTAAGTGTCTCACTTCCTAATCTAATTCCCTCAGCATCACCCGACTTAATCCAACTACATTCCATTATCCTCGTTTTGCTTTTGTTGATGTTCATCTTATACCCTCCGTTCAACTGCTCTTCCAAGTCCTTTGCTTTCTCTGACAGAATTACAATGTCATCGGCGAACATCAAAGTTTTTATTTCTTCTCCATGGATTTTAATACCTACTTCAAATTTTTCTTTTGTTTCCTTTACTGCTTGCTCAATATACAGATTGAATAGCATTGGGGAGAGGCTACAACTCTGTCTCACTCCCTTCCCAAACACTGCTTCTCTTTCATGTCCCTCGACTCTTATAACTGCCATCTGGTTTCTGTACAAATTGTAAATAGCCTTTCGCTCCCTGTATTTTACCCCTGCCACCTTCAGAATTTGAAAGAGAGTATTCCAGTCAACATTGTCAAAAGCTTTTTCTAAGTCTACAAATGCTATATACGTAGGTTTGCCTTCCCTTAATCTTTCTTCTAAGATAAGTCGTAGGGGCAGTATTGCCTCGCGTGTTCCAACATTTCTACGGAATCCAAACTGATCTTCCCCGAGGTCGGCTTCTACTAGTTTTTCCATTCGTCAGTAAAGAATTCGTGTCAGTATTTTGCAGCTGTGGCTTATTAAACTAATAGTTCAGTAATTTTCACATCTGTCAACATCTGCTTTCTTTGGGATTGGAATTATTATATTCTTCTTGAAGTCTGAGGGTATTTCACCTGTCTCGTACATCTTGCTCACCAGGTGGTAGAGTTTTGTCAGGACTGGCTCTCCCAAGGCCGTCAGAAGTTCTAATGGAATGTTGTCTACTCCCGGGGCCTTGTTTCGACTCAGGTCTTTCAGTGCTCTGTCAAACTCTTCATGCAGTATCGTATCTCCCATTTCATCTTCATCGACATCCTCTTCCATTTCCATAATATTGTCCTCAAGTACATCGCCCTTGTATAGACCCTCTATATACTCCTTCCACTTTCTGCTTTCCCTTCTTTGCTTAGAACTGGGTTTCCATCTGAGCTCTTGATGTTCATACAAGTGGTTCTCTTATCTACAAAGGTCTCTTTAATTTTCCTGTAGGCAGTATCTATCTTACCCCTCGTGAGATAAGCCTCTACACCCTTACATTTGTCTTCTAGCAATCCCTGCTTAACCATTTTGCACTCCCTGTCAATCTCATTTTTGAGACGTTTGTATTCCTTTTTGCCTGATTCATTTACTGCATTTTTATATTTTCTCCTTTTATCACTTAAATTCAGTATATCTTCTGTTACCCAAGAATTTCTACTAGCCGTCGTCTTTTTACCTATTTGATCCTCTGCTGCCTTCACTAGCTCATCCCTCAAAGCTACCCATTCTTCTTCTACTGTATTTCTTTCCGCCATTCCTGTCAATTGTTCCCTTATGCTCTCCCTAAAACTTTGTACAACCTCTGGTTCTTTCAGTTTATCCAGGTCCCATCTCCTTAAATTCCCACCTTTTTGCATTTTCTTCAGTTTTAATCTGCAGTTCATAACCAATAGATTGTGGTCAGAGTCCACATCTGCCCCTGGAAATGTCTTACAATTTAAAACCTGGTTCCTAAATCTCTATCTTACCATTATATAATCTATCTGAAACCTTCCAGTATCTCCAGGGTTCTTCCATGTATACAACCTTGTTTCATGATTCTTGAACCAAGTGTTAGCTATGATGAATTTATGCTCTGTGTAATATTCTACCAGGCGGTTTCCTCTTTCATTTCTTAGCCCCAATCCATATTCTCCTACTATGTTTCCTTCTCTTCCTTTTCCTACTGTGTAATTTCAGTCACCCATGACTATTAAATTTTTGTCTCCCTTCACTACCTGAATAATTTCTGTTATCTCATCATACATTTCATCAATTTCTTCATCATCTGAAGAGCTAGTTGGCATATAAACTTGTACTACTGTAGTAGGATGGGCTTTGTGTCTACCTTGGCCACAATAATGTGTTCACTATGCTGTTTGTAGTAGCTTACCCGCACTCCTATTTTTTTTTTATTCATTATTAAACCTACTCCTGCATTACCCCTATTTGATTTTGTATTTATAATCCTGTATTCACCTGACGAAAAGTTTTGTTCCTCTTGCCACCGAACTTCACTAATTCTCACTATATCTAACTTTAACCTATCCATTTACCTTTTTAAATTTTCTAACTACCTGCCCGATTAAGGGATCTGACATTCCACACTCCGATCCGTAGAACACCAGTTTTCTTCCTCCTGATAACGACGTCCTCTTGAGTAGTCCCTGCTCGGAGATCCGAATGGGGGACTATTTTACCTCCAGAATATTTTACCGAAGAGGATGCCATCATCATTTAATCATACAGTAAAGCTGCATGCCCTCGGGGAAAATTACGGCTGTAGTTTCCCCTTGCTTTCAGCCATTCGCAGTACCACAACAGCAAGGCCATTTTGGTTAGTGTTACAAGGCCAGATCAGTCAATCATCCAGACTGTTGCCGCTGCAACTACTGAAAAGGATGGTGCTCCTCTTCAGGAACCACATGTTTGTCTGGCCTCTCAACAGATACTCCTCCATTGTGGTTGCACCTACGGTATGGCTATCTGTATCGTTGAGGCACGCAAGCCTCCCCACCAACGGCAAGGTCCATGGTTCATTGGGGGGGGGGGGGGGGGCTGGGTTGGCTGGCTGGCTGGCTGACTGGCTGACTGACTGAATTCATTATCAAGGTGCAATCCCCAGAATTTAATATAGTCAGCTTTTTCAGTCCGCATATTGTCATATTTTAGGCATATGCTTGAGGAAAATCTCCTTTAATTTGAACTGCATATAGTGTGTGTTTTCAAATTGTAGTGGCACAAATTGGCTAGGAACCATGTAAATATAACCTTGACATTTTCAATAACCAGCTTTTCTAAATTTATACTAGATTCCTTATTTATTGCAGTATTTGTATATCTGCAAACAAAACTAACTTTATATGTGCCAATGTTACTGGTGAAAGGCCCTTAATACAGACAAAAAAAGTAAGGGGCCTGATGTAGAAAATACGTGATACCAGATGCAATTAATTCCCAATTGGATGATGACTAACAACATAATGTAGAACTCTTTCCTGCTGACACTCTCTGTTTCCTGTCAGAGAGGTATGATTTGTTTCATTACCTCCTAAAGTACCTTTTGTTTGGCTGGAGACATCTTGTATGAGTGCTGCCTGATGGAGAGATGATCCCTGGTGTCAATATAGTGTTTCACACTGAGTTGGCTTATTGCCTTGCACCACTTCAGATTAGAGTACCCCTAAAATTTATTCAGAATAGTGAATGTTCACCAACACTGCTCCTTGGTCCAGCCAGGACCAATTTATCACTGAATAGTAAATTTTTCTGGTTTTTAAATGATAATGGCAGTGAAGCAGGATTCTTCATTAATGGCACTGACGTTACCTTCCTGGATCAGTTTGGCTGAGCTTAAGCATCTAGATCTAAATATATACTCCCCAACCACACTAAGATGCAGGGCAGAGGGTGCATCCCATTGTACCAGTTATTAGGGTTTCTTCCTGTTCCATTCATGTATGGAGCACAGGAAGGATGATTATTTGAATGCCTCTGTGTGTGCAGTAATTATCCTAATATTATCCTCATGACCTGTATGTGACTGATACATAGGGGTTGCGGGATATTCTTAGAGTAATCATTTGAAGCTGATTCTTGAAACTTTGATCATAGTCTTTCTTGGGATAGTTTATGTCTGCCTTTAAGATTCTTCCAGTTCAGTTCCTTCAGTATCTCTGTGGGACTCTCCCATGGATTAAAGGAACTTGTGACCATTCATGCATCCCTTCTCTGTAGACATTCAGTATTGGCTGTTAATTCTATCTGGTATGGGTCCCACACACCTCAGCAATTTTCTAGAACTGGTCACACAAGTGATTTGTAAACAGTCTCCTTTGTAGATTTATTGCACTTCCCCAATATTCTACCAATAAACCAAAGTCTACCACCTGCTTTGCACATGACTGAACCTATGTGATCGTTCCATTTCATATCCCTACAAAGTGTTACACCCAGGTATTTGTACAAGTTGCCAATTCCAACTCTTAAGTCATTGATGTTATAGGCAAAGGATATTATGTGTTTTCATTTTGTGAAGTGCAAAATTTTACGTTTCTGAACATTTAAAGCAAGTTGCCAATCTCTGTACCGATTTGAAATCTTACAACATCTAATGGGATGTTTATGCAGCTTCTCTCAGATACTACTTCATTATAGATAATTGCGCCATCTTCAAAAAGCCTAATTTTACTGTTAATGTTGTCTGCAAGTCATAAATACACAACACGAACAGCAAGGGTCCCAACACATTGACATGGGGAACACCCGAATTTACTTCTACATCTGATGATAACTCTCCATCCAAGATGACATGCTGTGTCCTTCCTATCAAAAAGTCCTCAATCCAGTCACAAATTTAACTTGGTACCCCATGCTCTCGTACTTTTGACAGTAAGCGTAGGCGCAGCACTGAGTCAATTGCTTTTTGGAAATCAAGAAATATAGCATGTACCTGATTGCCTTGATTCAAAGCTTTCAGTATGTCAGTATGTCATGTTTAATACGTTTTGCTTCTGTTCATCAGATATACGGTTCACTGCATTATCTCTTGTTCTTATTTTCACCCCTACCCAACTCTCTTAATTTTACTATCTGCTTTTGACATAGCAACATTTCTTTGAGTGGCTCCAGTAATCAAGGCACATAAACTCACAAATTTAATTTTTAAATTTATTTTAATGAAAAAGAGATCCATGTTCCCATCAAAAGTGACTATAAAATATCTTCTTTCAGTTTCTTGACCTTGTGCACACTTTTGTGCATATATATCTTCATTGCAGCTACTGAAAATAATTAAAGTAAAGTAAATTAACTGTGAAGCCGTTAATACAGCAGACTACATTTGTATAATTTTCCTTAACAAATAAATTGTTATACAAGAAGCTGCAACAAAATGGAATGGGTTGATAGTGTGTGAATCCCAGCCAAGTGCTACACTACAAGATGCAGAGGTTGTTTCTTTTATGCACAATGATAGAGAGAGGGAGGGAGAGAGAGAGAGAGAGAGAGAGAGAGAGAGAGAGAGAGAGGCAACAGGACTTCAGCTTCCCTAAACAGGTTACAAATAATAATCATAATTAGTGAGTAATTGCTTGGTAATGCAAATGGCCATGAAAACTTCTTTGAAAACTTTGATATTGTGTGAAGTTTATTGTCAACAATCAACCACAATTAGAAAACAACAGTAACATTTATAAATTTATTACCAGAAAGACAAACGACTTAGAGCATCTATCAGACAGGCTCATTGTGGCACAGAATGTTGTAATGATGTAATGAAATCTATTCTGTAGAAGAATTTCTAAATGTGGAATAGTATAATGTGTGTGTGTGTGTGTGTGTGTGTGTGTGGGCGTGCGCGTGCACACAACACCATATTTTTCACTGAGAATGTGTACTATTATTGTGAAACTGATCCTTTCCATCTCATAGCAAGGTACCACAATTATGATCCATCAAACATGCAAATGATTAAACTACACTGGAGATACTGTATGGCTGAATGCTCTTCTCACCTAAAGAAAACGTCAATGATTGACAATGTTAAGGTAGTGATGAGTGTGTTCTATGAGGGAAAAATTTTTACTTCTTGAAACAGCTATGCACATAATGAAATTTGCTCTTGAGAGTTACATATTTAATTATAAGTAAAATATTTGAAAGTATGTGATAATTTTTCATTCATTTAATATGTTCTGTCACAATTCCTGCAGTAGGGATGTTCTTCGCATTGATGATAATTATGGTTGTGACTGTGCATTTTATCATTAACTTCCATGTCTGTGCATCTAAAAAGGTACTTTTCATCCATTTGCAGTTTCTATAAGGAGGTAGAGCTACTGGAGAATGAAGCAAAATATTTCATTGATGAATGCTTCAAGATTCTGAGGTGAGATGTTAAAAATTATTTTATTTTCATTTTGAATGAAACAAGAGATTGATGTTTATATTGTTAACTATGCATGAGTAAGGTCAAACAATTTTACCAAAAAATTGGCAATGGGTAGCGATTTAAGAGTAATAAGTTATGGAAATTGAATGCGGCACATTTAAATGAAGCATAAATTCTTAACTGAGAAATATTGATAATTTGTAACAAAGTAGCTGTTTGTGCTCTAAATAAGACCAAAACTTCATAATAACTACTGTGTTCCATTTTTTTCCTTTGTTAACTATCTACACTTATACATCTCTACTAGCAGGAGTAGTCCAGAAGTCTTAGTTACTCCTAAAAATAAAGTACAATTGCAACTATGAAACTTGGTGATAGTGTAAGTCCTTCTTTGCATATTAACCCTTCAATGCAATACATTTTTCCTGACTTGGGGGACATCTTGGTTGTAGGAGCTGCAATTTTTTTTTTTTTTTTGGTTTTTTTTTTTTTGTTTTGTTTTTGTTTTTGTAAAGATTACACCTTGAAAATCAGTTTTTTGTGGTGCTGGAAGTGCTTGCCATATAATGGCTTCTTCATCTGGGGAAAAACAGTGGAGTCAGTGGGTCCCTTGTTAGTAGATTATGGTGGGAGGAGGCAATGTTTGGTAGCCCAAAGAAACAGTACATGTGAATGTGTCCTGTGCGGAATGAGCTGGAAATCCATGCCTTGACACATTGTCTTGGCAGCTCCCCATAACCTTATCAAGTTTAGGTAGTAGCCTAATGTGGCTGTTTGCCCCTTACAAGCATAACCTGTTAGCATCACACCACGGCAGTCCCAAAAAACAGTGTCACCTGGCTCGATGATGGTTGGGTCTCCACCATTTTTGGTGGTGGTGAACCCACATACCACTGCTTGCTGTGTCCCCTCATCTCATAGTCATAGTGGTACACTCAGCACATGTCTGTTGGGATTAGGTAACTAAAGAAGTATCTTGGATTGGCCACATATGACTGCAAAATTCACTCTGTGTCCTCAGACTGATGGACTGTTTGAGCGGGTGTGTATGTCATGTAATCCAGCAGTTGGCAACTTTTGTCACAATCAAAATATTGTGCAAGATGCTGAAAACAGAGTCATGGTTGATTATGTCTTTCTTTGAGTACCAGGACTTCCACTTCTGTTGTTCTTCACAATTATTCACTGAGATATCACCTGCCACATTGTCCTTTCTTATTCAGACTTGTTGCTCAATACTGGAAATATATGTAACATTTAATCACTGTGCTATACGATGGTGAATTGTTGCTGTACATTTCCACCAACTCAATATGGATAGTTGCAGCATTAATCCTCTTCCTGCACTTTGTCAGTGGACTATGACATTTTATTTTAGTTCCTCTACTGGCATGCTATGGGTCTGTGGCATGGGAATGTCTAAAAGTGATGATTAAAAATTTATGACTACCCTGTCATATATGGTTAGTACTTTGTTCATTCCCGTGAGTCCACTTTGCACTCTCATATATATGTTTACTTGTGGTTCCCTTCTGATTTGTAAATTATTGCCATGCATACATAATTTATATGAAAACCTTGGCTGTGAACAGTGGTAAGCTACAAGGTTGTTTTGAGAAACTGCACAGTAAAAAGTTTCAAGAAAATCTCATAAAGAAGAGGTGTCAGTAATGTGGAACAAATAAGGTAATACATTAAAAAATAGCAGCCTCCGCTGGATACTTCTGTAAAGTATGCTAACAACAAATTATGAGTAATACTAATTTAATCACACTGATGATTATGAGACAATATTATGAAAAGGATAGTTGGTACTCACCATGTAGTGGAGATGTTGAGTCACAGATAGGTACAACAAAAAGACTGTCACATTTGTTGTGCCTATCTGTGACTCTGTATCTCTGCTATATGGTGAGTAGCAACTATCCTTTTCATAATATTGTTACATTCCACCCTGGATTTTCCATTGTTTGATGATGATGAGAATTACTCCTAGATCACCTTTATATATGAACAGTGGTAGTAAAACTGCTAATTTGCAAAAAGCCACTGCTGCTTCTCATAGACTACTATCTAATACTTTGAACAAAGCATTAAAAGAAATGTAAAAGTCATATGCCACTGTTGGATGGA
Source organism: Schistocerca cancellata (assembly GCF_023864275.1). NCBI lineage: Eukaryota > Metazoa > Arthropoda > Insecta > Orthoptera > Acrididae > Schistocerca > Schistocerca cancellata. Next base: position 370,867,538 of record NC_064631.1, read on the forward strand.
ATATTCCACAGGGGGATAGGGGTTCTGTGCACGTGTGCCCATTTCCTTGCAGGCATGTAAGAGTTGCGTCATATGTGTATTTGTATTTGTAGAAAGCAGGTAGGTTCATGTAATGGATATGTGTGTGTGTGTGTGTGTGTGTGTGTGTGTGTGTGTGTTTGCAATGTAGGGTTATGTTTGTATTGTATTTGGATGATGGAATAGCATCTTGAATAGCATCAAGTTTGAACCACTGAGCTTGATGTTCCCATCCAGGAGATGGATCACCATCAACAGAGTGACATAACTTCACTTCCTGACTGTGGAGAGGAAGGAAATTTAATCCAGAACATTGGAACAAAGCCTGGTGATCAGGAACTTTATGCTACTGTCTCTCCTTCCCTTGCGGGTCAGTACTGCCAGTGTAAATGTCATCCACCACAAAGATTCAGGCTATCTAACTACAAGTTAAGCAGCTTCGACCAAGTGTGCATTGCATGACCTTGGCCTGAAAGGCATGTGAACAAAGCATTTTGTAACTTGACACACACCAAAGTTACTCAATTTCAGTACCATTGTCTTTTTGTGTTGAGAAACTGAATCTTTAATTTGATTTTTTAACTATTTGAATTGTTTATTTCCATACACATTATATCACCATGAGACCAATGCAGGTTCCATAGTTACCTTACCAGTTGTAGCCACTAGAGAGAAATTCCAACAAATACAAAAGAAAATAAGGATACATCCCTCAGAATGAATTTCCACTCTGTATTATAGTGTGTATTGTTGTGAAATTTCCTGGCAGATTAAGACTGTACCGGACCAGAACTCTAATTTTAGATCTGGAAGAGCTCTGCCAACAGAGCTACTCATATACAACTCAATGACATGCCATCACAGTCCTATATTTGCCAGTACTTCTTCTCTTACCCAATGTGAATGTTGAGCTGAAAGGACAGGTCTACATCTACATACATACTTCACAAACCGCTGTATGGGACACTGCAGAGGATATTCTGTACCACTGCTGGACATCTCCCCTGTTACATTCACAAATAGAGAGGTAAAAAAAAATGACTGTCAGTATATGTCTATGTTGTTGTTGTTGTTGTTGTTGTTGTTGTGGTCTTCAGTCCTGAGACTGGTTTGATGCAGCTCTCCATGCTACTCTATCCTGTGCAAGCTTCTTCATCTCCCAGTACCTACTGCAACCTACATCCTTCTGAATCTGCTTAGTGTATTCATCTCTTGGTCTCCCTCTACGATTTTTACCCTCCATGCTGCCCTCCAATACTAAATTGGTGATCCCTTGATGCCTCAGAACATGTCCTACCAACCGATCCCTTCTTCTGGTCAAGTTGTGCCACAAACTTCTCTTCTCTCCAATCCTATTCAATACTTCCTCATTAGTTATGTGATCAACCCATCTAATCTTCAGCATTCTTCTGTAGCACCACATTTCGAAAGCTTCTATTCTCTTCCAACTATTTATCGTCCATGTTTCACTTCCATACATGGCTACACTCCATACAAATACTTTCAGAAATGACTTCCTGACACTTAAATCAATACTCGATGTTAACAAATTTCTCTTCTTCAGAAACGCTTTCCTTGCCATTGCCAGTCTACATTTTATATCCTCTCTACTTTGACCATCATCAGTTATTTTGCTCCCCAAATAGCAAAACTCCTTTTCTACTTTAAGTGTCTCATTTCCTAATCCAATTCCCTCAGCATCACCCAACTTAATCCAACTACATTCCATTATCCTCGTTTTGCTTTTGTTGATGTTCATCTTATACCCTCCTTTCAAGACACTGTCCATTCCGTTCAACTGCTCTTCCAAGTCCTTTGCTGTCTCTGACAGAATTACAATGTCATCGGCAAACCTCAAAGTTTTTATTTCTTCTCCATGGATTTTAATACCTACTCCGAATTTTTCTTTTGTTTCCTTTACTGCTTGCACAATATACAGATTGAATAACATCGGGGAGGGGCTACAACACTGTTTTACTCCCTTACCAACCACTGCTTCCCTTTCATGTCCCTCGACTCTTATAACTGCCATCTGGTTTCTGTACAAATTGTAAATAGCCTTTCGCTCCCTGTATTTTACCCCTGCCACCTTTAGAATTTGAAAGAGAGTATTCCAGTCAACATTGTCAAAAGCTTTCTCTAAGTCTACAAATGCTATAAACGTAGGTTTGCCTTTCCTTATTCTTCCTTCTAAGATAAGTCGTAAGGTCAGTATTGCCTCACGCGTTCCAGTGTTTCTACAGAGTCCAAACTGATCTTTCCCGAGGTGGGCTTCTACTAGTTTTTCCATTCGTCAGTAAAGAATTCGTGTCAGTATTTTGCAGCTGTGGCTTATTAAACTAATAGTTCGGTAATTTTCACATCTGTCAACACCTGCTTTCTTTGGGATTGGAATTATTACATTCTTCTTGAAGTCTGAGGGTATTTCGCCTGTTTCATACATCTTGCTCACCAGATGGTAGAGTTTTGTCAGGACTGGCTCTCCCAAGGCCGTCAGTAGTTCTAATGGAATGTTGTCTACTCCCGGGGCCTTGTTTCGACTCAGGTCTTTCAGTGCTCTGTCAAACTCTTCATGCTCCTTCCACCTTTCTGCTTTCCCTTCTTTGCTTAGAACTGGGTTTCCATCTGAGCTCTTGATGTTCATACAAGTGGTTCTCTTATCTACAAAGGTCTCTTTAATTTTCCTGTAGGCAGTATCTATCTTACCCCTCGTGAGATAAGCCTCTACATCCTTACATTTGTCCTCTAGCCATCCCTGCTTAGCCATTTTGCACTTCCTGTCGATATCATTTTTGATACATTTGTATTCCTTTTTGCCTGATTCATTTACTGGATTTTTATATTTTCTCCTTTCATCAATTAAATTCAATATTTCTTCTGTTACCCAAGGATTTCTACTAGGCCTCGTCTTTTTACCTACTTGATCCTCTGCTGCCTTCACTAGCTCATCCCTCAAAGCTACCCATTCTTCTTCTACTGTATTTCTTTCCACCATTCCTGTCAGTTGTTCCCTTATGCTCTCCCTGAAACTCTGTACAACCTCTGGTTCTTTCAGTTTATCCAGGTCCAATCTCTTTAAATTCCCACCTTTTTGTAGTTTCTTAAGTTTTAATCTACAGGTCATAACCAATAGATTGTGGTCAGAGTCCACATCTGCACCTGGAAATGTCTTACAATTTAAAACCTGGTTCCTAAATCTCTGTCTTACCATTATATAATCTGTCTGATACCTTTTAGTATCTCCAGGGTTCTTCCATGTATACAACCTTCTTTCATGATTCTTAAACTAAGTGTTAGCTATGATTAAGTTGTGCTGTGTGCAAAATTCTACCAGGCGGCTTCCTCTTTCATTTCTTAGCCCCAATCCATATTCACCTACCACACTTCCTTCTCTTCCTTTTCCTACTGTGTAATTTCAGTCACCCATGACTATTAAATTTTCGTCACCCTTCACTATCTGAATAATTTCTTTTATTTCACATACATTTCTTCAATTTCTTCGTCATCTGCAGAGCTAGTTGGCATATAAACTTGTACTACTGTAGTAGGTGTAGGCTTCATATCTATCTTGGCCACAATAATGCGTTCACTATGCTGTTTGTAGTAGCTTACCCGCATTCTTATTTTCCTATTCATTATTAAACCTATTCCTGCATTACCCCTATTTGATTTTGTGTTTATAATCCTGTAGTCACCTGACCAGAAGTCTAGTTCCTCCCGCCACCGAACTTCACTAATTCCCACTACATCTAACTTTAACCTAACCATTTCCCTTTTATATTTTCTAACCTACCTGCCCGATTAAGTGATCTGACATTCCACGCTCCGATCCGTAGAACGCCAGTTTTCTTTCTCCTGATAACGACATCCTCTTGAGCAGTCCCCGCCCGGAGATCCGAATGGGGGACTATTTTACCTCCGGAATATTTTACCCAAGAGGAGGCCATCATCATTTAATCATACAGTAAAGCTGCATGCCCTTGGGAAAAATTACGGCTATAGTTTCCCCTTGCTTTCAGCTGTTCGCAGTACCAGCACAGCAAGGCTGTTTTGGTTATTGTTACAAGGCCAGATCAGTCAATCATCCAGACTGTTGCCCTTGCAACTACTGAAAAGGCTGCTGCCCCTCTTCAGGAACCACACGTTTGTCTGGCCTCTCAACAGATACCCCTCCGTTGTGGCTGTACCTACGGTACGGCTATCTGTATCGCTGAGGCACGCAAGCCTCCCCACCAAGGGCAAGGTCCATGGTTCATGGGGGGAGGTATATGTCTATATGGGATCTGATTTCTCAAATCTTGTCTTTGTGGTCCTTCTGCAAAACGTATGTTGGTGGTAGTAGAATCATTCTGCTGTCAGTTCAGATGGAGGTTCTCTAAACTTTCTCAATAATATTCTTTGAAAAGAACATTACCTTCACTTCCAGGGATTCAGATTTGGGTTCCTGAAGTGTCTCTGTAATGCTTGTGTGTTGTTTGAAACTACTGGTAACAAATCTAGCAGCCCACCTCTGTATTGCTTTGATGTCTTCCTTTAATCTGACCTGATACAGATCCCAAACACTCAAACAATTCTCAGGATTAGGTCACACTAACATCCTATATGCAGTCTCCTTTACAGAAGAATTGCACTTTCCCAAAATTCACCCAATAAACTGATGTCAACTTTCCCTTCCACAGTCCTCACATGCTCATTCCATTTCATATCATTTTGCAAGTATACACCGAAATATTTAAATGATGTTTCTGTGTCAAGCAGGATACTTCTAGAATCTAATGGGTTTGTTTTTCCTACTCATCTGCATTAACTTACATTTTTCTATGTTTAGAGCTAGCTGCCATTCATCTCACCAACTAGAAAATTTTGTCTAGGTCATCTTGTATCCTCCCACAGCCAGTCGACTTCGACACCTTACTTTACCACACAGCATCATCAGCAAACAATCACAGATTGCTGCCCACCCTGTCTTCCAAATCATTTATGTATATAGAGAACAACAGTAGTCCTTTTAAACTTCCTGGGACACTCCTGATGATACTATTGTCTCTGATGAACACTCACTGTTGAGAACAACATACTGGGTTCTAATACTTAAGAAGTCTTCAAGACACTCATATATCTGGGAACATATTCCACACTCCTGCACCTTTGTTAACAGTCTGCAGTGGGCTGCTGGGTTAGTTCCTTTCCAGAAATCTAGAAACATGGTATCTGTGAATTGTCCTCCATTCATATCATGCAAGAAAAGGGCAATCTGAGTTTTGTATGAGTGATTTATTAGATTTGAACTGAGAATATGTTCAAGGATTCTGCAGCAAACTGATGTTAGGGATATTGGTCTGTCATTTTGTGGGTCCGGTCTTTTACTCTTTTTAGATGCATGAGTCATCTGTGCTTCTTTCCGGTCACTTGGGACTTTGTGATGGGCAAGAGATTTATGATAAATGCAAGGTATTTAAGGAGCCAATGCCATAGAGACTCTTTGTAAAGCCGTATTGGGATGCATCTAGACCTGGTAACTTATTTGTTTCCAACTCTTTCATTGGTCATCCTTGGATAATTTCACCATTTTCCCACATAAGGCAAAGGACTGAGGTTTGAGACTCAATCCAGCACACAGTTTTAATCTTCCAGGAAAATTTATGGAATTGTCTGATTAGCCACATCAAAAAATTATTAGGTTATTAAGGAACAAAATTGAAGCAAGATTCTCATTATTATCCAGACTGAAATAAAACTACCACAGCTACATATTATTGAAGAATCCAAGACAGAAGTTAACTGAAGGACTTTATATATGCATTAAGTCTTCTTGTGTTGAGAAATCTAATCATTAATTTGATTTCTTACTATTTGAATTGTTTATTTTCATACACATTATAATCCACCATCAAACCAATGCAGGTTCAATAGTCACATTACCATTATAGCCACTGAAGAAGGACAGTCTAAACATTGTTATCAGCTGCTGTTTACAATTGTTCAGAGTTTCATTTTACAATGTGCTTAATTTAAAACACAGACAAAAAATTTCATCCCCTGTTTCACCTCCGTAGGTGTTCAATTTAAAAAAAAAAGTGAAACATGTATTTTTTATTTCTAACCAAGGAGCCAAATTCAGATTTTCATAGATTTATCTTTAAAATGCTTTCATAATGAAACATTTCATAAAACACCTCCTTCTGGGTTGAATTTCCTAAAACACTGAAACAAGTACTTAACATAGATCTAGCTTTAAAAATACTTTAGTCATTCTTCAATAATGATTTATTTACAAAGAACTTCAATCCACTGTTTTACTGCCATATTGGTTAAATTTAAAAAAATTCTGAAACACTTAGTTCTTTATTTCTGGTCAAGAAACCAAATAGTATTTTTCGTAGATCTAGCTTCAAAATCACCTGAATTGTGCACAGTGCGCCCTCCATTTCACTTCCTTAGGGGTGGAATTTTGAAAAATCTGCTCATGAACGACATCAATAGTACAAGATTGACACCCTCTGCAAATTTCAAGTTTCTATCGTTAGTGGTTTGGGCTGGGCAATGATGAGCCATTGAGTGAGCCAGTCAATCAGGAAGGACATGGCTTTTTACATATAGAAATAAGGTCTAAATACTTCTTACAAAACTACAGAAAATCTTTCCTGATACATAATAAGGAAACAGTATAAAGACAATTATTGAGTGACTTGCTTTTTGAATTGAAATTACTTTTTATCATTTGTAGTATATGAACAGTTTTCAAGATGACATAATTTAATATCACTCATCATTGTCAAACAAAGTATAGCTCCATTCTCGTTTTCAGGATAACTAATCATCCTTTGAATAAAGTGTGAGACAGAATTAGTGATCAGTACCTTCAGGAGGAAAAATGTATAGCATCACCAACAGACACACATGATATCTATCAGAAGTACTATGCTCCGATTAAAGTTAGTTTGTGATTGACGTTTCAGAGAATTGACTGGTAGGGCCAGCCACCATCCATTCTTATTTCTTTCCCAAGTACCATGTGCTTGCTGTGTTACAGTTTTGTAGGTACATGTAAAGCCTTGTTTAGTATGGCTGGGTGCACACTGATGACGCTGCCCCCTGCCACTGTAATATGTCAGTAACAAGATATTTTTTATTGGAGTGTATACACTTTACCTCCAGAAGGTAAGTACAGGCTGTAGTTCTCTCTTATACTTTAGCAGGTAAAATTATTACGGAGCAAAATGGGTGCTTTCAAAACGAGCAACTTAAAACTATAAAAGAACACTTTAAAAATGTAGTTACTAGGAAACAGTACCAACATTCAAGAACTATATATCTGGATATGTTTCACATTCACTATACTTTAAGAAAGAAAATGGGAAACAATGTGCTTAACAGTGAAGAAAACTGTAAGCTACTGGGAGCATGTGTTTGGAAAGCTTTGAACAGTGAAAAACCAGACAAACAACTGGAATGCAATGATAATATTTCAAATGAAAATTCTAAACTATAACCATTGATATGATTAAAAGTTACATAAAACAAAAGACAACAAAATCTCAGGCGAATATGGCTTCAAGATAAACAAAAGACAACAAAAACTCAGGTGAATATGGCTTCAAGATAAAAGCTAGTGGAATCTAGGTGTCAAAATTATAACAGAAAAATTAGATAAGGTCTAATACAGTTCCAGGAAATGCTTAGAAAAGATAGTAATAATATTTGTTGCTTTGAAAAAGGCTTATGATTTGATAGCCAGGGGCTGCTTCCTCAGCACCTTGAAAGAGTTTGAAGAAGATGGGAAAACATATATAACTAAAATTTTCTTAAAAATACAGTTTCAAAAGCTAAATGTCATGGAACAACTTCTAGTCCTTTTCATATTATATCTGGAGTCAAACAAGGAGACAGTTTGTCAGCACTAGCATTCAATTGTGTGCTGTAAAATGTTATAAGAGAGTGGAAAATAGAGGAAGAAAAACAAAAAGTTAACAACTACATAAAACTGGATAGATGAAACAAGAAATAAATTGTTTTGCCTTTACAGATCATTTACAGAACACAAAGAAAAGTGTAGAACATCTGAAGGAGACAACTCAAAAAGGAGGTCTACAAACATCATCTGAATAGACAGAGTACATGACCAATGAAAGTAACTCACTAAGTGTTTTGTAAATCCCAAGTATGGCAACATCAAGAAAACAGACAACTTAAAATATCTGGGTGAAAATATAAACACAAAAGGTGAAAAAATGAAAAGAGCAATTGTGAAAGTGAGAAATCTGTACAGTCAGATTGTTTTATCTAAATATGTCAAATTAAGGCATTATAATACAGTTGTAAAACTAGAAGTTGTCTATGGGTCAGTAACATTTCTTTTTATGTGGATGCATAAAGAGGTTAGAAAATTTGGAAAAAATAAAAAGAAGAAACTTGCAAAAATATTAGGTCTAGTCAAGAATAAAGATAGCAGTTGGATTTTGAGACTGAATAAGGAAATATACTCATTTTGTCCTAAAGTTGTGGATGTGATCAGGAAAATATGTGTTACACTGTATGGGCATCTAAAGATATCCACACTTTCTCCCAAAACAGAAAAACAGACAAAGAAAATGGATGAGGAGGCAACATTAAAAAGGACTTAGAAGAAATACAGATTGAACAGGAGACCTTACACAACAGAAGTAAATTCAAAATAGAAACCAAGAGATTCAGAGGTTCAGGAAGATAAAACAATCAGAGAAACAATTGGAGTTAAATAGTTGGATGAAGGGAAAAGATCTGATTCTGAGAATATGGAAGAATATTAGCAAGTATGAAGCAAAAGAGAAATAAATAATCTTGAATGATCCTTAGTTGCTGCTGAAAAGGGGGTGGAAGAAGAAAAGACATCTTCATTCTACCATTAGTATCACATCCAAATATTCCTGATGACGCTCACTGTCAAACCTTCACATCTTTTCCAAGTCTCATTCACAACACTCTCACATTTTTTAGCAGTGTGAAGTATCTTGATTTATAACCATTATATAATTAAACATTGTGTGCTTTACAAGGTATTCTTATGTTTTAAAACATGCTGCTTATTAGCCAGCCTTACATGCAGAGGCCACACATATTTTCAATTTAAGACTCCTCCTGAGCCAATATGGTGCAATCTGGTGTAGCATTGGGCACTCTGACTTTACTGTAGAAAATACTAAAGTACTCTATACATTTGTTAATTTGTTCAAGAGATGTAAATGGTCTATGAAACAAAAATTTCAATAAAAAAAAGTTCTTTTTTATTGTACAGTATACTAGATGGTTGTAATTAAATTGGCAGTGTTCTGAGTACTGCAGTGCAAGTTTGAATACATTGCAGGTTGCTGAAAGTTGGTAGGTATGTTCATTAAATGATGTTCTCATTGAGTATGCTGAAAAAAAAAAATAGTTCCTTTTCTACCACCAGGTGAAAATATGGCACTGTAAGCAGCCAGAATGCGGTGTGCATGAAGGAAAATGGGAGGAATGGTCAAACATATGATAACAGTGGTTCTGGATTATTTATCAGGGTTTCGTTCGCAAGTTACAAAATGTGTTCACTTATCATCTACCAACTCAGCAACATGCTACATCCATAACATGGCATGCTTGACAGCTCCTCGCAGTATGTGTGATGTAATGAGAGTCATATATCGTCATGTGCTATCCTTCCGATCCAAAAGTCCAGATACATCCTTGATAGACACAATCTTTCAGATAACCACACAACCAGAAATCACATGGATTTACATCAGGGGATGTGAAAGGCCCACTTCATAAATTGCCAAGAAATGATGTGGTCATTACCAATGGATTCTCAAAGCAAATCTTTCACCTGGCAAGCGACATATGATGTCGGCCCACCTTGCATGACACAGTTGCACTCTTGCAAAGCTGGAACTACATGTTGGGCAAGGAGTTCCTTCTAACATGCAGATGTCACCAGGCTTGTGAGGTGTCACCTCCTCAAAGAGAACTGGACCAAGAATGAATGAGTTTGCGAAACTGCACCACATGATAACATAAGCTGATTGCAGTAGATGTTTCTGCTCCACATGCGGTGGAGTAGAACCCCACATGCAACAGTTCTGTGCATTCACAGCACCATGCAGAGTAAAATGTGCCTCGTCATCCCAAAGAATATTCTCTGGACAAATGTCATCCATTTCCATGCATGCCAAAAAACAAAGCTCAAAGTAATGGCATTGTAGCTTATCTTGGGGCTTCATTTGGTGCACATTCTGAATCTTGTAGGGATATTGCATGCTGCAAAATCTTTTGAACTGTTGACCTGGGGAGAGAGAATTCCCTTGATAAAGCTCAAGTACTGGTTGCAGAATCTGAGGCATGTGCTGCACCACCTGTTTCTTCAGACTTCTTGATCATATTTTTCAGCCCATTTAATGACATAGGGCCTCTTCACAATTGTGCCTGCTGACGATATTCCCTCAGTGTAGCACTGTTGTTGCTGTCATTCTGATTAAACAACTTTACCAGCAGTGCACAGTCTTTCTTCACAATAGTTATTGGGTTTCTTATAGAAAACTTCAACCAAAACCTTTACGCCAACAGTCACTTCACAAAAGAAATTAACATGAACACTCTCTCTCTCTCTCTCTCTCTCTCTCTTTCCAAGCATTAATCCTGACTTGCAGGGTCTGCTGTTTTGCTACATCTCCACCATTTCTCCCTGTCATTGACATCTTCTGGTCTTAAGCCAACAATGTTCATGTCTCCCCTGACATTGTCTGTTCATCCCTTTGCTGGTCTTCCTCATGGTCTTGTTCCTCCTGGGTTGATATGGAACACTATTTTTGTGACTGAGTTGTCTTGCTTTCTCATGACGTGGCCGTAACAGCGGAGACGGGCTTTCCTCACTTTTTCGGTGCGACACCAAACCTTCGCCGGACATCTGTATTTTTTGCGTGGTCACATTGTGTCAGCCCCATGGACCATTGAAGTACGAGGGTTGTTTTTTAAGTAAGGGCCATTTTTATTTTTAAGAAAAGATACAAATACTTTTGTAAAAAGACTTTTATTTTCTGATTCTACACTCTTTTACCTATTTTTCTACATAGTTGCCTTGTTTATTTAAGCACTTGTCATACCGTACAACTAAGTTTTTAATTCCCTCTTCAAAGAATTCGGCCGCCTGCTCCAACAGGCAAGACTTCACGGCCACTTTCACTTCATTGTCGTCATTGAAGCGCTGCCCGCCAAGATGGTGTTTCAGGTACCGGAAAAGGTGAAAATCGCTAGGAGCGAGGTCGGGGCTGTATGGTGCATGGTCCAAAACTTCCCAGCCAAAAGAATCAATCAAATCCCGAGTCTTTTGAGAGGTGTGAGGCCTAGCATTATCGTGCAGGAGCAAAACTCCTTTTGTCAGCATGCCGCGCCTTTTGTTTTGAATTGCTCTGCGGAGCTTCTTTAGAGTTGCACAGTAGGCATCTGAGTTGATTGTCGTTCCTCGTGGCATAAAGTCCACTAGCAAAGCACCGCGCTGGTCCCAGAACACAGTTGCCATAATCTTGCGCTTTGACAGCGTCTGTTTGGCTTTGACCTTGATGGGTGAGATTGTGTGTCGCCATTCCATCGATTGTCGCTTGCTTTCGGGAGTGATATGGGATACCCATGTTTCATCTCCAGTGACAATTTGACTCAACATGTCATCCCCTTCTTCCTCGTAACGAATCAAAAAGTCCAATGAAGTGGCAAATCTCTTCCCTTTCTGGTCATCTGTGAGGAGTTTGGGTACCCACCGAGAACACAGTTTCTTAAAGTTTAGGTTTTCAGACACAATTTTGTACAAAACCGATCTTGAAACTTGTGGAAATTCCAAAGAAAGAGTGGAAATCGTGAATCTTCTGTCCTCACGAATCTTTGTTTTGACTGCAGCCACCAAATCATCAGTGATCACAGAGGGCCGGTCTGAGCGTTCTTCGTCATGGACATTTTGACGTCCATTTTTAAACTCTCTAACCCATTGACGCACTTTACCTTCACTCATTGCATTCAAGCCATAAACTTCTGTTAACTGACGACGAATTTCTGCAGCTGATAGGCTTCTCGCGGTCAAAAAACGTATCACTGGTCGTATCTCACACGCGATGGGCGATTCAATAATCATAAACATTATAAAGTAGCACAGTGATGCGTACACGTCAGCTACAGAGCTGCAACTTGCATCAGTGTGAACGGGAAGGATGCCGGCAAGTGGCACGGTGGCTTGTTGCGGCGTCCGTGTGAACTGCGGGACTATACGCGCGAATGGCCCTTACTTAAAAAACAACCCTTGTATCTTCATCTCCATGGTGTGTAACATTTGCTCCTGTTGTTTCATCATAGAGTGACACTCAGTCCCATACATTGTTGCTGAGCTTACCATGATCTTATATACTTTTGCCTTTAGATACTGAGGCATCGCAGAGGACTCCAGTGACCTGTCTCCACTTGAGCCAAGCTGCATTTACCCTCATCTGAGTATCAAGAGTTGTGTCACAGCCTGAGGTGATGACAGACCGTAGGTACTTAAAATGCCTGATCTTTTGGAGGTCTTCTTTGCCGATACTTATGGTGCCTCTGGTTTGGGAGCCACATTCTAGGTACTCTGTCTTCTGGACATTGAGGTGCAGTCCATTTTCAGCCAGTCTGTCCTTCCACATTTGAACCTGGTGCTGGAGTTCAGGGCGGGCTTGGAACACTGACAGTTTAATTATAACCACCCCCGTATAAATGCTTTGGCAAGCAACTCAAGCATTTGAAACATTATATGAGATGAATGGTCTAGTATTATTTAATGATGTATTGTTTCTCAGTAGTCTAATGCACAACATATTTCTCTACAGTGCCATAAATATCAGAGAGCTATTGACATTTCCAAAGAATGCCTATGAAATCCGGGGTATTGTACCGACACACACATCCACGACACATGTATTTTTCATTAAATATGTTAACATTGTTCAGAATACAGAAATGATGACCTTCTTTCAATCACCCACATATTGCCAAGGGCATTTTAACTATTCGCTGCAGAAGTTGCACTGGGAAGCCTTTACACATCCTCCATACAATCCTAATCTCCCGCCATGTGATTTCCATATTTTTGGAGCCATGAAGGAAGACACTCATGGCCATGGATTTACTTTAGATAAAGAAGTACATGCCTGGGTACAATCATTGTTCCTTAGGCCACTGCAGACATTTTTCCATTGAGGCCTTGACCATCTCATTCAGATAAATGTATTAACAGTTATGGTGATTACTTTTGAAATAGTAAAATGTTTACTTCCTTTTTTCCATTTGTCTTGTTTTCATTTGATTGCCTGTTATATTTTGCACTATTAACTTTTTCAAATAAGAAAAAAAAGACTCTTAATAGCAACATCATGTACATTAACCATCTACTGAAATGCGTATAAAAATATCACATTCCTAAAAAGAGAAGCCTTAGACAAACCGCTGTATCGGATTCTACAATATTATGTAACTGTGGAAGTTGTATTTCAGTCTGAATAACTCAATAATGAGCATCCTGCTTCAGTTTTGTTACTAGATAACCTAATAATTTTTAGGTGTGGTGAATCAGATATGTTATTAAATTTTCCTGACAGATTAAAACTGTGTGCTGGACTGAGACTCAAACCTCAGTTCTTTGCCTTATGTAGGGAAGTGCTCTGCTGAATGGGCTATCCAAGGATGACTCATGAGCTGCCCTTTCAGACCAACATCTGCATTAGCTTAAGAGAAAACATACAGAAGTACTGGCAGATGTAGGGCTATTTGGGAGTGTCATTGAGTCACATTTGAACAGCTCAGTTGGTAGAGCACTTCCCTGCAAAAGGCAAAGATCCCAATTTTTATTTCTGGTCTAGCACACAGTTTTAATTTGCTAGGAAATTTCAAATCAATGCTCACTCTGCTGTAGAGTGAAAATTCATTCTGGGAGATGTCCTTATTTTCTTTTGTTTTTGTTGGAATTTCCAATTTTAGATGAGAGTTCGCTGAAGACCATTGAGAATACAGAACGTGTTTTTGAACTACACTCCTGGAAATTGAAATAAGAACACCGTGAATTCATTGTCCCAGGAAGGGGAAACTTTATTGACACATTCCTGGGGTCAGATACATCACATGATCACACTGACAGAACCACAGGCACATAGACACAGGCAACGGAGCATGCACAATGTCGGCACTAGTACAGTGTATATCCACCTTTCGCAGCTATGCAGGCTGCTATTCTCCCATGGAGACGATCGTAGAGATGCTGGATGTAGTCCTGTGGAACGGCTTGCCATGCCATTTCCACCTGGCGCCTCAGTTGGACCAGCGTTCGTGCTGGACGTGCAGACCGCGTGAGACGACGCTTCATCCAGTCCCAAACATGCTCAATGGGGGACAGATCCGGAGATCTTGCTGGCCAGGGTAGTTGACTTACACCTTCTAGAGCACGTTGGGTGGCACGGGATACATGTGGACGTGCATTGTCCTGTTGGAACAGCAAGTTCCCTTGCCGGTCTAGGAATGGTAGAACGATGGGTTCGATGACAGTTTGGATGTACCGTGCACTATTCAGTGTCCCCTCGACGATCACCAGTGGTGTACGGCCAGTGTAGGAGATCGCTCCCCACACCACGATGCCGGGTGTTGGCCCTGTGTGCCTCGGTCGTATGCAGTCCTGATTGTGGCGCTCACCTGCACGGCGCCAAACACGCATACGACCATCATTGGCACCAAGGCAGAAGCGACTCTCATCGCTGAAGACGACACGTCTCCATTCGTCCCTCCATTCACCCCTGTCGCGACACCACTGGAGGCGGGCTGCACGATGTTGGGGCGTGAGCGGAAGACGGCCTAACGGTGTGCGGGACCGTAGCCCAGCTTCATGGAGACGGTTGCGAATGGTCCTCGCCGATACCCCAGGAGCAACAGAGTCCCTAATTTGCTGGGAAGTGGCGGTGCGGTCCCCTACGGCACTGCGTAGGATCCTACGGTCTTGGCGTGCATCCGTGCGTCGCTGCGGTCCGGTCCCAGGTCGACGGGCACGTGCACCTTCCGCTGACCACTGGCGACAACATCGATGTACTGTGGAGACCTCACGCCCCACGTGTTGAGCAATTCGGCGGTACGTCCACCCGGCCTCCCGCATGCCCACTATACGCCCTCACTCAAAGTCCGTCAACTGCACATACGGTTCACGTCCACGCTGTCGCGCCATGCTACCAATGTTAAAGACTGCGATGGAGCTCCGTATGCCACGGCAAACTGGCTGACACTGACGGCGGCGGTGCACAAATGCTGCGCAGCTAGCGCCATTCGATGGCCAACACCGCGGTTCCTGGTGTGTCCGCTGTGCCATGCGTGTGATCATTGCTTGTACAGCCCTCTCGCAGTGTCCGGAGCAAGTATGGTGGGTCTGACACACCGGTGTCAATGTGTTCTTTTTTCCATTTCCAGGAGTGTATAAAGAAGGAGGCAAATTCTGTATAGTTATTTTCACATTTTATTGTAAGTGTGTAAACCAGATTCGATTGAAAATACTTGTTACACTCAGCAACAAATGGCATAAAGAAGTAAATGTACTGGAAAGTGAGTGCAAGAATTCCATGTGTTTGTAGAAGCCTCTACGAGATGAACAGTTTTCAATTTTAACAATATTCTTACCAGTCACATTTGATACAAGAATGGTACCTTTTTGTTTAATTGGAGAAATGTGGAAAACTGTTCTGTTAGACTACATTAAACAAAAATACAGAAAATACGTCAACACCATGGCCTCTCAGACAATACAATGAGTCATACTTCTAAGTACTAAACATAGGGAACTGATCTTTATGATAATTTATTTACATGTTAATTGTATTTCAACTCATTATCCAGATAAATTTCAAGAAATTACACCACATTTTATGTATTGTATAGTCATTTGTGTCCATTTGTGACACCATTCAATCATTTTCACTTGATTGAAATAACATAAGGTTAGTTTCTTTGAAGATAAGACTTAAACAGTTTGTTGTAAGACTATTTGCAGCCCTGCTCCATCATCTTCTTACTATGAATTCTATAGTTGAATATCATAGAGAATACACTCTACTGAAGAGTAGAAATGTCATCTTAGTTTTCATTCTCCTTTCATTATCAGCTGTAATAGACATTGGTGGTTGTGGTTTACAAACAACATACATTGTGTTTACTGTAGGTTGGCTAATTGTTTCCCTAGAACTGAATAGGTAGAAATCAGAAAGCTTCAGTCAGTGATCATTTATTTTTGGTTGCAGCCAACATTACCGAAAGACAGGTAGCCTGCTGTGTTACTGTTGAGTACTTCACTCCATTTTGGACTGTTTTCTTTCTTTGTGATAAGTGTATGTAATTATTGCAGTTGTGATTGTTATTAAACATATCAGTACATAAGATGATTTAAATTTTAGTTACAGACAAAATTTATGTGATTTTATCTCTGTGCAATACTTCAGCTCTCAGGGAAACATGAAGTGCAGATTGAGGTGCCTGCACTGCAGGAGGCAGGTGGCACTTCAACCTGTGTCAGTCTGTGTGGAAACCGGGCTTGCTTCCTCTACTCCCTGAAACTCCCTCTGGCAGTCAGCCATTTTACAGCTAACACAGTATACTTACATTATATGTTTGTCTTTCATTCTGCCATCCTTGCAACTGCATAATTGGGGATCATTAGTTTAGCCTTCTTAAGTCAGAGCTAAAGGTAGAGACATTAAGAGTTTCGACATTTGTAGTGGCATCATTGGTGTTGTCATTAATTATGTGAATAAGCAATTTTTGCCTGGTAACAAATATTAATTGTGACCAAAACATTTTGAGACTTGTTGATAGATACACTGGAACTGTTTCATTCAAAAATTTATCAATAGCATTGTGTAAGTTCACATTAATGTTGTTTTCATTTTATTTTTATTCGTCAGGCTGGAACTTTGGTACTCTTGTTCCTGTATCCTCACTAGCATTATAGGTTTGATTGTACTGCCCTGGGCTTTATTGTGTCACTTGGTACTGGTATGGTATTACTTAGTAGCAGTTGAAAGATATTCTGACATTAAATGAAACACCTAATACTCCTTGAGAACTGATTATTTGCCAAATTTTCAGTGCACAGATCTTTTCTCTTAATGTATTTTGAACTAATTTTTTTATGTCTTTCATTACAATTTCTTCAACTGTAGATATTTGTATTAGGCAGCCATGTTGTTACTGATAGCTGCATCTTTGCCAGTTGCATAAAATGGATTGGGTGTTTTCCTTGCATGAAAATCTATGATACGTAATTCTAAGCCCCTTATCTAATTATACATGCAAAATATACTTTGCATGATTTTGCACCAGTCCTTGTATCTTTGCCAGTAGCACATGCATAGCTCTCTCTACCAACATCTCACAGTCTAAAATGAACTGTTTAAATTTATGCACATGTTTCATATGACTGTCTCTAAAGTACTTCACAACTTACCTGCTTCACAACTTACCTGTTGATGCAAATAGTCAGTAAAATAGCCTTGTTGTTGTTAAGGATCCATAGTGAAATTTAAATTTAGACCAACTATTTTTCTTTGTGGTGTTTCTTTACTTTTTTCCAACATTCAGTGCCTTGTGTTTTCAAATATCTGACCTTTGTTACATGTTGTTTAAATGATATTATTTGTGTATTGTGTATATCTGCACATACCAATTTTTAAGAGCTTTGAACTCACAGTGATGTCACCTACTGTATAATACACTTAGATGACATGTGCTATTGGAATTACACATCAACATCAGGAGAAGCAGTTTCATGCAATTCATGGGTTTCTGTTACATTTGAATTCCAAGCCTATAAAAAGTCACTATGGAAGATTTGTCCATCCAAAACACACTGAATTCAAATGTTTCCATTATGATAATGGTTTTTAAATGAGAGCAGACATTAAAATAAAAAAAAGTTATCATTTTACTGCTACATTTGGTTCTCATAAAATAGCTAAATCCAGAAGAAGGTTTTTGTTGAGGAATATTTTACTGTTTATTATCACCAGTTTCTTCATATAGTCCATTTCTACAATGTATTAGTATGTACTCCTATTTGATAAGACATAATTATACTAATATATGCAAATCTGCAAAATGAAAGGTACATAAATTTTTAGTAGAGGTATGGATCACATTATAATATGTGTCATTCTGATGGAAAGATATAAGTTTTGCATTTTACTGATAAATAGTGTTCAGAACTAAATGTGGTACCTACAGTGTTATTTGCATCAGGAGATGGTCTTTTGGAGAATATTGTTATGTGATCCTTTTTTGAAGTGAGATAGTTTAATAATTTTACTCAACATGTCAGAATCTGTTACATTTCTTACTGCTATCCAGTGAAGATAGGTCTATGGATGAATATTACAAACACTGATGAGCCAAGTCATTATGACCACCTCTAAGTAATATGTTTATCCATCTTTGAAACAAAATATATCACTGATTCTGCATATCAGGAATCTGAAAGTTTGTGATAGGTTTGTGGAGGGAGGTATGTGGCATTAGATGTCTATGCACAGGTCATGTAGTATGTGTAAATAATGAGCCGCTGATTTGTGTATGCAGTGATGCCACCTGATAGCAACCCAGATGGGTTCCATGGGATAGCATAATACTGCTCTCACTAGCCTGTGTCAAGGTCCGCTGCATGTTTCAAGCCACCATTCGCCTTGATGATGATGTTTTCAACCTAGTGTAGCAAAAATTTGATTCACCTGAAGAGCTCACACATTTCCATTGATTGATGGTCGAATTCCGATGGGCATGTTCCTACTGCAGTCATAATTGAAGATGTCGTTGGTCCAACATGTGAACATGTAGGGGTGGTCTGCTGCAGAGCTCCACATTCAACAATGTACAATGAATGGTGTGCTTAGAAACACTTGTGCATGCACCAGCACTGTTTTATTCAGCAGAGAGGTCACAGATCACAGTCTATCCCACTTTACAAAGCAGACAAGCCTTCAAACCCTCTCTTGTGTGAAGGGTCATGAATGTCCAACCATTTAGCGCCTTATGATAGTTTCACTGTCATCCTACCTCTTTCCGAAGATGCTCATGACAGTAGATGTGAACATTCGACCAGTTTCTTGTTCACAGACTTTGCGTAATGATAATCGGCCATTCGTCAAAGTCGCTTATCTCAATGGATTCCCCCATTTGCAGCCCATTTTTTTTGGTAGGGTGATCCCCCATTCATGTCTGCTCTGCATACATACTTTTGTTACTGCATCAAGTGCCTGCAGTGCCACCAGGCTGCATCCAATGTCGTGGTTGGCAGTGGTCATAGTGTTCTGGCTTATCATTGTATGAGTCTCAGTGTTCTAAGGTAGTCACATCTTCTAATCAGATTATGGAACTATGAACTGAGCTACAAATGAATATTTATGTAGTGCTTTGGACTATCTGCTTTGCTCTAGATCTCATAAATTAATTTGAGTACTTTGTATTCAATTCTTATTAATGAAAAATATGCAATCAAAGTGGGGAAAACGCTTAAGAAATTACAGGTTTTGAGCAGTGTGTCTAATGAGTAAAACTCTTATTACTTGGCACTAGATTACATGGAAATATGGGAAAACTGTGATTGTACTTTCATTTGGAAGACTGTATCCCTATATTTGCAAAAGGTAAAAATTTGTTTTTTTGACTTGACAGTGAATTGCTACTATATTGAACTAAAAAAAGCTTTGACATTGACGTTTCAGTGAGTTGAGTGGTATAGACTAACTATTTTTTGTTATATTTTGTTATTTTTATATCAGCTATAATTTTTTTATCTAGCAAGAACTAGGTCCTCTAGTTTTATAAAATTTATTTGTTGAAGCCTTGAGCCAAATTAGTCCTGCTATCATTGGCTTAAATCCATCCCATTACAAATGCCTGTGTGCAAACTGTTATTTTTATTAATTATTTTGTATGTCTTCAATTGTAGCATTTCAATTACTTTTTGGTAATTTTGTAGTATTTAAACTTTAGTTTGTTATCTATTGTCCAAAACTCCAGTCTTTCTTCATTGTGAACAGATACCAAAAGTAACTTATCAAGTTGTTTTTAATTCCTACTCAAGTACAATATTTTTTTCTTGCATTAGCCTCCTCTTTGTGCCCACCAAATATTTCTTGCTATGTATGTGAGTTAAGATAAGGAGGTACATATATTACTCCCAAAAAATTAAGATTTCTTTAAATTAATTTATGTCTGACATTGATACATTACATCAGAATAAGTTTCATTTCAGATCTTCAGATGATGCATTAGATATGCTGCTGAAATTTAAGCACATAGAAACGAGAGAAGCCATTCAGAAGCAGCTAATGTTGAAATTTGATCATATAATGCGGCAGTTTAATAAGGAAATATCTGCTGTGGAAGTTGAGTTTACGGTAAGAAATATGATATTTTTATATACTCCTGATATTTTTTACAATGTTCTAACAACAAATCACTGTAGGTTAATTTGAAGAATGATAGCAATTGCTTCATTTTAACTAAATTACTTAGATTTGCAAGAAATTCTAAGAAAAAAAGAAACTGCTGTGCTCCTTATATAGATAAAAGTATTTGTAGAAACTACATTTTAAGAATGTCAAAGATGGCCCATCTAATTGCCATAGTCTTCTGTTTGAAAGTATCATAATCAAAATGTATTATGAAGTCCAGTAAATGCAGTTTCAAGGGCCCATCCAGTAAACACAGTTTCACAGGCCTCAGTTGTTGTTACTTTTATTAATGACTCAATTTTTGACTTGCCAGTACTTAGGTACCTATTACTTTCTGGTAAATAAATCTTTAAGATGAAATCTAGCAACAGGCACACTTAGGCGATGTACATTGTTCATTCTGTGATGATCACAGTCTGTTGAAATTCACGCTAACTCATGGAGTCATAGTGTCAGTTGGCACAAAATTTGACTACGTATGAGAAAATGCATTACCTCAATACATTACCTGAAGACTGACCTGTACAAAACTTGCCTGCTGAATCCTTTGCCTACAAAAGTGTCTCCTTATTTAGCACTCTTCTGATTTTTTTTCTCCTCCAAAGCCACTCCATGACCCAGAATGCCCAAGCACACTCTGCTTGCACCAGTGAGAATTTGTGATCTCTCACTGAAATATACAAACTAAATTGAAATACAAAGTTGGACCACCATTAGAATAATAAAAATGATACAAAATAAAAATATGGGTTATATAAAACATCTCGCTCTTCCAGTTGTACTTAGACCAAAAACAATATTATATGTATAAGAGTTCAGACACAAGTAATTAATTATGGATTAGTACTTACAGGCTTAAGATAGATAACAAAGAATATACGTTAAAAAATATGAACTAAACTTGGCCTGCTGAATTGATCAATGTTTTCATGCTCAGTCTATTGATGATATCCAATCTTATAAATTTTTTTCATTTATGAGCTACTGGTATTTTTAGTATGGTCAAAATAACTTTCAGTTAAAGAAATCGGAAAACAAATGATAATCCAGACAAATGGAGTACGGTTATGTATGGAGATGTATGAGAAAGTTGTTGTATTACTGTGCAGAATGTGCTGATCTGACACATTTAATAATTAAAATATTTGAACTACATATTAACGCAATAAATAAACTTTTTAAAAATGTGTGGCTTTCTGTGATGATATTTCTTTTGCTAGGTTTTCATCCAACAACTTGTTAGTTACGATCGTATGAGTTGCTCAACAGTTCATAACATTCAGAGATTATTGTAAGAGCATTCATTCATTGTGTTCACCTAAGTTCTGCAGTTTCTGTGATAATTTTAATATCAAAGGCTCAATAGATAATTTTAATATTAAAGTCCCAATATATGCTCTTCAGTGCCATAGGTACATTGATCAGCTGGACCAAATTCTTATCTCAGAACTTCCATCTGGCTTAACATCTGTACAGGATATGAATTATGGAATTATGTTACAAGTTCTATCATGTAAGAACGCTTTGGTTAGGAAGCATGAAATATATGTAATACACTGTCCAGCAACATTAATGCAATCATCTGTCAAAACCCTGAATAACCAGGTTTTGCAGCAAGGACTACTGTGAGACATGCAGGAGGACAGTCATTGAGGTAGTGGAAGGTACCAACAGGGAGAGTGGAGCCACGCCAGCTCCATTGCCATGACCAGCTGCACTAGATTTCTCAGTTGAGACTCCATGGCATGAACTGTCTGATCGAGGTGGTTCCACAGATTCTCATCGTGGTCCTCTTTGAACCATGCATGTACACTGCAAGCTGTGTGACACATTGCATTGTCCTGCTCGTACATGTCATAGTGCCAAGGAGAAATACACTGCACTGGACATGGTCCCCAAGGATAGACGCATACGTCTGTTGATCTACTATGCCTTCCAAAATGATGAGATCACTGAGGGAATTCCATAAAAATATTCTTCAGACCATAACGCTCCATTCTCCAGTCTGGACCCTTCCAGTGATTGTTGTGGAGTATTTGCTTTCATACATTTCATGCTGATGGAGCACACAGTGTGTTTCTTCTGAAAAAGCCACCTGTTCCCACTTAGTGCAATATGGACTTGCAAATTATATCCTTTGTCACCAATCAACAGGTGTCATTATCGGTGCACAAACCAGAAGCCTTTGGCAGAAGCCCATATGCAACAAGACAGTCTGCTGCTCAGCAAATGCATGCCTATTCACCCATACACTTTTCTGCAGCCACCGTTCACCCTTGTCATATGTGGTTGAGGTGCACAGTTGGTTCAGGTGCACAACAGCCGCCTCAGCATTGATTTTGGATAGTGCCATTTTCACATGTATAGTATATCATGGCAGCACGTGAACAGTTTACAAACTTAGCAAATTTGGAAATGCTTCCACCTTTGGCCCAAAAGCCAATGATCATGCCCTATCAGACATCAGACGCTCCACGTCCACATTATGAGAATGACTGCACTGTCTTCTGCATCCCCCAGATATGCTTTATACACTCCTGGAAATTGAAATAAGAACACCGTGAATTCATTGTCCCAGGAAGGGGAAACTTTATTGACACATTCCTGGGGTCAGATACATCACATGATCACACTGACAGAACCACAGGCACATAGACACAGGCAACAGAGCATGCACAATGTCGGCACTAGTACAGTGTATATCCACCTTTCGCAGCAATGCAGGCTGCTATTCTCCCATGGAGACGATCGTAGAGATGCTGGATGTAGTCCTGTGGAACGGCTTGCCATGCCATTTCCATCTGGCGCCTCAGTTGGACCAGCGTTCGTGCTGGACGTGCAGACCGCGTGAGACGACGCTTCATCCAGTCCCAAACATGCTCAATGGGGGACAGATCCGGAGATCTTGCTGGCCAGGGTAGTTGACTTACACCTTCTAGAGCACGTTGGGTGGCACGGGATACATGCGGACGTGCATTGTCCTGTTGGAACAGCAAGTTCCCTTGCCGGTCTAGGAATGGTAGAACGATGGGTTCGATGACGGTTTGGATGTACCGTGCACTATTCAGTGTCCCCTCGACGATCACCAGTGGTGTACGGCCAGTGTAGGAGATCGTTCCCCACACCATGATGCCGGGTGTTGGCCCTGTGTGCCTCGGTCGTATGCAGTCCTGATTGTGGCGCTCACCTGCACAGCGCCAAACACGCATACGACCATCATTGGCACCAAGGCAGAAGCGACTCTCATCGCTGAAGATGACACGTCTCCATTCGTCCCTCCATTCACGCCTGTCGCGACACCACTGGAGGCGGGCTGCACGATGTTGGGGCATGAGCGGAAGACGGCCTAACGGTGTGCAGGACCGTAGGCCAGCTTCATGGAGACGGTTGCGAATGGTCCTCGCCGATACCCCAGGAGCAACAGTGTCCCTAATTTGCTGGGAAGTGGCGGTGCGGTCCCCTACGGCACTGCGTAGGATCCTACGGTCTTGGCGTGCATCCGTGCGTCGCTGCGGTCTGGTCCCAGGTCGACGGGCACGTGCACCTTCCGCCGACCACTGGCGACAACATCGATGTACTGTGGAGACCTCACGCCCCACGTGTTGAGCAATTCGGCGGTACGTCCACCCGGCCTCCCGCATGCCCACTATACGCCCTCGCTCAAAGTCCGTCAACTGCACATACGGTTCACGTCCACGCTGTCGCGGCATGCTACCAGTGTTAAAGACTGCGATGGAGCTCCGTATGCCACGGCAAACTGGCTGACACTGACGGCGGCGGTGCACAAATGCTGCGCAGCTAGCGCCATTCGACGGCCAACACCGCGGTTCCTGGTGTGTCCGCTGTGCCGTGCGTGTGATCATTGCTTGTACAGCCCTCTCGCAGTGTCCGGAGCAAGTATGGTGGGTCTGACACACCGGTGTCAATGTGTTCTTTTTTCCATTTCCAGGAGTGTATATCCTCCACTGCTATTGCTGCCACATGCCATCTGTGTGTTGTAATTGCATGTTGACACCAAACATAGGTGGTGGTTACATTAATGTGACTGTATCATACAGAAAGAATAAATTAGCACTGAATATGAGAGAAACTACAGTAGCATATCTTGAGACATTTATACTCTAACAGGGAGTAAATAGTTAAGTTGCCTTGACAGAAGTAGGGCTGCCACATGTTGCGTCAAAGTTTTGTCTGTGAGAATAAAGGCTAAAAATTTGTAGCAAAATTCTTGTACTTCTGCATTGATAAGCATCAGAAAGATTTGTGGAATGTAAGTACTTTTTTCTGCAAACTTCAAAATTTTGCTGTTTTTTTTTCCTTTTTCAAATGTGGTGAAATTTAGCTCTTTGCGGATATTTCAATTTTCCTGTGATTTCTTGTAGACAGATGTAAGTAGAAAATGCTATTTTAGTATTAAAGGATTCTTTCATCATTACATATAGTAGAATTTCATAGTAATGAATGAAATCACAAACTGTGAATGTTCTGCAACAGCCCATTTTTAGCTGGTAAATTGAGAAGCACTGTCTGTTATTCTTACTCGTAATTTTAGAAATGAGTACTTGCGTTGAAATGGGGTTGGCAGATACTGCACGTTTGTTTCACAACCAGATATAAATTTTATTGTCACCCTGTTTGCAAGAAAATCAGCTCATAGACAACTGACAAGCAGCATTATCCTTGTGACTGCATCTTAGAAAGTCTGACATTATAACAGTCTGATTAAAGTATTCATGAAGTTGGTAGCAGAGAAATAAATATTTCTCGTTTTTGATGACATTTTGAGTATGAAAATATATTTGTGTTTTATGGATGATTACTCAACACTTGCATTATAAGTTTGAGCATGTTAAAAAACTGCTTGTCATGTCACTAGAACATTAGAGTCTTTTATAGAAGGATTTCTAATTAATATCTCCAGCTTGTCAAGGAGGGGGTGGCTTATTTGCCTCAGTGATAGAGATAACAGTACTGTAGATGAAATCACAAGGTAGAGATGTATCTGTGGAGAGGCCAGAGTAATGTGTCGCTCCTGAAGAGCTGCAATAGTTGTAGGGGCAATAGTCTTGATGATTGAGTGATCTGGCTTTGTAACATTAACCAACATGTCCTTGCTATGATGGTACTGTAAATGGCTGTAATCAAGGGGAAACTACAGCCATTATTTTTACCAAGGGCATTCAGCTCTGATAAATGGTTAAACAACGATGGTGTGCTCATGGATAAAATATTTTGTTACCAAAATTGTCCCCAATTTGTATCTCCTTGGAGCACCTACTTAAGAGGATATTGTCATCAGGCATGACAAAACTGGCATTCTACTGGTGGGCAAGTTATTAGACCCCTTTATCAGGAAGGTAGGCTAAGAAATTTAAAAAAGGAAATAGACAGGTTGTGAAGTGTGGTGGCAGGAAGAATAGGATTTCTGGTCAATTTATTACAGGGCTATAAATGTAAAATCAAGTAGGTCTAATGCAGGAGTAAGTCTCACACTGAATTTACTGTTAACAGCATAGTGAACACATTGTCATAGCCATAGACAAGAATCCAATACCCACCACAATAGTATACGTTTATATGCCAACTGGCTCCACAAGATGATGAAGAGATTAGAAGAATGTATAATGAGATACTGAAAACACATGAGGATTTCTAATAGATTACATAACAGTAAGAAAGAGATTTTGAAACCATATTTTAAATTGTACATTTCCAGGAGCAGATGTGCAATCTGACCATAATTTATTGGTTACAAACTTCAGATTGTACCTGAAGAAATTGCAAAAAGAGACAGTGAAGACATTAGATAATCAAATAACGAAAACAACAAATCCCAGAATAAATCTGTAGCTAACATACAAGATATTGCATGTGACTGAGGAAAGCAGTAAATGTAAAAATGCACCAAATGAAACCTGCAAATGAGAATACAGACAGACAAAACAAGTATGACAGGAAGTGCAAAATGGCGAAGCAGGAACACCTAGATGAGAAATGCTAGGTTGTAGAAGCATGCATAACAATGGGAGAGATAGATACCACCTATAGGAAAATTAATGAGACCTTTCAGGAAAATAATAGTGGCTGTATGTATATCAAGAGCTCATATGGCAAGTCCCTGCTGAGACAGGAAGGAAAAGCTGGCAGGAATATATGGAAGAGCTAGACATGGGAAGCCAGATCCTGGAAGGTGTGAATATTACTGAACTATCAGTTTAATAAGTCATCCTTAAAAAATACTGTCACAAATTATTTATAGAATAATGAAAAACTGGGAGGATCCAGAGAAATATAGGAACACAGAAGGCTACACTGACCTTATGGCTTATCTTTTAAAATGGGTTAAAGAAAAAAAAAAATAGTTTACGGAATTTGTAAGTTTAGAGAAATTTTTGATGATGTTGGCTGGGATACACTCTTTGGAGTTCTGAAGGTAGCAGAAATAAACTGCAGAGAGCAAAAGGTTATGAAGGCAAATAAGTAATTGCGAAAGGAGTAAGACAGTCTTGTAGCTTCTTGCCAATGATATTCAGTTTGTTCCTTGAGCAAGCAATAAAGCAAACCAAAGAGAAATTTGGAGAAGGAATTAAAGCTCAGGGAGAAGAAATAAAAGTTTTGAGGTTTGCCAATGATATTTTAATTCTATCAGAAACAGTAAAATCTAGAAAGAGCAGTTGAATGGAATGGATAATCGACTGTAGCCAAATCAAATCCTGTGGTGCTGAATAAGTTACAGTAGATAATGAGACACTAAATGTAGTAATTCAACTTTGCTATTTGGGTAGCAAAATAATTGATGATATCCAAGGTAGACAGGGTATGAAATGCAGACTGGCTATAGCATGAATAGCATTTCCAAAAAGTATGAATTTGATAACATCTAATATGAATTTAAATGTTAGGGAGCCTTTTCTGAAGCTATTTGTCTGGAATGTAGCCTTGTATGTAAGTGCAATGTGGGTGACAAGCAATTCAGAAAAGAAGAGAATAAAGCTCTAGAAATGTGATGATGCAGAAGATTAAATAGATCAAGTAACTAATGAGGAGGTACTGAATCAAATTGGGGAAAAAAAGGAATTTATTGCACAACTTTACTAAAAGAAGGGAATGGTTGATTGCACACATCCTGAGGCATGAAGGAATCATCAGTTTGGTAATGAGAGGAAGTGTGGTGGTTAAAAAATGTAAAGGGAAACCAAGGGATGAATACATATGCAGGTTAAAATGGATCTAGGTTGCAGTATTAACTCAGAAATGAAGAGGCTTTGGCAGGATACTGTAGTGTGGAGAGCTATATTATAAAGTATTTAGATGGAAGGCCACAACTGCAACATCTCCAATGTAACATGTATATCTCGAGGAACTTGAAGAATCTCTGATGGGCTAGTTACATCTCTTCAACCATATAACAGAGAATTTGAAAAAATAGCTAAGAACCTACCAGAACATAATGATCCTCTGGCATCAAGTTGTATTGCACATATTCTGGTGCTGATAAATAGTGACACTGACTAGTTAGCAGTTAACAGTTATAGATCAGATAGTGGGCTTGTCATCCTATAAGAATTTCTGGACTTGGTACCAATGCATTATACAACATTGACAAATACTCTTGTGTGTGTGTGCAAGAGCTAATAAACTGGTGTTGATGTCAAGAATTCTTGTATATCTGGATGCAGATGGTATAGTGGCATGGTTTCACAAAACATCAGTTTATATTTCTTATGCAATAGAAGCTGAAACCATTACGTCCACAAAATTCTTGTATTACACTGCAACCAGACTGACATTTGTTTGCTACCAAGTCACACTAAATGATATTCTCAAAGGTATTGAAATAGGCTTCCAGTGGTAAGAGGAAATGTATAATGTGTTTTCTCTTCCTCTTTCTATCTATGTGCACACTGTGAGACCTGAAGTACATCAACCAAATGTGTGGCTAATTATGCGACAGTATCATAAATTATTACAAAGATTTCACACAAATTAAATAGTTTAAACATCATAAGTTTGCCAGTATGATTATGCCAATCGTGTGAAATATTTTTTTCCACAATAAAGAAAGTAAATCTTCCCACAGCAACTCATTGGCATACTTAAGTGCAAAAGTGTGTTTTAGGTTATTATTCTCAGAAAGTCACTATGGTCATTGATGTTTTTCTAGAAACAAAAAATACTCATTAACTATTAGAGTTCTTCTATTTACGCAGAAATGAAGTGAAAAGAGATGCTACTGATTTTAAAACTACATATTTAATCCATCTTTATACCGTAGCTTGAAGATGCCTGTGAAAGCAACACTTAGGGGAATTTATCCAAGCAAACATGGGTGTGGATGCATTGGATCACACAGGACTGACTGGTCACTGATGGAGTATGTAAAGAAAGTAAAGAACACCAGAACAAAATGAATGTGAAATCGTAGAACAACAATGCGTGTAAATACTCTTTTTGGAGGAGTGGCACAATTTACCAAGAGATTTCCTCAGTGCATTCCAAGGAAGTGTTCCTAAAGTTAATTACTGGTCCAACAGTATCAAAGGAATAGGAAGATGTAAATACTCCTCCTCAAGATCCTCCGTAACAAGACAACAATTTCCACCCTCTTTCCCATCCAAGATGTCCCTGAACTGAGTGACTTCCTTGTTGGCAATGAGCTGTAGATTGTGTGCCAATCACTCCCTGTTTACGAAGACTGCCAACTCTAGTGTTTTAACCAATATTGTGTTACAAGTTTTATTAACCGTAATTCTATACTGGCTGTCAATAATAAGCCTCACATTAGAACATGAATAACTTTTTAATGTGGTTTCATGAAAGAGTGTTGCTTCTGTGTTTTATTTAGCAGTGGACATGATCATAACATTTTGAGGCAGTAAATTGGTAGTGCATCAGCTGATGATAATGCATCTGATGCTTTCTATAGGCCTATGTAGAGACACAAGTGGACCTGATTGCTGTTAGAAAGAAACAAAAACAATTAATTATTCAGATTTTTTAAAAATAGGCAAACTTCAAATTGTTTTAATTTCATATTTTGAAGAATATTAAAATGACAGTAAGAGTAACTGATTCATGTTCATTTGTTCTGTTTTTGATGCTTTCCTGTGTTCCACACTTTCCTGCCTTTTATACTTTTTTAGGTCAATCTGCTGAAAAGGGTAAAAGAGGTTTTACTGTATTATGTTTCTGTAGATAGCTACTTCATATTCATCACTTGATCATGACATTAACAATGCAGTGAGGTGTATGGATACACATTCAGATGAGGAGGTAGCAGACCTCCACAAAAGTTGCAGAACCTGATGAATGACAGAAACTTTCACTGCTAGATGATTATGGGAAATTGTACTGTGAAAGAAGCACGAGAAGTAGAGGATAATTATTTTTTAGTGGGGAACTTTTTATATGACACCAAAAACGATACTGGTCATATGTTAGCAGAATTTACCAAACACACAGCATTTGTGTGCTTAAAACATCTTCCAGAAGAGATTAAATATAAAATGGACATAGCAAGTAAAAAATTAAATTAATTGTATTTTGTCATACAATACAGAAATTTTAAACTAAAGAAGATCCAGGATGTAATAAGAACAGGATTGACTGCAAGTCACCACATAGAGGAGGAGTTGAGTGGCAGAAAGGCACATGGGATAAAAAGACTGCTAGGTATTATTAGCCATCAGACTAAGTCTTTCATGAGACATAGATAAATAGTTAAGTGAGGTGAAAATTTAAATGTGATGTGGGCTGGAACTTGATAGTAGGAAAAGGAAGGGAAGGAAAAAATAGAAGAAGAATGAAAGAGGAAACCACCTGATAGAATTCTGGACAGAGGATTATTTGATCATTGTGAATACTTTGTTTTTAATCATGTGAAAGGACCTGCAGGCTCTGGAAGGTTTCAGATTCATTATATAATGGTAAAATAAAGGTTTTAAAACAAGTTTTAAACTGTAAGACATTTCCAGAGGCAGATGTGGACTCTGACCATAATTTATTGCATAGAAAGGGTAACTTAAAATGCTCATCATTATTAAGTCAGAGATGACTTTATTCACTGATAATATACTTGAAAGTAGCCCATATAGCTGATCAATATTTCTGTTCAGTATATTTCAGTAAACTTCGATGTTTTTCAGGATATTTCAGGTTCAGGGATGTGAATTTACCAATCATCTTGTAATTTAAAAAGGATATCTGAAGTCTCTCATAGTTGTAGTCCAGTAAACGTTCCTGTGTCACTCTTTATTGAATGCCTAATCCCTACTCCATACATCTCATCTCTGAAATTGAATCCCTTGCTATCCATCACCTGGAGGAGCATTTCAGACACCACCTCCATTAGTTATCCAACCTGCTGAAATCCTTGGGGCACCACTATCTATCCTCTATCTTACCCACAGTGTTCCACCTTATCTACCCTTCATAGCAGCTAAATCCTGCCTACCGTATTTACTCGAATCTAAGCCGCACTTTTTTTCCGATTTTCGTGATCCAAAAAACCGCCTGCGGCTTAGAATCGAGTGCAAAGCAAGCGGAAGTTATGAAATGTTGGTACGTGCCGCCACAACTAACTTCTGCCGTCGAATATATGTAGCGCTATGCGGGCATGCTTTGTAGGCACAAAGATAAATACTGGCGCCAAAACCTCTGCGTCAGTAAATAAATTTAAAAAAAAGTGAAAGATGAGCTTTTTTTCTCCGCCGCAAGTTTCGACCACTGCATTTTCATACATTATCCAACGAAGTAAATACAAATTCTGTATTGTTCATCTTCGAATGTAGCACAATTTCAGTGTACTATGAAAATCTGACTGGCAAGACTGTTTGGGATGTTTGTCAATATGGCCAACTCTACGTTCTGAATTTTTTCCTGTCTGTGAGAAGAGATGGTTGCTAATAGGAACCTGATGAAATTTGAATCACATACAGTATTCTCTTCACCATAAGAATAATACGCATATATACATTTTGCCATGTATTCTTTCGTGTTTGCTGCTATCTCATTTAAATCCTGTCTGCCTAATAAACTACGAAACTAGAGTGAGACAACAGCAAATGCGGAAGAATATACGTATCATGTCATGTTTATATTCGTATTAGTCTTATGCCTAATAGTGATACAGTCAGAAATGAAGCACGGCAAGTGACTAGAATTTTAAATCTAAGATGACTCTAATTTCTGTGCAGAATTTGATGAAATAAAGAAGCGGCCGCAAAGATTTTCAAACGGAGAAAAATTTTCACCTAACTCTCATTCAGAACATGTTCTATCATACGCAGTCTATTATTTGATTCTTGTTGATCATTATCAAAGAAAGCAGCAGTGTAAGTAACAACAAATAGCAGTCTCTTGCCATTGTTTCGCTAATGAGACGATTCCTCTCTTTTTTATTAATTGTACGCGGCGGTAGCGCGCACAAAAGCAAGCCATGCCGCGAGCCGCGACAGGCCGGAAACACGCACTATCAGAATGCGACAAACAATGCATGACACAGTGCAGTAATGCATTTTCAGCTTAAGAGTGATGCAAACACCTATAACAAAGAAAACGGAACTTATCAGATCAAAGCAAAATAAGCAATCGATTCAAACCAAACAAAGCACGTGAAAAAGGAAGGGCACCCACCTGACGCATAACAATGGCTACGTGGTAAAGCTTAACTGCTTAGCTTACGACTCAAACCAAACTACTGTAGCTGTATCGTCATTCATTCGACCTAAATTGTGTCTCATATTACAATGGAACAACTTTGTTTCGGTTTGGAG
The DNA here is from genome assembly GCF_023864275.1 of Schistocerca cancellata. Taxonomy (NCBI): domain Eukaryota; kingdom Metazoa; phylum Arthropoda; class Insecta; order Orthoptera; family Acrididae; genus Schistocerca; species Schistocerca cancellata. The sequence goes on from NC_064631.1 coordinate 370,899,822, forward strand.
GTGCGGCCTAAAACTTTTCTCTCCCCTTGAATTTCGAGTCTCAAATTTCAGGTGCGGCTTAGATTCGGGAATTTTTTTTTTTTTTCCTTTATTTCGAGTCTCATTTTTCAGGTGCGGCTTAGATTTGAGTGCGGCTTAGATTCGAGTAAATACGGTAGCTGACCTTTTCAACTTGCCACATCCACCAAAACTTCCTACCGACTCTCCATGAAATCCAGAGCCAAAACATTACCATAACACTGTTGTTAACCTTTTCACCAAAATCCTCAGCTCCATAGAAGTTTCAGTCATATATAAAGGCCTCATCTTTAGCCCTACACCCAAATTTAACAATGCTGGGCTTGTCAGAGACCTACTCTCCTTCTCCTGATCCCTGCAATGGAAGGACTTCTTTGCTACCAACAGCTCCAACCAAAACCACCCTAATTCCAACAATGAACACTGCCTCTTGTACTTCACACCACTGTTCAACCATCATCCCCTCCCCCTTCCCCCCAAACCACCCACTGGTCAACTCCAGAAATTCCCAGGTTCCTTCCTCAGAACACCAACCTTTCATTAGAAGGAAGGCAGTCATACACAACCTCAAAATACATCTTGACCTAATCATCCTACCTGCAGATAAAGATTCCACCACTGTTGTTATGAATTGCAGTGACTACCTGGCACAAGTCCTCCAGCAATTGACTGACTCCTCCACCTATAAACTCCACCAGAGCGATCCCATCCGAGAAGTCCAACACAACCTACAATCCATGCTTAAAGCCTTAGGCCCTTCCCAGAGCATCTACCCTGAATCCATTTCCCTCCTCAACCCCTATGACAATTCCTGCACACCCACCTTCTACATGATCCCCAAAATCCACAAACCCAACAGTCCTGGACACCCTATTGTGGTTGGTTATTTCGGCCCTCATTGGCCAACACCTCCAACCAATTGTCCATAATCTAGCCTCCCACACCAGAGACATCAACCACTTCCTTCAACGACTCTCCACCATCCCCACCCATTTGCATCATAGGTCCCTATTCATCAATGTTAACACCACCTCCCTATACACCAACATCCCACATGCCCTTGGTCTTACCACTATTCAACACTGCCTTTTCCAATGTCCTTCAGACTCCAAACCCACTACCTCATTTGTCATACAACTTACGTACTTTATCCAAACTATATCTCCTTTGATGGGAAGTTATGTAAGCAAATCCACAGCACAGCCATGGGCATCTGCATGGCACCCTCCTATGTCAGCCTTTTTATGGGCCATCTAGAGGAGACCCTAGCCTCCCGAAACATGAAACCCCTAATCTGGTTCAGGTTAATTGATGATATCTTCATGATCTGGACTCAGGGCCAAGACACCCTATCTCCATACCTTCACAACCTCAACACCTTCTCTCCTGTCTGCTGCATGTGGTCCTCCTAAACCCAGTGTGCCACCCTCTTAGGTGTTGACCTCTCCTCTCTGATGGCTCCATCTGCACCTCTGTCCACATTAAACCAACCAACCACCAACAGTACCTGCATTTTGACAGCTGTCATCCCTTTTGGCGTACCTACAGTGACAAAAACTCCCTTGCTCAGTATCTGAGGATCTTATCAAGAACTTCACAGACAGGCACTATCCCCCAGACCTAGTCCACAAACATATCTCCTCAGAAATTTCCTCTCACACCCCCAGTCCTCCCACCACACCAAAAACTAGCCACAAAGAGTGTCCCCTCCATCATCCAGCACCACCCCTGAGTGGAACAACTGAACCACATCCTTTGGCAGGGCTTTGATTACGTATCATTGTGCCCTGAAATGATGGACATCCTACCTGAGGTACTTACTACCCCTCCTGAAGTGGTGTTCTGTAACAACCCAACCTCCAAGACATCCTAGTCCATCCCTATGCTACTCCCAATCCCAACCCATTGTCACAAGGATCATAGTCTTTTGGAAGACCCAAGTGCAAAACCTGACCAATCCACCAACCCAGCACTTCCTATTCCAATCCTGTCTCATGTTTACCCTGCCCCATCAGGGATTGGGCCTCTTGTGAAAGCAGTCATGTCATTTACCAGCTCTGCTGCAATCATTGCACAGCTTTTTATATTGGGATGACTACCAACCAGCTGTCCACCATGATGAACGGCCACTGCTAAAGTGTGGCCAGGAGCACAGTACAGCACCCTGTGGCATAAGATGCAGCTGACCATAACACACTTTATTTCAGTGGCTGCTTCACTACCCAGGCCATCTGGATCCTCCCCTCCACCACCAGATTTCTGAACCACAGATGGGAGTTATCCTTGCAACGCATTCTCCACTCCAATAACTATCCCGGCCTCATCCTACAGTAACTATTGCCCTCCCAATCTCCATGCAACAATTTCCATCCCCTCTGTCCTATCATCTCCTCCTCATTCTCATTTCCCACCCTGTTTATTTTCAGACCTCTGCCAATGCCTCTGCCCATCTTTCCCCACTCATCTCCTTTTTTGCTTCTCTTTTTCCCACCTCTCTGTCCCACAGCTTCCTGACACTGTGCCTGTTGGCATTCTAGGTCTTGCACACTCCATGAGACAGTTTTTGTTGCTCTTCCCACCCTCCCATTACCATCCCTTCCCCTTCCCCATCCCCTCCAGATTGCTGCTTGCATTCCACCTGATAGTTACATTCTAGCTCAAGATGCTGAAGTTGGTGGTCATGTGCGCATGAGGTGTGCTTGCTTGTGTGAATGAATGGTGTTTGTCTCTCTCTTTTAGTGATGAAGGCTGTGGCTGAAAGCTTTATGTGAGTGTCTTTTTATTGTGCCTATCTGCAACTTAATGTGTCTTCTTTACGATAAGTAGCAAACTGTCTTTTCCTACATTGTTGTTTATTGAATGTCTTATATTTAAGTACACTTTACAGAGGCCGTATACAGCAAAAATTATATCAATGTGAACACACTATGTCTACCATTAACCATATCCCAGTATTACCTACCCTTGTACAATTAATTAATTATGTAGAGTGATTATGTCTTCTTTTTTTACATTTCATTTATTATCATTATTATAGTAAAGAACAGTAAGATTATTAACATATGGATCCCATCTTCTTGCTATCACTGGCCAAAGGCTAAAAAATCATGGCAACCAGCATTGAAGAACTTCACACCATTGGAGAAGTTTGATGCTGCATTCACCCAATCTCATAAACTCTGTATGAGGCATAAAACAAAAAAAAGCTTCAATATTTCGAAATGTAATTGACATAAATATGTGAAATATAAATCTATAAATATTTGCTTAACATTGCTAATATTGGAAAGACATCAGTGTTGGTCATCAATATTTGTAACACTACACTGTACATAGTGAGCTTATATGGCTGTAAATTGCAGTTTCACTCCTCGTTCCACCGTCTTTCTCAAATACAGCATGCACTGCAGCTGAATTTCATTCCTCTGGTATTCGACAGATTTTCCACCAACAGTTTAGAAAGGTTGAAAGTCAGTCGTTTAGTTTTTTATGAATACTTAAACAACTGAGAATTATATCAACACATCCAGGTTTCTTTTAATTTCTTAGTGTTGATGAAGATGTTTTTAATTCATTTATATCAGTATCCAGTCATAAAAGAAAATAAGGCACTGCAGTCCATTAATAAGAATTTAAGATACAAGTGAGTTGAGTAGAAAAAGAGAGGTCTTGCTATTAGCTAGCAGTCACAGGTGGGGAGTGAATCAACAGCTGGAAGCTATGGTCAGGACATCAGGCTACAAATAGTACTAGCCTTGGACAACTAATAGAGAATACTGAGACACTGACTATGGACTTACGTGAAGAGGGCCATGTATTATTGGTGGGGGAGCAAGTAACAGCCTGCCCAAGAATATATAATATTATATAATATGTTGTCTATATTAGCTAATTTCAGCAACTTCATACAAAAATGTGTGCTTTGTTGAAGTTCTGCAATGGCATGATCAACCCTGGAGAGACACAGCTATCAGGTTATTTAACCAGGAGTTGATTGGCTTGCTGCTGCCTTCAAGTGGGCCTACATGGGTGCTCTGTCATTTGCTACTATTTGGAAGTGCAGATTCACAAGACAGGACATACCCCTTAACAGACAGGAAAAGATAGATTAACTAAATTGAATCAGAAAGTACAAAATTGAAAATGTAGTGGTACAGTTCTTGTGATGTGTCATGGTTTTAGTCTTTTTTAGGCTAAATAACCCATTTAAACATATTGCTTTAAAAGAGATCCAGATACATGAAGTTCACACTTGATAAACTTCTTTGAATAAGCTTATCATGCTGCAAAAGAATGTTAGTGGACTAAAAAACAAGTTTAATTAACTTCTCATTTGTGTACTTGATCTAGAATAGGATGTTCCAGTGCTGCCCCTGGGGTAAGGATACACCTGTCACTATCAGCACGCAGTCAGCCAGTGGAGTACAATGGCGTATGCCATGTCCTGGTTCCAAGGCTGCCCATAAGTTAGCTAGAAACCCTTGCTCACCTGTATCAGTGGGAGCCTGCTGCTCCATCAGGAAGTGTGGAGGAGGGAGGAGGAGGAGTATGCAAGCTGGAACAGTCTGATCTAGGATGTTAAAAGAAAGTTGATTTATGTGCCTCTTTGTGAATGCAATTTGTCAAACATATATAAATTAGCAGCCTAGGGAAAGTACAGAGAAATGGAGGAAAGGCTGAGAATCTGACAGGATATGACTGCAATCTATATAGAGTGTGTGAAAGAACTTGCCCCTCTTCCAGCAGCAGTGCACTGTAGATCTCTGGAGGAGCCCCGTGTTCCTGATGACCGGAAAAAGAAGCACAGGTCATTCCCATTTTCAAGAATGGTTGCCGAACAGATGCACAAGCTATAGACTCATATTCTTGATGTCTGTTTATCATAGAATTTTGGAATATGCTTTATGTTTGAATACTGTACATGTTTGGAGACTGAAAATCTCTGTAGGAATCAACATGGGTTCTCAAATAGAAAATCGTGTGATGCCCAGCTCTTTCTGTTTGTTCATGTGACCCAGAATACAGTAGATGCTCAGGTAGATGCCTTGTTCCTTGAATTGAACAAAATGCAAGCATATGAAAAGGTCAAATTGCTACTCACCATATAGTATAGACGAGACGTTGAATTGCAGATAGGCACAACAAAGGAATTTCAAACAAGTATGCTTTTGGCCAGAAAGGCCTTCATTTGAATTAGATAAAACACACTCTCACACACACACACACACACACACACACACACACACACACACACACACACACATTCATACTTACGCAAATGCAACTCACACAACATGACAACAGTCTCTGGCTGCTGAGACCAACTAGACACTGCACGAGTTGCATTTGCGTGAGTCAGTGTGTATAAGTTGTCTAATTCTGATGAAGGCCTCTTAGCCGAAAGCTTACTTAGCTGACAGTTCTTTTGTTGTGCCTACTTGTGACTCAACATGCCTGCTGTATGGTGGGTAGCAGTTCATCCTTTTCATAATAATATTGTCATTATTCCATCCTGGATTTTTCATTGTCTGAAATACAAGCATAGGGGACATCAGACCAGCTGTGTTATTGGACTGACAGGTTTCTAACAAACAGAACACGGCATGTTGTTCTCGATGGAGAGAAGTCTCCATATGTAAAAGTAACTTCAGTTGTACCCCAATGGAGTGTCATAGATCCATTACTTTTCACAACATACTTAATTGACATAGTAGTCAGTGCCAGAAACTCCTAGAGGCTTGTTGCAATTGATGCTCTTGTGTACAGAGAAGTCACAATGCTAGAAAATTGTAGCAAAATGCACTAAGACCAGCAGAGGATCAGCACTTGGTGCAAAGTGGGCAGTTGATCTTTAACATAAACAAACATAGTGTATTGCATATACAGAGAAAGTCCCATATTTTATGGTTACATGATTGTGAAACAACCACTGGAAGCAGTCACCTACATAAAATATCTCAGAGTAAGCATACATTGTGATTTAAAGTGGAACAGCCACATAAAACTAACTGATGGAAAAGTCATTGGAAGAGTCCTCTGGAAATGTAGTCCATCGACAAAGAAGGTAGTTTATGAAACCTTCATTCGAATAATACTTGATTATTGTTCATCAGTCTGGGATCCATACCAGGTAGAAGCATTAGAGAAAATCTAAAAAAGCACATCATTTAGTACACATGAAGCACCATGGAGATATCAACCAACTCCAGTGGCAGATGCCACAAGATGGCATTCTGTATCACAGCATGGTTTACTGTTAAAGGTTCCAAGAGCATACATTCTTAGAAGAGGCAACAAATAAATTACTTCCTCATACATATATTTCAAAAAAGTACTGTTGAAATAAAATAAGAGAAATTTGAACCACATGGAGGCTTACTGGCCAATATGCTACTTGTGAAACATTCATGACCCGAACAGAATTGGGGAAGGGGGGGGGGGGGGGGGGCGACAGTGGAACATGAAGTACATTCTTGCAGAGTATACATGTAGATATACATGTTAGGAATAATGTCAAAAGCAAATCAATTAAAGCTAGTAGTTTCTGCTTACATGAAGGTCCCTAGAGGAAAATTTTCAAATATTTCTAGAAAACTTTGGGTCATTGTTATGCCCTCTAGCACATAAAATAACGCAAATGATAGTCTGTGGAGACTTTAATATTTTCTGTTGTTAATTTTTTGCGCTTGAATTACACAAGAAAGCAATACACTAATGGACAACATATTTCTAGGTGAAAATTTAATCAGCAATGTAAAGTTTTGACCAGTTCTGGAAGGCCTCTAAGACAATAATGCAAAACTAATCATACTTTATAACATTCTTGATTACAATGAAGTGGTATAATAGAAAATGGAATAATTAGTGGTTACAAAATGGGCTGTTTTAAGGCAGTAGTAATGGAAGCTGACTAGAGAGATATGTATAATGTGACAGATGCCAGATCTATATTTGATGTATTTATAAATGGGTCTCTGTCAATTTTTAACAGCTGCTTCTCTATCAGACTAATAGAATATTTACTAATAAGATATCAGAAAGCCTTGGTTTACCAAAGGAATAAAAGTATCTTATGCAAGGAAAACAAAATTGTGTGAAATATTTAGAAAAATCAGAGAAGTATGACTGATTTCATACTGCTAGAAACACTATGCTGTCTTAAGAAAAGTGATTAAAAATCAAAAAGAGCTGTTATAATGTCTGAAATTAAAAACTGAGACAGTAAAAGTAATGTGTATGAAGTAAAATTGAGAGAGGAATCAGGAAATAATGTAAGGAATATGAGAACTATTTGCCTTTACCTTTACAAATGTCTGCTTGTGTCTGTGTATGTGCGGATGGATACGTGTGTGTGTGCGAGTGTACACCTGTCCTTTTTTCCCCCTAAGGTAAGTCTTTCTGCTCCCGCAACCGTTTGTTGCGAAAGCTGAATTTTGTGTGTATGTTTGTGTTTGTTTGTGTGCCTATCGACCTGCCAGCGCTTTTGTTTGATAAGTCTCATCGTCTTTGTTTTTAGATATATTTTTCCCACGACACAAACATACACACAAAATTCAAGCTTTCGCAACAAACAGTTGCTTCTTCAGGAAAGAGGGAAGGGGGTGTGTGTGCAAGTGTATACCTGTCCTTTTTTCCCCCTAAGGTAAGTCTTTCCGCTCCCGGGACTGGAGTGACTCCTTACCCTCTCCCTTAAAACCTACATCCTTTCGTCTTTCCCTCTCCTTCCCTCTTTCCTGACGAAGCAACCGTTGGTTGCGAAAGCTTGAATTTTGTGTGTATGTTTGTGTGTCTATCGACCTGCCAGCGCCTTCGTTTGGTAAGTCACATCATCTTTGTTTTTTATATAAAAAAAGAAAGATGATGAGACTTACCAAACAAAACACAAGCAGACATTTGCCTTTACAAATGTCTGCTTGTGTCTGTGTGTATGCGGATGGATATGTGTGTGTGTGCGAGTGTATACCTGTCCTTTTTTCCCCCTAAGACAAGTCTTTCCACTCCCGGGATTGGAATGACTCCTTACCCTCTCCCTTAAATCCCAAATCCTTTCGTCTTTCCCTCTCCTTCCCTCTTTCCTGATGAGGCAACCGTTGGTTGCGAAAGCTTGAATTTTGTGTGTATGTTTGTGTTTGTTTGTGTGTCTATCGACCTGCCAGCGCTTTTGTTTGGTAAGTCTCATCAGCTTTCTTTTTAGATATATTTTTCCCACGTGGAATGTTTCCCTCTATTAAACAATTGAAAGGTCTGCTTGGCTCTGTCCTTTAAATGTCCGCTATTGAATAGTGGTAGAATTGGTGGGCGGACAAATAATGGGAACTGATTATTAATTGGTATGTGAATAATTAAAAAATATTGAGTGGGAAGAATAATTGAAAGAAATTGGAAGGCACAAATATACTGGGTGAACTTTAACTGGTACTAATGTCAACAGACCTTAAATGTCAATACATTTAAGATCAGTATTCATTATCTAAGTTACATACTTCTTCACATCAATTCCATTGTGAGTAGTCCTGTTTATAACAATGCCGATGCAGGATTGCTCCTCTGCTGTTCACGCAAATATCCCTCTAGTCTGCCCCGAACCTCCTGATGCATGATTCTTGGCATGGCGAAATGATGAACAGACAGGTTGATCGATGTAAATACATGAATAAACTTTAACTTATCAATAGCTTTTTACAACACTTTTTAATGTACGCTTGAAATACACATTTTTATACAATTCTGGTATGACGGATCTTGTCATGCATCCACCCGCTACCACTTATAGAAACAAACAGGCGAAGATACAGACATTAATCAGTTGAAGAGCGTATCTCTTTTCCTTTTTGTATCAAAACATTATATCTGCCACAAAACAACTTGTTAGTTTACCTTCGGCTTTATTTATATCTAGTTTACATGTATGAAAGGAAAAGAATGAAGAAAGAAAAAATAATATAATCCATTATAGTACACTGTCAGCCAAAGTAACTTCCACCACAGCTCGTCAAGGAGATGGTAGATGGTGGTAGGTAGCAGTTGTTGTCAGTCTCAAGAAGATATAAGGGCTCACATAGGATCTTGAAAGGCAAAGCGATGGTGCCAAGGGTGCTGAGTGGCTTCAGGGGCAGTCTGAGGGTACAGCAGAGAGAGTTTGGGCAGGTGAGAATGTCCATGTCGTTTCTCAGTGGGGAGGAGCCCAGCTGGGAGGTGGCTTGATAGGATGCAAGGAATAACAAGAATGTGTCTTCCAATGGATTGCGCTGACAGAGTTTTGTCTTTTGTATTTGAGTGCCCTGACCAGTCTTTCTGCCATGTTATTGGAAGCTGGGTGAAAAGATGCTGCATGGATCAGTTGGATCCCACCTTTTTCGCACAAAGACGGTAAAGGCTATGTGCATTCCCTTCCAGTACATGTTCAGCTGTGTGAGGTGTTTAGTCAGGATGGTGCCCCAGTGTCCTTCATATAGGAGCTTCAATATCTGTTGCTGTAAGTTTACTGGGATTGCTACTCGTTTTGTGCCAGCATCACTTCGTTTAAATGATGCCATGATGAGAGGTCATGTCACTGTTGCCAGATTCCTTGAATGTGTGGATGGGTAATGCCTTTTGGTCTGGAGGCCATCCATTCTCGACCATGTTGTGAACTGCACTAAGAGTGGGATCCTTGCTGGTGTGTTGTGCAATGAGATTTGTGTCAATTGGGAGTCAAGTGACAGCCTCAGCTGCCATGGTGTCCAAGTGAAAACACGTCTCAGGGGCGCTACCGAACTCCTTGTCATTGCCCACAGGCAGGTAGGATAGCAGATCTGTCTTGGTCTGCTATGGTGAGGTTTGATACAAGGTGTCATATGCACAGGCAAGAAGAAGAAGGGCCCGCCACTGAAGGCGCTGTACAGTGTGAGTGGGAATAGTGGCAGTAGGTTGAATAATAACAGAAAGGGGTTGTGGTTAGTCAGGAGTGTGAAGCAGCAGCTGTAGATGAAATCATGGAATTTCCTTGCACCAAAGGTGATGGCCAGGGCTTCTTTTTGTATTTGTCTATAACTGTGTTGTGGTATAAACAGAGTTTTTGACACAAACACAATTGGCCTTTCAACCCCTTTGTTGATGTGTGAGATGACCACCCCCTGTCCATAATCTGAGGTGGCTGTGGACTGTAAGCCATCGAGCACATGGGATTCAGAAGTGGTTGCTGGAGCATCGAGAATGCCATACACATTTGGGGTCCATTCCTACTCGATATTTTTCCACAAGAGTCAGTGTAGGGGTTGTGTGATCATGGCTGCATGTGGGATAAAACACCTGGAGTAGGTCAAGCATCCCAGTGCAGATTGAAGCTGTATGATATCCATTGTTGTGGGCAGATGTTGGATGGTCTCAACATATCCTGGTGTAATACGAATACCTGAGGCTGTGAAGTATCTGAGGTATATGACTCGAGAGACAAAGAACGGGCACTTGTCTTTGTGGAATTTGAGATTGGCCTCTTGTAGTACTGTGAAGAAGGGCTCTAGCTTCTTGGCTAACTCCTTGTTATCCTTGCCTGTGACTAGAATGTCATCCAGATAGTGGACTACACTTGGAAGTGTCTGGACCAGTTGCTCCAGGTACCTCTGAAATATGGTGGGAGCTCTAGCAATTCTGAATGGAAGGTGGTTGTACTGGAATAGCTCAAAAGGGGTGTTAATAATGCAAATTTGTTTGGAGGGCTCATCTAAAGGTAGTGTAAGTAAGCATCTTTAAGGTCAATTTTGGTGTATGTTTTGGTCCCTGCCAATCGGTTCATCAAACTGCCAATCTTAGGCATTGGTTACACATCGACAGTGGATTGTCCACTTAAAAACTTTGCGAACTCATAATGCACCATTTGGGTTTTCCACCAGAACTGTGGGCAATGCCCATTGTCTATTGGCCACGGGAGTGATGATGGCAGTGGCTAGAAGCAGGTGTACTTTGTCCTGTACTTTGTCTTTAAGGGCAGATGGTATATTGTAGGCTTTGCAGAAGTGTAGAGGAACATCTATATGTGCTGCAAAATTCATAACCCCAAAGGTGGGGTTCTTGAAAGCCGATTCCAATTGGTTCTGCAGTTACATCATGTAAGAGTTTTTAGTCACTGAGTAGATGGCAGGTTCTGCAGCACTGATCTCAAGACCGAGAGTGGAGAATAAGTCCATCCCCAAAAGGCTGACATGATGTGTTTTCTGTACTACCAGAATCTGGTTCTGAATGGTACGTCAGCGATATGAGATTGTGGCCCAAAACTGTCCTTTGATGTGGATGGTATCATTAGTGTGGCTCCACAGATACTGACTAAATGGCTGGAGAGTTGGTGCTCCCAAAGTGGAGTATGTGGCCTAATGAATGATGGTAGCTGAATATCCTGTGTCAGCCTGAAAATTAAGTGGGTTTCTATTGACATGAGGTGCATGGGGCCAATGGTGTGAGGCAATGTAGCCAGAATAAAACTTGTGGTTGGGTAGGGAGTGTCATCATCCATTGATTCATGATTGGCTTCATCCAACTGTTACATTCCTCTGACATTTTATATGCTGACTGATAAACCTCAGCGTGATACCCCATCTTGCCAAACTCAGTATACTTCGCTCACATGAATTGGCATTGTTGCTGTGGATTGCATTGAAATGACTCCATCGGTGCCGCAGCTTTGTCAGGAACACTGTTGGAGTGTCTTGAATAGCGGCCCTGGTATGAAATGATTGTTTGAACACTCGGGTGATAGGGAGGCATGTTTCCAGAGGAGGGACCCTCAATTTGAGTAGGTCTGTATGCAGATTGTCATTCAGTGCATGGACAAGGATCATGTCTCTGACCAAAGATGCAGCATATGACTGTTTACTGTTGGGGTTAGTGCATTCAAAATTGTAGTCTTTGGACAAGCCCTGCAGTCGGGTGATCCATTGTTTATATGTTTAGTAGACATATATGTGACTTATGGTGACAATATGGACTTGTGCGTCTAAATATTCAAGAAGGCCAGACTTCAGTTGGTCACAGGGTAGCGAATGTAGCTCTGCTTCAGGGTTTAACTGCTTGAGGAGTTAACTGCTTCGAGAGTTCTGGCTGGGTGGGGGTACCTGCAGTTATATGCTCAAATAATGATTCCACATTTCATTACAACTGTTGAAGGACAAGTAGCAGGTTTTGTGATAGGTCTGTATGTTCTGCCATGATAGGGTTGTGGGAGAGACACTGTGGAAGTATAAGAGCACTTGATTGCAAGACATGCAGCACTAAACTTTACCCTCTTTGCCAAACCAATGTGCTGCTCACATCAACACAGGGAAAACAGTGACCAGAGTTTACAAAAGTTTATTAACCAACAAAAGAAATGTCTGCTTTGATGATAATAACAAAATCACAATTACAGTGTCTCGCAGGTTTGAAGACTTCATTCACAGTATGGTGATGCCAGAGGCTGACAAAGTAACACAATTAGGATCTTCGTAGACAAATACACTTGTATGGAAAATATTCTAAGTCTGATGAAGCTGTCCTGAATAACACCAGTGTAGGAACAGAAAAGTCTATCTTTGATGCAGTCTGATAGCATGAATGGAAACGATGACGATTGCTGAATACAGTGGTGTTGGTCTTTATGACAGACTTCGAGAGCGTCCTAAGACAATGGAATGTGTTACACCCACCTGGGTAAGAGGCGAGGCTCTGAATGCCAAAAGAACTGACCTGTGCAGCTCTGGCACTGACCTTCATAGTAACCACCGGCGGAGCACTTACGGCACTACCGTATTTACTCGAATCTAAGCCGCACTCGAATCTAAGCCGCACCTGAAAAATGAGACTCGAAATAAAGGAAAAAAAAATTCCCGAATCTAAGCCGCACCTGAAATTTGAGACTCGAAATTCAAGGGGAGAGAAAAGTTTTAGGCCGCACCTCCAAATCGAAACAAAGTTTGTCCATTGTAATATGAGACACAATTTAGGTCGAATGAATGATACAGCTACAGTAGTTTGGTTCCAGTCTAAGTTTAGCAGTTAAGCTTTACCACGTAGCCATTGCTATGCGTCAGGCGCTCCGTCCGTATTTATACGGGTGCCCTTCCTTTTTCACGTGCTTCGTCTGGTTTGAATCGATTGCTTATTTTGCTTTGATCTGATAATTGCCGTTTTCTTTGTTATAGGTGTTTGCGTCACTCTTAAGCTGAAAATGCATTACTGCACTGTGTCATGCATTGTTTGTCGCATTCTGATAGTGCGTGTTTACGGCCTGTCGCGGCTCGCGGCACGGCTTGCTTTTGTGCGCGCTACCGCCGCGTACAATTAAAAAAAAAAGAGGAATCGTCTCATTAGCGAAACAATGGCAAGAGACCGCAATTTGTTGTTACTTACACTGCTGCTTTCTTTGATAATGATCAACAAGAATCAAATAATAGACTGCGTATGATAGAACATGTTCTGAACGAAAGTTAGGCAAAAATTTTTCTCCGTTTGAAAATCTTTGCGGTCGCTTCTTTATTACATCAAATTCTGCACAGAAATTAGAGTCATTTTAGATTTAAAAATCTAGTCACTTGCCGTGCTTCATTTCTGACTGTTTCACTATTAGGCATAAGAATAATACGAATATAAACATGACACGATACGTATATTCTTCCGCGTTTGCTGTTGTCTCACTCTAGTTTCGTAGTTTATTAGGCAGACAGGATTTAAATGAGATAGCAGCAAACACGAAAGAATACATGGCAAAATGTTTATATTCGTATAATTCTTATGGTGAAGAGAATACTGTATATGATTCAAATTTCATCAGGTTCCTATTAGCAACCATCTCTTCTCACAGATAGGAAAAAATTCAGAACGTAGAGTTGGCCATATTGACAAACATCCCAAACAGTCTTGCCAGTCAGATTTTCGTAGTACACTGAAATTGTGCTACATTCGAAGATGAACAATATGGAATTTGTATTTACTTCGTTGGATAATGTATGAAAATGCAGTGGTCGAAACTCACGGCGGAGAAAAAAAAGCTCGTCTTCTCCTTTTTTTTTAATTTATTTACTGACGCTGAGATTTTGGCGCCAGTATTTATCCTCTACAAAGTATGCCTGCGTAGCGCTACATATATTCGGCGGCAGAAGTTAGTTGTGGCGGCATGTACCGACAATTTTCATAACTTCTGCTTGCTTTGCACTCGATTCTAAGCCGCAGGCGGTTTTTTGGATTACGAAAACCGGAAAAAAAGTGCGGCTTAGATTTGAGTAAATACGGTATTTTCTGGCCATATGTATGGTGGATGCAAATAGTTTGCTTGGAAATGGAGGCCTCTGCTAACACTCATACTGCTGCTGGCTGCCATTATTGTGACAAGGTGAGTCCATTACACTTAGGCGTGCAGGGGCCATATTGGCTGCAAGCATGTGTGAGGTGCCTGTAGGGTTACCGATTGCTTTTTTGATGATCTCCGGTACAGCAGCCACTCTTAATATCTCCAAGGTAGGGCCTAGTGATATGGAATAAACCATACAACCAGCAGGTACTGCTAGCATGGTAAAATAAAAATCATTGTGCCGAATTCCAGATAAACTGTGTCCATCCATTCCATAATGCATGCACATAAATACAACATTGATCCAAACAGTAGGTTATACTAATTCATTACCTAAATAAACTTTTTGTACCATCACTCATCATTCATTGGTTTGGTAAATTCTTGTGCAACACATGACTTCACCAAATTGATATGTTACACTACATCTCTTTGGAAGACAGTTAACAGGATTGTACAGACTATGATGTGTGTGCAGAAACCCTTCATCAATGGGGAAAGGCTTGATCTTCTCAATGTGACTGGCAGTGAATATGAAACTGTCAAACACATTGTAACAAGCCCTAGCAGACAAGTTTACACTGGAAATCTAGAAGATTTCTTTGGAGTGACAGAGGCAGCCTTAAAATGTATTAAAAACCTAGATATTAATTTGTAGATTTACTATATTAGCTATATTTATTTTGTAAAAGTATACAATTAATGTATGTTAGTTGCACTTCAGTTTATATTGCCATATGCTAAATAAATAAATCCACTCCCAATGCCTTGTCACAAGGGTCAAATCCCAGTGGAAGATTCATTGCTAGACCTGCACATTTCACCCAACCAGCAAATCATAGTCTAGTCCTGTCATAGGCTTATCCTGTCCCATCAAAGGCAGGGCCACTTTTGAAAACAGCCATGTCATATACCAGCTCTCCCGCAATTTCAGCACAGCAGTTTATGGGGGGCATGACCATCAACCTGCTGTCCACCAGAACGAATGGCCACTACTAAAATGTGGACAACAACAGAGTTGACCATTTAATGGCAAAACATGCTGCTGACAACAACATGCTCAATACTGTGGCTGCTTCACAACCTGTTCCAAATGGTTCCTTCCCTGCAGCACCAGCTTTTCTGAATTACTCAGGTGAAATTATCCTTGGAGCAAACACTTCACACATGTAATACTCTTGGTCTCAGTGTGTGCTAGCCCACTGCACTCTCACACTCACCTAATAGTCTCCCCTTCCTTTGTCCTTTCATTCCCATTCCAGATTTTCATGTCATCATTGTGTGCTACGTGATCGCATGAGCACTGATGCCCATGTGTTGCATTCCCATCCCGTGCACCTGCTACCTCCCTATCCTGCATCTGTCTACCTCCCTCCAAACCTTCCAATACCTGTCCGCAGTCCATCCTCCCACTTCCTGCCTCTTTCTTCCCCTACCCACCCATACCAACACCCCCCCCCCCCCCCTGCCGCCAATCCCCACAGTCCACCTGCTGAATTACAGTACTGGCATTGGATATTCAGCCAGTGCAGTGTAACTGCACAGGTGTGTGTGTGTGTGTGTGTGTGTGTGTGTTTTATGTAACTATGGATAACTCAATGCTTTGACTGTTGGGTCAGTGATCACCTTTAGTCTTAAATTATTTAAATTCTAACTAACAAAGCTTTCCTTACCATATTTACAACTGTCTGAGTATAGGTTGTCCAAAAGGCTTCTTATTTTGTCTTTTTTCTAACAGGACAAATAATATGATTACTGTAATTTGTGAATTAGCTGGATTAATTAGCATATGTATTTCTGTGCAGCGTGGACGCAGACATCCTCCTTTGCTGAGAAACCACCCTCCTGTAGGTGGGGCCATATACTGGGAGAGATTTCTCTTCAATACACTGAAGAAATCTGTGCTAACGTTTCAGAAAGTAGAGGATCTCAAAAATTCATCTGTCAAGGATAGTGTGAGTGATATTAATATCTTGTGTAACTATTTATTTTATTTAGTTCTCTCTCTCTCTCTCAATTTTTCTCTCAAGAAAACTGTGTTTTGGAGCAGCTCTGCACATAAGGAAGTAGCTTTACACTACAGATACAAGTAGCAGCAAACTTTGAGACATTACTTCAGTCTTTGCTTTTTTACTTTGTGGTATAGTTATCAATTGGAATGGCATTCGGGTCCAAGCTGCCGGAGTTGGCAGTCATGTGTGTGTGAGGTGTGCTTGTTTGTGTGATTGAATGTGTGTGTATTTCCCTTTCTGAAGAATGCTTTAGCAGAAAGCTAATGTGTCAGTGTCTTTCCATTGTGCCTATCTGCAACTCAATGTGTTATCTTAACAGTGAGTAGCAATCTATGTTTTCCGTATATTATTAATATGTTGTAGAGAAAGATGGCTGAAACCATCTTGTTAATACTATATGTCTTGTAACATTCCCAGAATTAAATTAATGATCGTTAAGTACAGAAACTAAATAGTCAGTGAAATTTTGTTTCTGGAAGAGACAACTACCTATGCATCTGACCTACAGTTTTGTGTACTGCACATCAAGAAAATATTTTTATATTCACTATAATTTTTGGCTCCACAGCATACATTAATTTTCAAACTTTTCAATAAATATTTTTTTTCTTGGAAAGAAAAAGTAACATGTCAAAGTTATGATGGTCTTATGTAATGCACAGCCAACATGCAGGGGTCCAGACAATTGTAAGAGAAGAATGTCATTTTGTGTATTATATGCATTGTTAAGCACACCAAATGAACTTAATTCCTGCTCATGTTACAAGTCAAAATAAACAAATAAAATTGCAGAGGTACCAATATTCTTCTCTCATTCACCTCGAAGAGTGGCTGGCCTAGATGCATTCATGACACAAGGGGCCCTCATGGATTAGCCACAAGATGGAATGTTAAATTGAGAACAATCCTTACAGTTTATGAGAATAAAAAGGTCATTCTAGAATGTCTTCAACGCATTGAAGATACCAGCAACCAGACAATTACTGTGAATCAGGCATATGATTTAGGGTTGAAACTGTAACAACCAAAATTTTCCTCTTGGTTCGAGACATTTTATAAAATAATGCCCAACAAGGATATCATGTAAAGCCAATTACAGAAGTGCACCACTGATACTGTCTCAATAAAGCAAGCAATAGCACCATTAAAAAAGGAACTTTTGAAAAGCAGAGACAACATTGATAATACCATAATCAAGGAAGAACCAAATGCAGCAAAAAGAAGATGTGAGGACATATATATATATAACAAGGAATGTAGTGGCAAAATAAGTATGTGATACAGTAATTCAGTAGAAAAAACAGAGGTTCGAATTCTCAGCTTCTTATTGGCCTCTGATTTTCTTGACCAGCACTTCTTCCCTTCACTGAAGAATAAATTTCCTGAAAAATGTTTTTTTTGCTGTTGAAAAGTGCAATAACCCTTTCTGAAGTTATTAATTAAAAATTATTTGCGACATCTTTTTGGTGACATTTTGAAGTTGCTGAAATTAGTAGATGCTATCCCAGTGACAACATGTGTTTCTCCTCTTTGTGTCAGTGATTTCTTAGGAGTGTCATGGATGAAGATAGGCTGTCTGCTCTTGCCATGCTATCTGTTGAAAAGAAAATGATCCACAGGCTTTCAGATCAGAATGAGAGAGTCATAGACAGATTCACCATGAAAAAGAGAGAGAAGGGTGGACTTTCACTAGAAATATACCTCTACAGGAGATTCAAACCCCATGAATCTTTTCAAACTCATTTTAAGGTAATTTTAAAGATACAGAAATATTTTAAGTATTTTAGAAAATTATTTGGAAAGGTAAATGGCAGTATGCAGTAAAAATAATGAACATGCAGTCATTTTAGGCGTCACCCACCACTGATCTTAAACATAATCATAATCATTACACTGTCTCACTCCAATATATACTATAATATAAAGCCATCATTATGCTAAAAACCCTTAATATCTCATCATAACATGAATAAAATCCAAACATTTCATTTTGACAATATACGTAGACAAGTGTTGCAATGTAATTTTCAACCTATCACCTCCACGCTGCAAAGACAGTATGACCATAGAGCATCAGTATTCAAATTACAATTGTCCAGTACATACTCAAAACTTTTAACCTCTTCCCCAAAATATATTTTACACTTTTCAATCCAGTTTTTCTTCTCACTGGATTCTCCCCAACTCTCATTCATTTTATACTAAGGGAAATGTGTCGTACAGCTGCAACATCGGAGCCATAGCAGAAAATTGTAATGTCAGATGTAGCCTGACACTCGATCTGCAAGAGTTGAAATTTCACTTGTTATTACTTACGTTATGTTAATATTTGTACTCTGTATTGTTTTCTTTAATACTTTCATTCAAATTTAGCAAATTGTATGTTTTTTATTTCATGTGATATAATGGAAATAGAGATAAGAAAGCAGGAAAATATGTATGCTGTATATAAATAATAGTAATGAAGTCAAACAATGGAATCTCCATGTTGCAATAGAACAGTTCATGGAAAAGATAGCTTGCTACTATCTGTAAAGATAATGTGCTAAGTTGCAGACAGGCATATTACCTTTTGGCTCCAGCCCCCATTAGAAAATAAAAGAGAAACACACACCATTCATTCACATGAACAAGCACCTCTCATGCATACATGACAGCCAACTCCAGTAGCTTGGACCAGAATGACAATAACAGTGAGATTTGTCTGACTGAAAGGAAGCTGCAGAGCCACAGTTTTATGTCCAGAATATTGAATGAAAATACTGTGCAATCACTTGCTGTATGAAACTCTACATATCCTCCAGGATAGCTCGAAAATAAGCCTATCATTAGTATATCATGGAAAGTGTGTGTGAGGCACCACAATCACACCTGAGTCTGAAGATTTTTCCTCGTGTATGGAGCCAGAAGTTCCGTATTTCGGGGATGCCAAGATGTTTCTTTGTAAGCTATGCGGTCTGTCCTCACTCATAATTTTTCATTGTAGATTTGATTAACATGGCTAAAATGATGGGCACCTCTTTTTCTGGTCAGTTTGTGAAGGAATGAAGAAGGGAATATTTGGGGGGATCTCATCAGTTATGAGGTAAACTGACATGGAGCCCATGTTGGGAAGAAAATTAGCCATTTTCTTTCCAAAGGAACCATCTCAGCTTTTACCGTTAGCGATTTTTGGAAACCAAGGGAAACCTCAATCAGGATGGTCAGATGGTGATTGAGCTACCGTCCTCCTGAAAGCAAGTAGAGCATGCTAACACTGCACTACCTTGCTCACTTCTCTGTCTCAACCCACATGTAATAGTAATATTTATTTTTGAATGTCTTCATTAGTGTAACATTAATTATTCTGCCAGTCAGTATAGAGCATTGTTTTGTGACACCGACAATGGATGATTTCAATTAAAGAAATATTGTTACAAGGAGTTCCTTCTGCTGTAAATATTTTCTGTTGCTCTCTCCCTCAGGAATTTGTGATGAGTTAGTTCTTCTGAACCATTCGTCTTCAACCAAAATGGACACTGAAAATTTGTGCATCAAAAAGCATATGCAAACTAAAAATAAATGGCGATGAAGAACCAAGTGACAAAGGGTGGAAAGAAAACTATGAAAAATATAAAATTACCAGACCAATTTGTGGTTCTACAATTGTTTTGAAGATGCCAGAAAGGACAGACACCCGGTTACACTCCAAATGTTGCAGCAATGGGCAATGTTGGCTGTAGCTTCAGCTCAGAGCATAGTATTCGGCAGCAATATGTTACCAGATTTGTCAGCACAAAGGAAAAATGTATATTTGAAGATGGAATATCTGCTGTAATTCTGCAGCTCAACCCTAATCATTGCAAATCAAACTAGATGCAAATATCGTTACAGCAGTAAATGAACTCTTTCCTACCGAGGTGAAAAAGTCTTTGAACTTGCTGTCAACCAGTTATATCACTTTCCTCTTTCATATACCACACAATACTGCATAACATTGTCCAGTATACTCCTGCCAGTATTCTTCATCTGTTTTCAAGAATTTAGCAGAGATTTCTGCGCTCAAGTGCAACAAAAGGTGAACCAACTAATAGAATAACATCTGACTTGTACGCAACTGCCACAAAATATGGGAAGCTGTCAAAAGAAATATACAGTGAGTACTTGGATAAAGTTATGCAATCATATGTTAAAATGGAGCCATTCTTCTTCATTATTGATTCATGGGGTGAACAGAGCAATTCTTCAGCATGCAATGGGAAATTCACAGGTGAAGGTGGAATACAAACCTCTTGTTGAAAGTAATTCCTCTAAAGTGTACACTACTCTGTCAACCCCGTGATGCATGATTTTACCAGCAAATAAAACATTTCATCCAGAAACTGCAGAATTACTCCATCCTCATTGTACAGCAAAGAGATATCACATCTAGACATGACACAATAAAAGTCCACAGATTGATTCATAAACAATTGCAAATGCCAGTTTTTGGAAAAATGATCCATTATTCATGGCTTGCCACAAAATTATTCCCAATGCGTGAAATCTTCAGCAATGTTAACGGTGCTTGTTTCCTGAATGAGATTCATGCAAAGACACGTGACTGAGCAAACCTGCTTTCGCTTGAGGCTCATGTTGTTCAGAATTACTGTGTTTCACATTTCTTACAATTAATATCGTGCAAGAGAATGCGCCAAATCTTCCTGAAGAATAAACATCAGATTAAATATAAGAATTAACATAAAAATTGATATAAGAATGAAATATAAGAATATGATAATTTAGAAAGGTTGTAACCCCTCTGAACCCTGTACACACATTTGTTATATCACAAGTTTATGACACTTCTTATATTGTAAATTGCTGGGTAATAGCCAAGGGAACTTTATCTAAGTGTGTCGATAGGGTGCGGAAGCGTTCGTTGCGTATCACCGTTTAATATCCGATGATAATTTGTACTTTACTTTTGATTCTGAAGCTGTATTACAGAAACTATATTTAACAAGTAATGGATGTAGTAGTTTATTTATTTGTGAGTGTATATAACTGATTGTAGTTACAATGAAAATATTGTAAATTGCTGGGTAATAGCCAAGGGAACTTTATCTAAGTGTATCGAAAGCAACGAGTGAAATCCAATTGTAATTTTACAGTTAACGTAATACCTGCCGTATCCTGCAAGTAGTGCATATGAGTGTGACTGCGCCATGTGCGGTGTTGCCATGCATGTGTGTTTGAATTGGTCACCAACTGTATCAGTGTGGGCCACCTGCTGGAGGCCACTTGTGTGAGGAGCGCACATGGCACCATCTCCAGCCCTCTGTCTGCTGGCGACTAGTGCATATATATCCGTGGAGCACTGCTGACTGATGCTCTCTGTGTTATTCTAGCTTGTATCACTTGTTCTGTGTCTTGTGGAGTCCTGAGAGGCTGTTTCTGTTACTGTTCAGAGGTTACGAATAAAGCCATTTTTGGGTGACTTGGACAAATTTTGTTTATTACTTAGTTACTAAACAATTGGCTATGAGTTTGGGATGGTTTCTGTGTGTGGTATCCTTAAGTCCAATTTCATCAGGTTTATTCATTATACACACCATTGTATTATGTATATGCCTCGCCCTTCATCCATAAAGTAGCTTCAGGTCTTCGTAGGTAAGATAGCCTACTACCATAAATTCCTGCCAGGGACAGCAACATTAGGCCACCCATTGCATGTTTTACTATGCAAGAATGTACCTTTTTATTGGTTCGCAGATTGTGAATGTGCTTTTCAAATGTTGGAATCCAAACTACTCTCAGCCCCTTGTTTAGCTACATCCTCGCCAGACTAGCAAGTAGTTTTGGTGACTGATGCCTCACAATACAGCCTCAGCATGGTCCTACCACATCAGAATGCTCTGAACGACCTGTTGCTTTCACCTCTAAATCTCTCACTCCAGCCCAGCAGCATTACTCTCAGATGGAAAAAGAGGGTTCTGCCATAATCTGCGCTCTCAGGAAATTTCAAGTTTTTGTATGTCTTCAAGTTTTGCCTATTTACTGACCATAAACTCCTGGTCTCATTGTTTAACCCTCACACTTCCTTGTCTGACATGGGAGCGCACTATCTACAATGCTGGGTGCTGTTCTTGCCTTGCTACAATTACGAAAGCCATTTTCAACCTACATCTAAACATGCCATGCCAATGCAGACACCTTGTCCCACTTTCCAATGGGTCCTGATCTTCACTTTGATTATGAAGAATTGCTTTGGCTCCATCTTGATACTGAAACACAGGCTGCGGTCAAGGGTTTCCCAATTACAAGCTCACGCAAAGGAGCTGCCACTGTTGCCAACCAGTTCTCCGCCAAGTGGTTCAGTATGCTCAACAGGACTGTCCAGATGAACTGCCAGGTTAGGCTTCGACCCCCTGCACAACTATTTTCCCTTTCTGTTTTTGATAATGCTTTGCCGTTGTCCACAGAAGACCTCTCTCCCTGAGTTGTCATTCCTGCTGCATTACGGTGTGAGGTTCTACACTTTCTTCACAAGGAACATTGGGGAGTTTCATACACTAAACTGTTAGCTCGGGGATGTTTTTTGGCCAGAGATTGATGGCAAAATTGTCTGTTTTGTCATGGCTTGTGAACAGTGAGCCTGACAACTGGCAGCTCTTAGGGCATCTCTGTCCTCTTGGGCCACTCCACACAGAGCCATGGGAATGCTCTCAGTTCGTACAGGCGGTTGGCGGAATTGGTGAAGGCGGAAAGCCTCGCTCGCGGGGTGGAATCAGAGCTAACTATTTGCAGTATCGTTCCCAGAACCGATTGCGATCCTCTGGTTTGGAGCCGAGTGGAAGGCTTAAACCAGAGGCTCAGACGATTGTGCGGAGTTCTGGGGTGCAAATTTCTCGACCTCTGCTATCGGGTGGAGAAATGTAGGGTCCCCCTGAATAGGTTAGGCGTGCACTAAACGCCGGAAGCGGCTACAAGGGTAGCGGAGTATGTGTGGAGTGCACATGGGGGTCTTTTAGGTTAGAGAATCCCCTCCCTAGGCCCGACAAGACGCCTCCTGAGACGCGGCAAGGTAGGAGTAGGCAAAATGCAACAGGGAATAACAATATTAATGTGCTAATAGTAAACTTCAGAAGCGTCTATAGAAAGGTCCCAGAACTGCTCTCATTAATAAACAGTCACAACGCCAAGGACAGAAAGTTGGCTGAAACCAGACGTAAACAGTAATGAAATCCTAAACTCAGATTGGAATGTATACCGCAGAGACAGGCTGAACAGTGTAGGGGGAGGCGTGTTTATAGCGATAAGAAGTGCAATAGTATCGAAGGAAATTGACGGAGATCCGAAATGTGAAATGATTTGGGTGAAGGTCACAGTTAAAGCAGGCTCAGACATGGTAATTGGATGTCTCTACAGGCCCCCTGGCTCAGCAGCTGTTGTGGCTGAGCACCTGAAGGATAATTTGGAAAATATTTCGAGTAGATTTCCGCACCATGTTATAGTTCTGGGTGGAGATTTTAATTTGCCGGATATAGACTGGGAGACTCAAACGTTCATAACGGGTGGCATGGACAAAGAATCCAGTGAAATTTTTTTAAGTGCTTTGTCTGAAAACTACCTTGAGCAGTTAAACAGAGAACCGACTCGTGGCGATAACATATTAGACCTTCTGGTGACAAACAGACCCGAACTATTTGAAAAAGTTAACGCAGAACAGGGAATCAGCGATCATAAAGCGGTTACGGCATTGATGATTTCAGCCGTAAATAGGAATATTAAAAAGATTTTTCTGTTTAGAAAAAGTGACAAAAAGCAGATTTCAGAGTACCTGTTGGCTCAACACAAAAGTTTTGTCTCAAGTACAGATAGTGTTGAGGATCTGTGGACAAAGTTCAAAACCGTCGTACATTATGCGTTAGATGAGTATGTGCCAAGCAAGATCGTAAGAGATGGAAAAGAGCCACCGTGGTACAACAACCGAGTTAGAAAACTGCTGCGGAAGCAAAGGGAACTTCACAGCAAACATAAACATAGCCAAAGCCTTGCAGACAAACAAAAATTACGCAAAGCGAAATGTAGTGTGAGGAGGGCTATGCGAGAGGCGTTCAATGAATTCGAAAGTAAAGTTCTATGTACTGACTTGGCAGAAAGTCCTAAGAAATTTTGGTCTTATGTCAAAGCGGTAGGTGGATCAAAACAAAATGTCCAGACACTCTGTGACCAAAATGGTACTGAAACAGAGGATGACAGACTAAAGGCCGAAATACTAAATGTCTTTTTCCAAAGTTGTTTCACAGAGGAAGATTGCACTGTAGTTCCTTCTCTAGATTGTCACACAGATGACAAAATGGTAGATATCGAAATAGACGACAGAGGGATAGAGAAACAATTAAAATTGCTCAAAAGAGGAAAGGCCTCTGGACCTGATGGGATACCAGTTCAATTTTACACAGAGTACGCAAAGGAACTTGTCCCCCTTCTTGCAGCGGTGTACCGTAGGTCTCTAGAAGAGCGTAGCGTTCCAAAGGATTGGAAAAGGGCACAGGTCATCCCCGTTTTCAAGAAGGGACGTCGAACAGATATGCAGAACTATAGACCTATATCTCTAACGTCGATCAGTTGTAGAATTTTGGAACACGTACACTCCTGGAAATGGAAAAAAGAACACATTGACATCGGTGTGTCAGACCCACCATACTTGCTCCGGACACTGCGAGAGGGCTGTACAAGCAATGATCACACGCACGGCACAGCGGACACACCAGGAACCGTGGTGTTGGCCGTCAAATGGCGCTAGCTGCGCAGCATTTGTGCACCGCCGCCGTCAGTGTCAGCCAGTTTGCCGTGGCATACGGAGCTCCATCGCAGTCTTTAACACTGGTAGCATGCCGCGACAGCGTGGACGTGAACCGTATGTGCAGTTGACGGACTTTGAGCGAGGGCGTATAGTGGGCATGCGGGAGGCCGGGTGGACGTACCGCCGAATTGCTCAACACATGGGGCGTGAGGTCTCCACAGTACATCGATGTTGTTGCCAGTGGTCGGCGGAAGGTGCACGTGCCTGTCGACCTGGGACCGGACCGCAGCGACGCACGGATGCACGCCAAGACCGTAGGATCCTACGCAGTGCCGTAGGGGCCCGCACCGCCACTTCCCAGCAAATTAGGGACACTGTTGCTCCTGGGGTATCGGCGAGGACCATTCACAACCGTCTCCATGAAGCTGGGCTACAGTCCCGCACACCGTTAGGCCGTCTTCCGCTCACGCCCCAACATCGTGCAGCCTGCCTCCAGTGGTGTCGCGACAGGCGTGAATGGAGGGACGAATGGAGACGTGTCGTCTTCAGCGATGAGAGTTGCTTCTGCCTTGGTGCCAATGATGGTCGTATGCGTGTTTGGCGCCGTGCAGGTGAGCGCCACAATCAGGACTGCATACGACCGAGGCACACAGGGCCAACACCCGGCATCATGGTGTGGGGAGCGATCTCCTACACTGGCCGTACACCACTGGTGATCGTCGAGGGGACACTGAATAGTGCACGGTACATCCAAACCGTCATCGAACCCATCGTTCTACCATTCCTAGACCGGCAAGGGAACTTGCTGTTCCAACAGGACAATGCACGTCCGCATTTATCCCGTGCCACCCAACGTGCTCTAGAAGGTGTAAGTCAACTACCCTGGCCAGCAAGATCTCCGGATCTGTCCCCCATTGAGCATGTTTGGGACTGGATGAAGCGTCGTCTCACGCGGTCTGCACGTCCAGCACGAACGCTGGTCTAACTGAGGCGCCAGGTGGAAATGGCATGGCAAGCCGTTCCACAGGACTACATCCAGCATCTCTACGATCGTCTCCATGGGAGAATAGCAGCCTGCATTGCTGCGAAAGGTGGATACACACTGTACTAGTGCCGACATTGTGCATGCTCTGTTGCCTGTGTCTATGTGCCTGTGGTTCTGTCAGTGTGATCTTGTGATGTATCTGACCCCAGGAATGTGTCAATAAAGTTTCCCCTTCCTGGGACAATGAATTCACGGTGTTCTTATTTCAATTTCCAGGAGTGTATTATGTTCGAGTATAATGACTTTTCTGGAGACTAGAAATCTCCTCTGTAGGAATCAGCATGGGTTTCAAAAAAGACGGTCGTGTGAAACCCAGCTCGCGCTATTCGTCCACGAGACTCAGAGGGCCATAGACACGGGTTCACAGGTAGATGCCGTGTTTCTTGACTTCCGCAAGGCGTTCGATACAGTTCCCCACAGTCGTTTATTGAACAAAGTAAGAGCATATGGACTATCAGACCAATTGTGTGATTGGATTGAGGAGTTCCTAGATAGCAGGACGCAGCATGTTATTCTCAATGGAGAGAAGTCTTCCGAAGTAAGAGTGATTTCAGGTGTGCCACAGGGGAGTGTCATAGGACCGTTGCTATTCACAATATACATAAATGACCTGGTGGATGACATTGGAAGTTCACTGAGGCTTTTTGCAGATGATGCTGTGGTGTATCGAGAGGTTGTAACAATGGAAAATTGTACTGAAATGCAGGAGGATCTGCAGCGAATTGACGCATGGTGCAGGGAATGGCAATTGAATCTCAATGTAGGCAAGTGTAATGTGCTGCGAATACACAGAAAGATTGATCCTTTATCATTTAGCTACAAAATAGCAGGTCAGCAACTGGAAGCAGTTAATACCATAAATTATCTGGGAGTATGCATTAGGAGTGATTTAAAATGGAATGATCATATAAAGTTGATCGTCGGTAAAGCAGATGCCAGACTGAGATTCATTGGAAGAATCCTAAGGAAATGCAGTCCGAAAACAAAGGAAGTAGGGTACAGTACGCTTGTTCGCCCACTGCTTGAATACTGCTCAGCAGTGTGGGATCCGTACCAGATAGGGTTGATACAAGACATAGAGAAGATCCAATGGAGAGCAGCGCGCTTCGTTACAGGATCATTTAGTAATCGCGAAAGCGTTACGGAGATGATAGATAAACTCCAGTGGAAGACTCTGCAGGAGAGACGCTCAGTAGCTCGGTACGGGCTTTTGTCAAAGTTTCGAGAACAAACCTTCACCGAAGAGTCAAGCAGTATATTGCTCCCTCCTGCGTATATCTCACGAAGAGACCATGAAGATAAAATCAGAGAGATTAGAGCCCACACAGAGGCATACCGACAATCCTTCTTTCCACGAACAATACGAGACTGGAATAGAAGGGAGAACCGATAGAGGTACTGAAGATACCCTCCGCCATACACTGTCAGGTGGCTTGCGGAGTATGGATGTAGATGTAGATGTAGAATGCATTCATGTAGACTTTGCAGGTCCCTTCGTGAATTTGTATTGGCTTTTGGTTGTGAATGCGTTTTCCCAGTCTCCCTACATTCTCCAGTGTACATTGATGTTGGATGAGGTCACAATTCATTCACTCTTGAGGTTTTTTCTATTGAGGGGTTGAATTCTACTTTCAATTTCTGATAATGGCCTCAGTTCTTTTCTCACACCTTGCAATTGTTTTCTTCTCATCATTGCATTCATCATGTTATAGTCTGCCACTCCAAGCTCAATCAAATGGCGAGGTGGAACAACTAGTGCATACAGACAAGTCCTAAACGAAAAAGTTTGTTGTGAATTCTTTGCTGGATGATGCCCTTCTCTGTTTCCTGAGCACCTATCGTTTCATGCCTATGGATGAATGGAGCCGAAATGAGTTGCTTCATGGCCAGCAGCCATGTACCCTTCGCCACCTTTTGTGGCCTCTGTCGCGCCTGCTGCAGTTGGGTTTGCTCGGCCACTATGCACTGTGATCTTTGGTGTGGGCACGAGGATTTGGTCACCAGCTGAAGTGGATATTGGCCACTGTTGTTCACTGACAAGGACGCCATCCATCTTGACGTCCGTATGGCTGATGAACTGGTGGCACACCACTTTGATCAGTTGCACCCCTGCTCACTGCCGGAAGCTACCGGTTTGCAGGTGCAGCCCCTGTCATTGCAGCTCACACCATCCTCCACCTTGAGCCCTCATTGTCTGTTGTGGAGGTGCCCCCATTCTATTGACTGCATCCTTCCTGTGTAGCACGCAGTGTTTCCTACTTTGTGGTGCCATTCTACATCTACATCTACATGGATACTCTGCAAATCACATTTAAGTGCCTGGCAGAGGGTTCATCAAACCACCTTCACAATTCTCTATTGTTCCAATCTCGTATAGCGGGCGGAAAGAAAGAACACTTGTATCTTTCCATATGAGCTCTGATTTCCCTTATTTTATCGTGGTGATCATTCCTCCCTATGTAGGTCGGTGTCAAAATATTTTCACATTCGGAGGAGAAAGTTGGTGATTGGAATTTCGGGAGAAGATTCCGTTGCAACAAAAAGCACCTTTTTTTAATGAAGTCCATCCCAAATCCTGTATTATTTCAGTGACACTCTCCAATATTTCGCGATAATACAAAACATGCTGACTTTCTTTGAACTTTTTCGATGTACTCAGTGAGTTCTATCTGGTAACGATCCCACACAGCGCAGCAGTATTCTAAAAGTGGACAGACAAGTGTAGTGTAGGCAGTCTCCTTAGTAGGTCTGTCACATTTTCTAAGTGTCCTGCCAATAAAATGCAGTCTTTGGTTACCCTTCCCCACAGCATTTTCTGTATGTTCCTTCCAATTTAAATTGTTCATAATTGTAATACCTAGTTATTTAGTTGAATTTACAGCTTTTAGATTAGACTGATTTATCGTGTAACCGAAGTTTAACGCGTCCCTTTTAGCACTCATGTGGACGACCTCACACTTCTTGTTATTTAAGGTCAACTGCCACTTTTTGCACCATTCCGATATTTTTTCTAAATCGTTTTGCAGTTTGTTTTGATCTTCCGATTACTTTATTAGTCGATAAACAACAGTGTCATCTGTAAACAACCGAAGACGGCTGCTCAGATTGTCTCCCAAATTGTTTATATAGGTAAGGAACAGCAAAGGGCCTATAATACTACCTTGGGGACCAGAAATCACTTCTGTTTTACTTGATGACTTCCCATCAGTTACTACAAACTGTGACCTCTCTGACAGGAAATCACAAATCCAGTCACATAACTTAGACGATATTCCATAAGCACGCAATTTCAATATGAGCCGCTTGTGTGGTACAGTGTCAAAAGCCTTCCATAAATCCAGAAATACGGAATCAATCTGAAATCCCTTGTCAGTAGCACTCAACACTTCATGTGAATAAAGAGCTAGTTGTGTTTCACAGGAACGATGTTTTTTAAACCCATATTGACTTTGTACCAATAGACAGTTTTCTTGGAGGTAATTCAAAATGTTCGAACACAATATATGTTCTAAAATCCTGCTACATATCGATGTTAAAGATATGTGCCTGTAATTTAGTGGATTACTCCTCCTACCTTTCTTGAATATTGGTGTGACCTGTGAAACTTTCCAGTCTTTGTGTACGGATCTTTCGTTGAGCAAACAGTTGTATATGATTGTTAAGTATGGAGCTAATGTATCAGCATACTCTCAAAGGAACCTAATTAGTATGCAGTCTGGACCAAAAGACTTGCTTTTATTAAGTGATTTAAGTTGCTTCACTACTCCGAGGATATTTACTTCTACGTTACTCATGTTGGCAGCTGTTCTTGATTCGAATTCTGGAATATTTACTTCATCTTCTTTTGTGAAGGCATTTTGGAAGACTGTATTTAGTGACTCTGCTTTGGCAGCACTGTCTTCGATAGTGTCTCCATTGCTATTGCGCAGAGAAGGCATTGATTGTTTCTTGCCGCTAACATACTTCACATACGACCAGAATCTCTCTGGATTTTCTGCCAGGTTTTGAGACAACGTTTCATTGTGGAAACTGTTATAGGCATCTCACATTGAAGTCCGCACTAAATTTCGAGCTTCTGTAAAAGTTCACCAATCCTGGGGATTTTGTGTCTGTTTAAATTTGGCATGTTTGTTTCATTGTTTGTGCAACATTATCCAAACCAGTTTTGTGTACCAAGGAGGATCAGCTCCGTCGCTTGTTAATTTATTTCGTATAAATCTCTCATTTGCTGCCGATACTATTTCTTAGAATTTAAGTCACTTCTGGTCTACACTTATATTATTAATTTGGAATGAGTGGAGATTGTCTCTCAGGAAGGCGTCAAGTAAATTTTTATCTGCTTTTTTGAATAGGTATATTTTTCGCTTATTTTTCGGGGATTTGGGTATTACAATGTTCAATACCCCTGCGACAACCCTGTGTCCACTAATCCCTGAATCGGTTTTGATGCTCATTATTAATTTAGGATTATTTGTTGCTAAGAGATCAAGTATGTTTTCACAACCATTTACTATTCGCGTGGGCTCATGAACTAATTGCTTGAAATAATTTTCGAAGAATGTGTCTAGCACAATTTCGGATGATATTTTATGCATACCTCCGGAATTAAACATGTACTTCTGCCAACATATTGAGGGTAAATTAAAGTCACCACCAACTATTATTGTATGAGCAGAGTACATGTTTGAAATCAAACTCGAGTTTTCTTTGAACCTTTCAGCAACTGTATCATCTGAATTGGGAGGTCAGTAAAAGGATCCAATTATTATTTTATTCTGGTTACCAACAGTGATCTCTGCCCATACTAACTCACAGGAAGTATCTACTTCAATTTTGCGACAAGTTAAACTACTTCTGACAGCAGCAAACATGCCACTGCCAGCCGTGTTTAGCCTGTCCTTTTGGAACACCGTTAGGTTCTCGCAAAAATTTCGGCTGAGCATATATCTGGCTTTAGCCAGCTTTCAGTGCCTATAATGATCTGAGCATCAGTGCTTTCTATTAGCACTTGGAGCTCTGGTACTTTTCAAACAAGCTAAGACAACTTACAACTGTTATACCAATGGTTCCTTTATCTATGTTCTTCCTGTGTTCAGCCTGCTCCCTTTGTGACTGTAGCCCTTCTTGTGTTTTCCTGAGACCCTCTAACCTAAAAAACTGTCCAGTCCATGCCACACAGTCCCTGCTACCCATGTAGCTGCCTCCTGGGTGTGGTGGACACCTGACCTATTCAGCAGAACCTGAAACCCAACCACCCTTTGGCGCAAGTTGAGGAATCTGCAGTCTACACGGTCGCAGAGCCATCTGAGCCTCTGATTCAGACCCCTCCACTCGGCTCTGTACCAGAGGTCTGCAATCGGTCCTGTCGACTATGCTGCAAATGGTCAGCTCTGTTTGCATCTTGCAAACAAGACTGGCAGCCTTTACCACTTCTGTTAGCCGCTCGAAACCAGAGAGAATCTCTTATGATCCAAAGTGACACATCATTGGTACCAACGTGAGCAACAACCTGCAGTTGGCTGCACCCTGTGCTCTTCATGGCATTCGGGAGGTCCCTTTCTACATCTGTAATGATTCCACCCAGTATGCACATGGAGTGCACATTGGTTTTCTTACCCTTCTTGCCAGCCAAGTCTCTAAGGGGCCCCATAACGCACCTAACGTTGGAGCTCCCAACTACCAATAATCCTACCCTCTGTGATTTCCAGGATCTTGCAGGATGAGTGGTTTCCTATGAAACAGGACAGGTGACAGCATCTGGCTCAGCGACATTGTGAGCTACAGACAGCACCTGGAACCTGTTTGCCAGACAATCCAGGGAAGCCTCACCTGCGGCCACCTGGGAAGTCTTTCGCTGCCTGCTTCGCCCTGGGGTGAGCTCCCACTTGCCACAGGTGAGGGGTCAACCTCAGTGCGAGCAGCAACTGGGCTGGCCACCGGTGAGGACTGATCGAAGGACCCTGACACGCTGGACATCCTTTTGATCCCCATGGCCGGCCACAACAGTGGTGCCCATCATGCACTGCAGCCTCTATCTGTGTAATTGAAGCCATCACAGCCTGAAGCTGAGAATGAAGTGTCACTAACTCAGCTCATATCTGCATACAACAATCGCAGTCCCTGTCCATACGAAGGACCGTGGAAAAATAAACTACGTAGATAAAAGGACTATCAGCACGTGCTGCGCAACTATACTGTAGACCCTGACAAAAACGCACGAACTGTGTCTAGTATTAAGCAGATATTCAAAAACCTAACTACCGAAGCACTCATGTGAAACTAAATAATTTGACCCTGATAAGGAACTTATAATATGTCACAACATCGGTTTACTTTGTGATGCAAACGAAAATGCAAGAACTGTGGCTATTAGATTTTAAATTTACATGCAGAAACTCAAGAAACTAAACTATTAAAACACACAGATATAATAAAATTCGCTCCTGGTTAGAAACTTGTAAATGACACAAAAGTGTTTTACTTATCTGTTGCTGTGTCTGTCGTGGTCGGCTACTGCTGCCTGACTGACTGGCTAATGCCAACAAGCGGTCACACCAGTTTTCAAAACAAACAAACAAATGACTATCGACTTGCACTATGGAAATCTATTGTAAAACCTGATGAAAATGCACAAACTGTGTCTAGTAATATGCAGATATTCAAAAACCTAACTACCAAAAGACACTGGTGAAACTAAATAATTTGCCCCTGATAAGGAACTTGTAATATTTTGGAAAATCGGTTCACTTTGTGATGCAAACGGAAACGCGAGAACTGTGGCTATTAGATTTTAAACTCAAGAAACTAAACTTTTAAAGCACATAGATATAATAAAACTCGCTCCTGGTTAGGAACTTGTAAATGTCACGAAAGTGGTTTACTTATCTGTTGCTGCATCTGTCGTGGTCGGCTACTGCTGTCTTGACTGCAAAACCGGCCTGTCTCTGGCCTCGGTTCCATTGTTGCAGACTGCTGTTCTGGTTGGGCCGCCCGCACTCAACTTTTCCCATCATTGACTCAGCCTTCATCCCTGGTGGTTCCAGCCCGGTCTCCTCTGCACTGGGGATCACAGAGATGGCAATGGCACCCTCCTCTCTTGTGCTGTTGTTGGGCACCGTGTGGGCTCACTGCCCTCAAGTTTGTACACGTCTCCATGTGTTCTGGCCCTATGCTCTGGTGCATGCCTGGCACATCATCCCACCCCTTCCATCAGCACCATCTGCCACTGGAAATGCAATCCGAAAATAAAGGAAGTAGGTTACAGTACACTTGTTCACCCACTGCTTGAATACTGCTCACCAGTGTGGGATCCATACCAGTTAGGGTTGATAGAAGAGATAGAGAAGATCCAACGGAGAGTAGCGCATTTCGTTACAGGATCATTTAGTAATCGCGAAAGCATTACGGAGATGATAGATAAACTCCAGTGGAAGACTCTGCAGGAGAGACGCTCAGTAGCTCGGTACGGGCTTTTGTTGAAGTTTGGAGAACATACCTTCACTGAGGAGTCAAGCAGTATGCTGCTCCCTCCTACGTATATCTTGCAAAGAGACCATGAGGATAAAATCAGAGAGATTGGAGCCCACATAGAGGCATACCGACAATCCTTTCCACGAACAATACAAGACTGGAATAGAAGGGAGAACCGATAGAGGTACTCAAGGTACCCTCCGCCACACACCGTCAGGTGGCTTGCAGAGTATGTATGTAGATGTAGATGTAGATGCTCCAAATCCAATGGATGTGTGTCTCATCAGGCTGCTGGCATCTGCTCCATCACCTGGGTGCCCACTTCACATAAGGGAGAGGTGCACTGTATCCTGCTGCTAGTGCATATGAGTGTGAGTGCACTGAGTGTGTTGTTTCCATGTGTATGTGTTTAAATTGGCCATCAGCTCTTGTCAGCATGAGCCAGCCACTGGAGGCCGCTTGTAGGAGACATGCACATGTCACGGTCTCTGCCATGTCATGTGCCAGCAACTCGTGCATATATATGCGCAGACCAGTGCTGTCTGATGCTCTCTATGTTATTGTAGTTTGTATGCTGCATGTCAGT
The DNA here is from genome assembly GCF_023864275.1 of Schistocerca cancellata. Classification (NCBI taxonomy): domain Eukaryota; kingdom Metazoa; phylum Arthropoda; class Insecta; order Orthoptera; family Acrididae; genus Schistocerca; species Schistocerca cancellata. The sequence goes on from NC_064631.1 coordinate 370,934,019, forward strand.
TGTTCTGTGTCTTGTGGAGTCTTGAGAGGCTATTTGCATTAATTTGCAGAGGTTACAAATGAAACTGTATTTGCTTGACTTAGATCAATTTTGGGTCAGTTTTGTGTATTACTTGGTTATCAATACACCCTTGTATCCCCTAACGTAATAAGAAACTATCATGTAATAACTTTCTATGGACAGAGGTAGATAAATGAAAAAGAAAAAAAGGAAATAAAAACAATAATTGGGTTTCTTCACTAAACTGGGCCTGAAAGGTTCCAAGTTTGCCTGTCGAAAGCCAGTATGAAAGAGGAGTGATAAAAGAGTAACACCTTTTAAAAAGCCTTGGTTCAGTTGTCCCAGCTGATAGTACCATGTAAGGGATCTTGCCAGGGTTACAGTGAGGTCCTCAATGACATTGAAGGTAGAGCAGATGTTACAGTGGAGCTGGTGAAAGAGCAGCTTCTTGTCCAAGGCTAAAATGGACAGATGGACAGAGAGCATGACGGTTCCACATGTTAGTGTTTCCCAATAGCATATGTTTTGCTTGTTAGTGGCGGTGGAATCAGTAACATTCCAGGCTAACGACGTGGTATTATTTTGTGAATTCAGTGATGATCCTGGATTTCCTGCTCTCTACAATTTACAAATTCAAATCACTGAATGGAAAGTACACCCAAGAGATGCAGTAATCCAGGTGGTAATTCAGCTGAGAAATCTACCATTACATATTGTAATGCATTGGGACCTAGTATTCTGAGGAGTCTCAAGATCTGCGGTGAAGAAGAGATGGAATATAAGAGGAACTACCCTTTTTATCCATGAATGTAAAAATCAGAATACTGCACTTCTGTACTAACATCCTCCATCACCTTCAAACTAATCACTTTGGGCATGTACACAATGATCCCAGCATTGTTCCCTTATTGGAAGCACTTTTGTACATCTGCAAGGCAAAGGGTTTTCAGGACCTGTTGTGATTCCACTTAGATGTTTTCAATCAAGTCAAAATGTTGCCCTTTCAACATGATTTCCATTTCTGGCAACAGGTAGAAGTTACACAGGGGTATGTCTGGTTAGTAGGGAGGGTGGATCATGGTTGTCATGTTGTTTTGGTGCATAATTCCTTCACAATGAGTGAGATGTATGCGGCTATGTTGCTGTGGTGCACCAACCAGTCAGTTGCTGTGGTACACCAACAAGTCATTCCTTTTCCACATCTCTGGCCATTTGCACCTAACAATTCCCCTCAATCGCCTCAAAACCTCACGGTAAAACATCCCTTTGACAGTATGACCAAGTGGAACAGACACTTTATGCACTATTCCCCACGTGTCGAAAGAAATGATCAGCATTGCTGCAAACTTGTCGAGATTTTTTTGGCCGAGGAGAAGATGGCATCTTCCATTTTGATGATTGCAGGTTCATTTCAGGTTCATAACTGGAGACCCAAGATACATCACCTGATATGGCTCTGGATAAGAATTTTGGATACTCTCAAACTCTTTGTTGTGGCTCAGTGCACATTTTGAATCCTTAGGTTTTGTTGGCTGATGCTGAAGAGGTCAGGGACAAATTCTGATGCAGTTTGTCTTGTGTTCATTTCATTGGCTAGACGCCATTGACATGTACCATACAACATGCAAAGTCTGTTACAAACATCGTGAATTGTCTGCCTTTGGTCTTCATGAATCACAGGATTGACCAGAATGTTTGTCATTTCCACGGATTCTCAGCCTTCCTTGAAATGCTTGAACTGCTCAAATGTTCTTGCTTCACTTGGTGCACTCTCACAAATGCCTCTGTCAGCATGCAGTGTATTTCAGCTGCAGTTTTCTTCAAGTTGTAACAGAATTTGATACAAGTACATTGCTCCTTTATGTTATTCATTTCACAGTTTGCAGAAGCACTGAAATACATCCTGGCATGTGCCACTACAACTCACAACCGCATGTACCATAAATGATGCAATTTTGTGCTGCAGTAGATAAAATGTGAACATCAAGGGATCTGGCAGCAGAATGTCATACTACTACTGACTTGACCCATTCAATGAAATCTCTGATATTTGGTATAGCACCTTGTTTTGAAAAGCCTTCAAAGTTTGAGTTCAACAAGAAGTACTACTTTGGAACATTAAATGTAAATTCTCTTCTGAAAATTGGGAAACAGAAGGAATTGGAATTATTTCTGCAAAAGAACCATATAAAAATTTTAACACTGCAGGAAATGAGATTTTAATAGAATTTTATAGAAACAAAAAAGTTATGGATAGTGTAACAGAATTTATGTCAAAAAGAGAAATACTGTCCGTGCTGACAATAAGGCAGAAGTATAACAGTTGTACCCTTGTAAACTATCATGCAGCTATAAATGTTGACAACAGAGGAAATCTGCAGAAAGTAAGTCAGTTTTGTGATCTTTTAGAATCTGAAACCGCCAACATATGTAAAAGCAATATTAAAATACTTCTTGGTGACTTCAGTGTGTATATAGGGAAGGAAAGAAAATTTAAGAATAAAGTAGGTGAATATCCAACACTCTTAAGGTGAAAGATTAATGTGTGTAATATATTCCAGTAAAACTGACATCTGCACATGTTCCTAAACTATCAAGAAAAGCCAAAAATTGGATATCTCCAAATCCAAACCTAGTAAATGGGGAATTTGATTCAAATAATTTTCTCTCTGAGATTAAACTTCTTCTTGTTGTTGTTCTCTCTCTCTCTCTCAATTTTTTTAAACCAAAGAGGGAACAATGAAAGTTCTTGGATACAACTCCATTACAGCTAATATTACAATAGAAAATAAACAAAAATTTAGAGAAGCAGTTGAGACAACAAAAAGGTCTTTGGCATTAAATCCAGATGCAAATTGCTAAGGCAGAAGGCAAGAATAAAAAGAAGACATGGTGAGGAGTGTGAAGAAGCACTAGAAGAAACAGTTCAAAAATGGAAATGTTCAAAAACAGAAAACTACTTAGAGCAATTGAGATAGAAAAGAAAGGAAACATCAAAAATAACCTGGAAAATCAGGAGAAGATTTGAAAAATCTCAGATTATCAAAATACAAGAAAGTCTATCAAAAAATAATACTAGAAATTTTTACCAAACTTTTAAACGAGTTCTTAAAGGTTATCAAGCACCAGTTATTTGTTTCAAAGATGAAAATGACAAAATAGGATTAAATAACAAAGAAAATTGTGAGATATTAGCAAAAATTTTTGCCAGTCTTTAAAAGTGTCCAGTTCTAAGAGTTAAATCAGAATTTCCAGCAACACCACAGAATCTGTAGGAAGATTTCCCATCAACAAAGCTAGAATTCATGAAACCATCAAAACATGCGCAAATTAATACAGTGTTACATTCGCAGATTTCTGAATCAGATGTGTGCATATATTCTGACAGCCACGGACATGGTCTCGCTGAAATCTTATGTGATAAATATCGTGTAAATGCAACCGCCATTCTAAAACCGAGGGCACCCATGTCTGAAGTCATAACAAACATAAAAGTCGGAAATTGCTCCAGCACAACTCAGTGTACAATTATAATAGGTGGAGCTAATTATGTCTACAGGAATGAACTTTACAAATCCACTAACAAATTGAAAGAAATTTTGAGCTTTGCTAGAACACCTGTAATTGTCATTGGTATTCCCCATAGACACGATCTTATGACTACTTCTATTGTAAATAAAGAAATCATTAAGGCTAACAGACAGTTCAAGAAGATATGCAAAGCATTCCAGAACTCACATTTCATGAGTGTAGATTTACTGGAGAGAGAACATTATACCCAACATGACCTGCATTTAAAAAACAGGGGAAAGATTCTATTAGGACAAAAAATCCGAGACTTCTTTTGTTCACTAGGCAGATGGAAGAAAAGTGAGCCCATTATTCTTCCACCTCCAGTAACCCAGTCTACAGCATCATGTGTAGGACAACAATCACCCTCTTCAACAGAAGCAGATCAGCCTACACTGCCGGCAGCTTCAACAGCAGTACCTACTAAGGAAAGTGAGCCCATTATTCTTCTGCCTGCAGTAGCCCAGTCTACAGCATCTTCTCCAGTACTACAATCACCGTCTTCAGTAGAAGCAGATCAACTTACACATCACTGACAGGTTCAACAACAGTACCAACTAAACCAGCAGAAGCAATGAAAACCACCCGCCCCTTAAGCAAAAGAAGAGTGTCACCACCAGGCCATCTCAAAATTTTATTATTGGAGGCAGGCAGCAATCAGTCAATGCGGTGAGCACTGCAACAGATGCTAAGCATAAAAGAATTAGTAGTTTTGTATCAAAATGTACAGGATATAATTAGTAAGATTTCAGAATTAGAAGTACTATTGCTTGATGAACTAAAGGATGTTTCAGTTTTATGTGTATGTGAACATTGGCTAAAAGAAAATCAAGCTTTTACTGCCAGAATAACAGGATTTGAAATGGTTAGTAGCTTCTGTAGAGAAATTTTTAAAGGGGGAGGAACATCCATTTATGTCAGACAAGGAATTGAATGTAAAGAAATCAAGTTCAGTAAGATAAAAAACATTGAAAAAGTATATGAATATTGCGTTTGAAAACTTACAGACCTTAAAATAATTATTGTATGTGTATACCGTACCACATCAGGCAACGTTATGGAATTTTTGGACAGTGTTGAAAGTCTTTTTAGTGAGTTAAGACATTCTACAGAAAGCATTATTGTACTTGGAGATTTCAATGTCAACTTTAAAATCAACTGTTTAAGTGTTACAAAACTGACCAATGTCTTTTGTTCGCATAATTTAGCACCAACTATCTTCGAATACACTAGACATGGAAAGAACTCTGAAACAATAATAGACCAAATATTTCTTGACTTACATAAACTAGACAATGTTGTAGAAGTGATTGACACTGGATTCTCGGGTCATAAGGCACTAAAACTTAGTATAAATAATGTACTCTGTAAAAACTCTAGGCCAAGTGAGGAACACATCCACAGGAGATGTATTAATGAGGACAACATTAGGATTTTTAATTCCTTGTTAAAAAATACAAGTTGGGATCTAAATAAACATGATAGTATAGACATGAAGTTTGAGTCATTTCTAGCTGATTACAAATGTAACTTTGAAATTGCTTTTCCCCTTAAGAAAATGAAAGTAAAAGGCAAAATTAACACATGGATAATACAGGGCATAAGAAAATCTGGAGAGCAACTCAGAATGTTAAGTAAATCAGCAAGGCAAAATCCCGCGTTGAAACAACGTGTTAAGTGTTATAGGAAATTATACAATAAAGTAATTACTGCAGCAAAAAAGTTAAATAATAATTCATATATCAGTAGAAATAATGGCAACAAAAAAATGAAATCAGTTTGGAAAGTGATCAATAGTAACTTAGGAAGAAGCAAACTAAGAAACAACAACATTGTTATTAAAACTGAGGACAAAACTATAAATGATCCATTACACATTGCCAATATATTCAACTGTCATTATACAAGTGTAGTTCAAAACCTTATACGAACCCAAAGTAGTACAGACATCAGTCATAACACCACATTGAATCCCAAAACTATGTTCTTGTATCCTGTAACAGTACATGAGGTAGAGAATGCTATCAGCAAACTAAAAAGTAAATTATCCTGTGGCACCGATGGCATTCCAGACAAAATCATTAAACACAGCAGATATATTACTCCTCTTCTTGTAGATATAATTAATGCATCTTTCAGTACTGGCACTTTCCCTAGAAATCTGAAACAAAAAATTATAAGACCATTATACAAAAATGGGGATCATTATGATCTAAAAAACTACATGCATTTGTCAATGTTATCTTGTTTCTCAAAAATTATAGAAAGAGTAATGTATGGAAGACTCTCTACTTTCCTAAAAAAAGTGGAATATTGGTCAATGAACAAAATGGCTTTCGAAAGAATAGATCAACTGAAACAGCTATATATAACTTTCTAAAACTTGTCCTAAATTCCATTGATAATAATGAAGTAAATTGTGGTGTCTTTTTAGATTTATCAAAGGCATTTGATGTTACTGATCATATCTACTGCTTGAAAAATTTTGTTGCTATGGAGTCTGTGGTACTGCTCATGCATGGTTTAAGTCATACTTATCTAGCAGATGCCAGAAAGTAGAAATAGTTCATGATGGAAAGTCATACTTTTCTGGTTATAAGGAAGTTAGTTATGGGGTGCCCCAAGGTTCGGTGTTGGGACCCCTGTTGTTCTTGATCTTTATAAATGACTTGCCAAACTATTAAACAAAAGCTGATTGTCTACTTTTTGCTGATGATACAAGTCTCTTTATTAAAGTTCAGAATGAGACTGACCTTAACAGGAAAATTGCAACAACAACAGTTGAAGCAAGTAAATGGTTCAGGGACAACAGTTTATTTGTGATTGAGAAAAATACATTATGGATGAATTACAGACATGTGTCAAATAATGCGAAGCCCAATATAACTGTGAAGCTAGGCCAACAGAATATACTACAAACGCCAAATACAAAATTCTTAGGAATTTGGTTAGATGAGCATCTAAAGGTGGGACAAGCATATAGATGTGCTCAATAAAAAATTAAGTAAATGTTGCTATGTATTTAGAATGTTCAAAAATTGCTGCAGTGATCGAACAGTATTGTGTACATATTATGCATTTATGCATAGTCTTTTGCGATATGGTGTCATATTTTGGGGCACTTCAAGTCAGGCAAAACACTCTTTTATTATTCAAAACGAGTGATAAGGATCTTAAAAGGAGCTGCACCTAGAGATCTATGTAGGGAATTTTTCAAGAAATATAGAATCATGACTCTTCCATCCATTTACATCTATGAAAGTATATGCTTTCTAAAGTCTCACTCCCAGTTTTCTTCTTTAAACAGTGAGTTCCATGGCTATACAACAAGACAGAGTAATGACTTTCACAGAGAAGTGCATAAGAAAGCCCAGTACAACAAGAGTTCAATATACCACCCAAAAATTCTCTATAGTGCTCTAACCCTTAAAAATTAAAAGGATTCAGAAGCTGAGCAGTTTTAAAAGTGAACTCAAAAGAAATTTAATTAGTAATAGTTTTTACAGTGTTAGTGAATATGTGAATTCTTCAGAAAGAAGACCTATTGTATAATACACTCATATACAAACTTGTGTTGTGGGGTAGACTCTTTTATGTACACACAAAAATTAATTAATTTGTCAATATAGAGTGTTATAATCATTGTTTCTTGTTGCTGTCCATTATACACAGAATATATGTAACTTACTTGTGTCATATATTGTTACACATTTATATCATGTAAGCTATAATTGTTTTTGCCTATATATTTAATTCAGATTTGTTCACTGATATTTTTTACATAATATGTTGTTATTCATATTTTTTCTGTATGTAACACATGACAAATCCCATATCATTGTACATGATAAAACGGGTGCTCAATAAATAAAATCAAAATCAAAAATCAAACACTCAAGATCAATAAAGCAAGGGATGAAGACTCCATTATAGCACAGGTATTGCAGTTGTCAGAACCAAAGATTATAAGTAATTTAAAATTGCTTTTTGAGAACATTTGGAAAACTCAAAAGATTCCAGAAGAGTGAAAAATACCATAAATCCAGAGGAGACAAACAAAATGTGAACAGTTACAGAGGAGTGTCACGTCTGCCAGTGACATACAAAATATTATCAAAAATTCTCCTGGACAGATTTGTATAAAATTTCTGCAAACAATTGAGACAATATCAGGGTGGTTTTCAAAAGGGAAGATCCTTTGCCACAGGATGTTAACCAGCAAACCTGTAACAGTATCATTTATTGATTTCAAGAAAACATTTGATTTGATAGACAGAGAAACAATAGATGAAGTAAATAGAAACTTTGATTTTAAAGCAAAATTAGTGAACATTTCTAACATCTACACATTTGGACTGAAGGGGACCACTCACTGAGAAGCACAAGTGTTGAGCCAAACACAAAAGAAAGAAAACTTGGCTGACTTTCAGTGTTATCCTTTGATAAGTTATAGTAAAATACACACACACATGTGTGGAGATGGAGATACTGTTGGATGGTGGGTACTGGGAGAGGAAGGGAGGGAGAGGGATTGGGGTGAGTGCCTAGTGACCCGGAGGAAGGCAGCCAGTTTGCCATCTTGGAATATGGGGAGGAGGGGTGGCACGTATAAGGACTGAGCATATAATGCAGAATTATATGGGCTGGCAGAGAACAGCATACATTGAAGGCAGTATGGAGACACAAATTGAGAGAGGATGACAGGACGGAGGATGGGGAACTCATCACAATTGATGCCACCTCACTATACACCTTTCATGCCCATGTCCTTGCTGCTATCAAACACTACCTCTCCCTATGTCCCTCAGACTCCAGACCTACCTCCTCATTCCTTATACATGTTACCAACTATATCCTGACCCACAACTACCTTTTCTTTGAAGACAGCACAACAATTGGCACACACATGGCACCTTCCTATGCCAGCCTATTTATGGGCTATCTAAGGAAAGCCTTTCTAGTCTCTCAGAACTCCCAAACCCTAATGTGGTTCAGTTTCTTTGATGATATCTTCATCTTCTGGAGTCAGGGCCAAAATATCCCATCCACCTTTCTTTGCAACCTCAGCACCTTCTTTCCCATCCACTTCATCAAATCCTTCTCTACCCAAAGTGCCACCTTCTTGGACATCGACCTCCACATCTGTGGTGGCTCCATCCCTGCCTCGGTTCGCATTAAACCAACTAACCAAAAACAATACCTGCATCTCGACAATTAACCATTCCTTCTGCCCAAAAAAATTCCTCTCATACATCCTGACCAACCATGGACAACATATATGCAGTGAGGAGAACTCCGTTGTCCAGTAGGCTGAAGGTCTCACAAAGGTCTACACAGACAGACACTACCCCAAAACCAAGCCCACAAAATGATTTCCCATTCCATATCCTCAAACACCCCCCAATCCTTCCATCACACTAAACAACTGGGTCCAAAGAAACACCCCCTCGTCACCCAGAATCACCCTATACTGGAAAAACTGCACTATATCCTCCTTCTTCATGGTTTTGATTACCTGTCATCCTGCCCTGTAATGAGGGCCACCGTATCCAAGATTCTTACCATCCCTCCTAAAAAAGTGTGCAGTCACCACCCTACCTACACAATATCCTAGTCCAATCATGTGCCATTCCCACTCCCAACCCTTTATCACAGGGGTCATATCCCTGTGGCAGACCAAGGTGCAAGACCACCCAATCCATCCATCTGACATCTCCTTCTCCAATCCTATCACAAGTTTATCCTACCCTATCAGACACAGCTTCTTGTATTGGTAGGATTACTAACTAGCTGTCCACCGTGATTAATGGGCACTGACAAACTGTGGCCAAGAACAAAATTGACCTCCCAGTGGCACAACATGAAGCTGTACACAAAATGGTCAATTTCAGTGACTGCTTCACCACTTGGGCCATCTGGACACTTCCCTCAACCACCATCTTCTCTGAATTATGTAGACATGAGTTATTCATACAACACATTCTCCATTGTTGTAAATGTCCTAGACTCAGTCTCAGGTAGCCCAGTGTCCCTGCATGCCCCACTTCACAGTTTCCCCTTCCTCCATTGAGTCACCCCGTCCCAATTCTGCTTTTCAGTGAGTGGTGTCTTCCAAACATATAGGCTTCAGATACAGTATTTGTTAGAGTTTCACATATAAATATGCTAATTTTACTTTAATTTTAAAATTTTGCTAATGATTTTATCTATTTTTTCTCTGTCTACTGAATCAAATGCTTTCTTGAAATCAATAAATGATACTTTATATAGGATTGTTTGTTAACATCATGTGGTGAATTATTGATTTTAAGTAAAAGAGTCTGTTCTGTACAGCACCTTTCATTTTCAAAACGACCCTGATATTCTCCCAATTATTTGGGTAAAGTTTATACAAATCTATTCAAGAGAATTTTTGGTATTATTTTGTATGCTGCTGGCAGAAGTGGCTCTCCTCCATAACTGTGTGTCTCCCTTCTTTTTTACCATTCTCTGTTGGCCCCTACAGTCATGCATTATATGCTGAGCCCATATTCCTGCCACCCATACCTCCCACATCACTAGCCAGCAAACTGGCTGCAGCTCTCTGAGCTGTTAGCCACTCATCCCCAGTCCCTCTCCATGCATCCCACCTTCCTCTCCTACTGCCCACCCCACCCAACACTATGATCACCACAACCGAACCGGCACCATGTAGGGGAATAGGTATGTATATGCAAATGTGTGGGTTTGTGTTTTCTTTGTATATTTTACTCCAGTTAATCAAAGGATAACTCTGAAAGTTAGCAAGTTCTCTTTCTTATATATGTACCTTTCTGCAACTTAGTGCTAATGTTTTTTAGGGAGTGGTCTCCTTTAATCCAAACGTATTTACATTCTGCAAGAAGTTTCCTACAACATTGATAACTAAAAGCAAATTCATGGTTGAAGTATGTCAGCCATTAGAAATTAAAGCTGTTGTTCAACAAGGGGATGGTTTATCACCTTTACTGTTTAAATGGTTTTAGAAAAAATTGTAAGGATCTGAAATTTAGAGCTGGAAAATCACAAAATTGGACCAAGAATTCTGGGAAAGAAAAATGGAATTAGGGTAATCTGCCTGGATTTTTCAGATGATTTTACAGTACTTTCAGAAAATCTGACAGAAGCAGTTATTCAAATAAACCTTCCGGTAAAATAGCAAATACAATTTGTCTCAAAATTGCAGCTTACAAAGCAAAATTCATGACAAATATAAAAAATGGATCAGTAGAAACACAAATTGGTGAAATAGAATGAGTAAGTAAATATAAATATCTTGTAAAAATATACAAAAGAATAGACCAGATGCAAGAGTTAACAAAATGGAGGGAGCATATGGTTTGACAAAAAACATGAAATTTATATGTAGGAGAGTAAAACTAGAACACTTTGCTATAGTGGTATGATCAGAGTGTTTATATGTGTGTGAATGCCTAACTATGAACTGTAAGCTGGACAGAAGAGAGGATCTTGAAATTTGGGTTATTAGGAAAATAATGGGTACAATACAAGCCACAGATGGTTGGTAAATGACAAGTAATGAGCAGATCTACAAAAATATGGAGAGAACATCAGAAGTAATGGCTAAGTGAAGATTAATCCTTTTTTTGGACACCTCTGGAGAGTGAGTGAGAACAGACTAATAAAACAAATATTTCTGTATTTCCAGAAGAAGAAATTGACAGTAGGAGGGATTACAAATAATGAGGAAAGAACTAGAAAGAAACAACATCAACACATTAGAAATAACAGAAAGAAACATTTTTAAGAATAAAATACTAAATTTAGAAGGCTTTCAAAGCAGATGAAATAGTAAATCAGGAACATTGTGAACAGAAAGAGTCAAGTATCTACAGATAACCTGAGACATATGTTTGCTTATTGTGGCCCATCTCCCAGTGAGCAGAGTTTGTGGGAAATCTGGTTATGGAAATGTTATCCTTGTTATGCTTAGTTTTTGTTGTGTATATCAATGACATTTCATCGGTAATGTTACCAGATGCCCAGTTTGTTTTGTTTGCAGATGGTCCAAACATTGCAATAAATAGTAAATCAAGTATAGTGTTAGGAAGATTGGTTAATTAGATTTTCATGGACATCAAGAAAAATCTCCTATACAAATATTTTTTACTAAACTATGAAAAAACACACACTGTATGCTGTTCAGAGCTTGTAAGAGGTTTCTCACCAGCACACCTAAAATATGGTGACAAAACAACACAAGATTATGACAGTGTTAAGTTCATGGGATGACAGTTTGATAATAAATTAAACTTCGTGGGACAGATGACAGAACTGCTGAAGCACCTAACTGAACCTCTGCAATGAGAATGTTGTCAGGCATAGTTTGTATAAAAATATAAAACCTGCTCTATTTTTTGGAATCAGTATTAAAAATAAAAATAATCTTCACAAAGATTTGAAGTCACTTTCTTTGGTCCAGAAAGATGTTCATTATACAGGAACATACATTTTCAGTAACTTGCCAGCAACCTTAGAAAAAGTTTCACTACTAGTGAAGTTCAGTTGAAGAGGAACATAAAGGATTTATTGGTGGCCATCTCCCACTGATGAGTTTCTTAGTGGAACTAACAAATGTATACACAATGAAGAGCCACAGAAACTGGTACACCTGCCTAATATTATGTAGGGCCCCTGTGAGCATGCAGAAGTGCCACAACATGACGTGCCATGGACTCAATTAATGTCTGGTGTAGTGCTGGAGGGAACTGATACCATGAATCCTGTGGGACTGTCGATAAACCTGTAAGAGTATGAGGGGTTGAGATCTATTCTGAACAGCATGTAGCAAGGCACCCCAAATATGCGCAATAATGCTCATGTTGGGGAGTTTGGTAGCCAGTGGAAGTGTTTAAACTCAGAAGAGCGTTCCTGGAGCCACTCTGTAGCTATTCTGGATGTATGGGGTGTTGCATTGTCCTGCTGCAATTGCCCAAGTCCATCTGAATGCACAATGGACATGAATAGATGCAAATAATCAGACGTCAGAGTTCTATCTAGACATATCAGGAGTCCCATATCACTCCAACCGCACATGCCCCACACCATTACCTGCAGACTTGCAGGGTTAATGGAGTCATGAGGTTGTCTCCATACCCATATATATCCATCTGCTCAATGTAATTTGAAACAACACTTGTCCAACTAGGCAACATGTTTCCAGCTATCAACAGTCGGTGTCGGTGTTGACAGGCCCAGGCAAGGTGTAAAACTTTGTGTCAAGTAGTCATCAAGTGTACATGAGTGGATCCCGGCCCCATAAGCCCATATCAATGATGTTTCATTGAATGGTACACATGCTGACACTTGTTGATGGCCCACTATTGAACTCTTCAGGAATTCGCGGCAGGGTGCCACTTCTGTCATGTTGAACGATTCTCTTCAGTCATCATTGGACTCATTCTTGCAGGGTCTTTTTTGGGCTTCAGTGATGTCAGAGGTTTGATGTTGTACCAGATGCCTGATATTCACAGCACATTCGTGAAATGGTTGTATGGGAAAATCCCCACTTTATCTCTACCTCAGAGATGCTGTGTCCCATCACTCATTCGCCGACTGTAACACCATGTTCAAACTCACTTAAATCTTGATAACCTACCATTGTAGCAACAGTAACTGTTCTAACAACTGTGGCAGACACTTGTTGTCTTATATGGGCATTGCCGATCGTAGTGCCATGTTCTGCCTGTTTACGTATATCTGTATTTGAATTCACATGCCTATACCAGTTTCTTTGGCACTTCAGTGTGTGTTACTAATAGTATCAAACAATGTATTACGTTCAGTATAGTTCTTTACCAATGCAGTAATGCAATCATTGTGAATAAGTGTTGCAAAATGATGTTTCTGACTGATGATGCTTGGCTACGATAGCCTAAAATTATTATATGCAGCTCACTGTAATGAGCATTTGCATATTTTCTGGCAAGTTTGTTATAACCATTTACATGAAAAATATTAAAGAATTTTCGACTTATTCCACATGCATGAGGACTATTTCACATGGGATCTGTGGAAGATATGTTAGCATATCTCTTTTTCTTTTTAAATATATATTGTGTATTCTTGTTTACTGACACATTCTACATCCTTGGGGATTTCCTCACTGTGAATCTAATGGAACGGAAAGTACATTTAATCTGATCTAAAACTGCCATTCTTTCCAACTGACTCTTTTGCCGTATCATAACGCTGCTTCCACTCACTGATTCATCACATCTACACGTACATCTACATGGTTACTGTGTGATTCACAGTGAAGTGCCTGGCAGAGGGTTCATTGAACCATTTTCATACTACTTCTCTACCATTCCACTCTCGAATGGTGCATGGGAAAAAGGAACACCTAAATCTTTCCGTTTCAGCTATCTCCAGTTTCATCACTGTTTGTGGATTTTCAATTTGCACTATGGAGTGTTTCAGTCAATTCAAACCAATGTTTTCACTATTTAAAAGTATGTCTTAAATCACACAATGATAAAGGCTTTCATGACCAGTTAACTAAGATGGTGGCGAATCTTCAGGTTGTGTGATCATTGCCCATAAATTTGTTCCTGACACTTCTTCCAGAGCTTTGTTCGACTGTTGGAAAGATACAGTGGGGCACCTCTAAAGATATCCAACACAGCTCTGGACCAAACATCAGGTACTAAAAGTTTCTTGGGACACAACCATATAACCTGGAGTATTTATCAACATCTATATGTCTTAAAGTTTACCCGCAATTTTGGACATCAAATAATCCTCATGCTTGTTTGCTGCTAATGGATTCAGTTGTGTATTGGACCACACTTGCCTCAACACCCACCCACTATATTCTCTCTAATGAATGTTATTGAAATCCTCGTACCTGACGTCATTAGCTGTGGGACATGACTGGTGAAACCCAACAAGTACCGGAGCCAAGTGCTCAAAGTCAGCTGTCATTAGTGCTACTTCCAGCTCGGTTGTGACATATTTCACAGCATTGCTGATATGTGGTTGGTTTGATATTTAAACATCTCAGTAAAGTGCACACAGGTAGTGTAAGTCAAGGAAACTGTCAGATCCAAGTCACCATCTATATTGTACATCCTGTCCCTGTCCACACTGCTGTCCACCCCATCCTCAATTAACAATTGATCCTCCAATGCTTAGGACTTATGTCACCTGACTAATCCCCTCCACTAAGTATAAAGATTCTGCTGACTTGGGAATCTGTACCTATTATTTCATGGAGCTGAGTGCCAACTCCTTGTCCATGGCTACTAACTAAGAGCAGTACCTTCTTCTCCTTCTCCTTAGTTCTCTTTAACTTTGGTTTCCGAATCAAGACTGAAGTCAGATCCACATTTTCTACTGATACTTCTGCTGGATACTCCTCTCTGCTTGGGTCTGGAAACTGCTGAACATATTTGTGTGTGTGTGTGTGTGTGTGTGTGTGTGTGTGTGTGTGTGTGTGTGTGTGTGTGAGTGAGTGAGAGAGAGAGAGAGAGAGAGAGAGAGAGAGAGAGAGAGCGTGCGCGTGCACATAATAGAACTCTCAGAAAGCTCTCTCCCTGTCTTTTGGTCAGCTGCCAGCTGCCAGTCACTCCCCCCCCCCCCTCCCCCCAAACCCCCCTGGATACTACATAGTTCACATCTGGCTTCTTCCAGCTGTGCCTGAGGGCACAGATGTTTCTTTTCTGTTCCTCTATCAGTATTTTACTATTGCATATCAAGTAACTCACAGCTCTGACATCTTAATATGTTCCAGAATTTTGATAGTTCAATGTGAACATATTTTTCAGACCGTGATGTTCATAGATAGCAAGTACTCAGTCAACAAGACAGTACATGAACTTCAGAAAAATTCCAATCACCATTCACGTCTTAAAATTATACAGTAAAAGTCAGTTTCATGCTTTCATTAAATAGGGGTTGTTACCCTGCTGAAGATTTATATTAATATTGAATGAAAATTATTTAGACATATATGACATAAAGTATATGAATTTGTCACGGAGCGTCACATTGTTTGTATTTATTTTATAGTACCTGCGTACTTTTAAAGTAGGTAAACGTTTATTCATGCAATGCATATTTTTGGGGGGATAAATAAATAAACAAAACAGATAATTTACAATTTCACTGTGCTGTTACATTATTTTTTATCTTATTAATAGCTTTCTCTTTTAATCCTATGATACCTGTCACAAAGTTTTTCCTTTGAACTGGGTCCTAGGTGTTATAATTTCCAAATAGTGTCATTCCTATAGATTTTCTCTATTTCCTTACATTTTGTTTGTATGTATGTCTCCTACCACTTGACACGAATAAGTTTTATCATCTCTGTATGGTTAAAACTGAACATAAACAAATAATAAGTCTGTAACCATAACTTTTTGTCTTCATATCTGACACAGTATTGATACTAGTCAGAAATGTTTACACATTAGGCAATTATTATTTATTTTTTAAGTTAAAATTTTTTCAGTTGCCTATACATGATATTTGTTTCTTCTGTACAGAAAGGAATTTGTAGTAAAAGTTGTTGTCTTTTCCTGACAGGCATTTGCTAGCTACTTAAACATTGCCAGACAGATGAAAGCATTTGAAGAGACAAAGTTTGAACAATGGAAGGCAAGTGTCATACCAAATATATCTACATTGATGAAGAAGAATGTCCTCAAAATTGTTTCAAAAGATCCAGAAAAGGAGGAAGGTTTGTTTCTTTCTTTATTATTTTATTCAGTTGTACTAGTGCCATAAGTTACATTTCAATAATAAGAGAAAACAGCTCTATTACAATTTAAAATAATTTTATTCTATACTATATTTTTTCAGGCCATGTACCAATCATGACATTAAGCATAAACCTAATCATAGTATGCAGTTGCTCGATGTGTCACTAATTTATAACCTCTCAGTCACTGGCATTTATACCATTACTCCATGTATGATAGGGACTACATTAATTCATCTCTAAATTTGAATGTTATGGTGTCTTACCTATCTAACAGTTAAAAAAAAAAACGTGGTGTTGTGAAATACCTGTGCAGTAAGCAGTCAGTCTTCATCTGACTGGGAATTAATTACATGTGGTGTTCCTCAAGGTTCCATCTATGGTCCATTGCTTTTTCTTGTGTGCATTAATGACCTCTCATCTGTTACATTGCCAGATGCTAAACTTGTTTTGTTTGCAGATGATACAGACATTGCAATAAGTAGCAAGTCAAGTACAGATTTAGAAATAGCTGCTAATCAAATTTTCACTGACATTAATAAGTGGTTTAAAGCTAATTCACTGTCATTAAACTTTGAGAAGACCCACTATACGCAGTTCAGAACCTGTAAGAGATTTCCTTCCAGCATGTGTATAACATATGAAGACATGCAGATAGAAGAGGTTGACAGTGTCAAATTTCTGGGATTACAACTCAATAATAAATTCAGTTGGGAAGGGCATACCACGGACTTGCTTAAGAGCCTAAACAAGTCTGTATTTGCAGTGAGAATGATGTCAGATGTAGGGAGATATAAATATTAAAAAACTTGCATACTTTGCTTACTTTCATTTGCACTCAGGGTGCAAAAGTGTGTGATAAGAATCATTTGTGGTGTAAATTCAAGAATATCATGTAGAAACTTGTTGAAGGAACTTTGTTTTCTAACCACTGCTCCTCAGTAGTTTTCTTCCTTAATGAAATTTGTTGCAAGTAATACATCTCTATTTCCAATCAATATCTGAATACATACACTCCTGGAAATGGAAAAAAGAACACATTGACACTGGTGTGACAGACCCACCATACTTGCTCCGGACACTGCGAGAGGGCTGTACAAGCAATGATCACACGCACGGCACAGCGGACACACCAGGAACCGCGGTGTTGGCCGTCGAATGGCGCTAGCTGCGCAGCATTTGTGCACCGCCGCCGTCAGTGTCAGCCAGTTTGCCGTGGCATACGGAGCTCCATCGTAGTCTTTAACACTGATAGCACACCGCGACAGAGTGGACGTGAACCATATGTGCAGTTGACGGACTTTGAGCGAGGGCGTATAGTGGGCATGCGGGAGGCCGGGTGGACGTACCGCCGAATTGCTCAACACGTGGGGCGTGAGGTCTCCACAGTACATCGATGTTGTCGCCAGTGGTCGGCGGAAGGTGCACGTGCCCGTCGACCTGGGACCACGGATGCACGCCAAGACCGTAGGATCCTACGCAGTGCCGTAGGGGGCCGCACCGCCACTTCCCAGCAAATTAGGGACACTGTTGCTCCTGGGGTATCGGCGAGGACCATTCACAACCGTCTCCATGAAGCTGGGCTACGGTCCCGCACACCGTTAGGCCATCTTCCGCTCACGCCCCAACATCGTGCAGCCCGCCTCCAGTGGTGTCGCGACAGGCGTGAATGGAGGGACGAATGGAGACGTGTCGTCTTCAGCGATGAGAGTCGCTTCTGCCTTGGTGCCAGTGATGGTCGTATGCGTGTTTGTCGCCGTGCAGGTGAGCGCCACAATCAGGACTGCATACGACCGAGGCACACAGGGCCAACACCCGGCATCATGGTGTAGGGAGCGATCTCCTACACTGGCCGTACACCACTGGTGATCGTCGAGGGGACACTGAATAGTGCACGGTACATCCAAACCGTCATCGAACCCATCGTTCTACCATTCCTAGACCGGCAAGGGAACTTGCTGTTCCAACAGGACAATGCACGTCCGCATGTATCCCGTGCCACCCAACGTGCTCTAGAAGGTGTAAGTCAACTACCCTGGCCAGCAAGATCTCCGGATCTGTCCCCCATTGAGCATGTTTGGGACTGGATGAAGCGTCG
Organism: Schistocerca cancellata; assembly: GCF_023864275.1. Taxonomy (NCBI): domain Eukaryota; kingdom Metazoa; phylum Arthropoda; class Insecta; order Orthoptera; family Acrididae; genus Schistocerca; species Schistocerca cancellata. Next base: position 370,952,429 of record NC_064631.1, read on the forward strand.
TCTCACGCGGTCTGCACGTCCAGCACGAACGCTGGTCCAACTGAGGCGCCAGGTGGAAATGGCATGGCAAGCCATTCCACAGGACTACATCCAGCATCTCCACGATCGTCTCCATGGGAGAATAGCAGCCTGCATTGCTGCGAAAGGTGGATATACACTGTACTAGTGCCGACATTGTGCATGCTCTGTTGCCTGTGTCTATGTGCCTGTGGTTCTGTCAGTGTGATCATGTGATGTATCTGACCCCAGGAATGTGTCAATAAAGTTTCCCCTTCCTGGGACAATGAATTCACGGTGTTCTTATTTCAATTTCCAGGAGTGTAGTATCAATACTAGGAACAATAACAATCTACATAAAGACCTAAAATCACTTACCTTGGTCCAAAAAGGGGCCCAATAGTCAGGAACACACATTTTCAATAAATTCCCAGAAACTATTAAAAACTTGGTTTCACATAAAAAACAAAAGCACTCTGTCTTCAGGCCACAAGTGGCCTACCGGGACCATCCGACACGGAGGATGCAGATAGGAGTGCCATGGGGTCAGCACACTGCTCTCCTGGTTGTTATTATGGTATTTTTGACCGAAGCCGCTACTATTCGGTCGAGTAGCTCCTCAATTGGCCTCACGCGGCTGAGTGCACCCCGAAAAATGGCAACAGCGCATGTCGGTCTGGATGGTCACCCATCCAAGTGCCGACCACGCCCGACAGCACTTAACTTCGGTGATCTCACGGGAACCGGTATATCCACAGTTTCAGATAAAGCACAGTTTAAACAGATTTTGAAATACTTCTTGATAGGCAACTCCTTCTACTCCATAGATGAATATCTTAACAGAGATTGTTAAATCAGCTTAAGTAAAACTTTCTGTTAGGTTTCAGTTTTGACAGCACTTGGACACAACAGTCAAGATTAGCTATTTTGTGTATGATAAATTTATTAATAGTGCATAACAGTGTTTCATTCTGACAGCATGTTAATTCTGTAAATATTAGCTCTTCCAGTTTTTCTGCATTGTGTTCACTAATTCTGACAATCTCCTGACAAATTACCAGGGTACTAAGCACTATATTCAAATGTTTTATGTTTTTATGTTATACTTTCTGAAATGTTCCACACCCATGAGAATCATCTCATTTTTTGTGTTTGTGGAACTAAAACTGAATCTAATACGATCTAATCTGATGTCAAGTTATATGTAACATGTAATACAGTGTGTAAAATCATATCAAAGACAATATTCCTCAATAGTGAACTTCTAGTCTAATAGTTGCTATGTTATATACCAAAGAGTATGTATTCAAAGAGTCATTAAATGCAAAGCTAACACTCATATGTTGATAATTCTGTTGTTGTAAAGAATTACAGGATGTTTATGTTTCAAAATAATGTATGTAATGTTACAACATTTGAACACAATCATAGAAACTTCAGGAAGTTGTATTAAATCAATATCCATATCAAAAATAAATCTGTAAAACTATCATGTCTGTCTGTTTGTACACACTTCTCCAAAACTACCAGATTGATTTTCTCGGGGTTTTCACCGGTAACTTGAGCATAACTTGGGACACTGTATAGGCTTTATGTAATTAATATCGGATGAGGGGAAAGATAGATATCATGATCCTGAGGGGCACAAGAAGATGGCCAGTCATTTCAAAGGAAGAGTTGGTGAATCCTAATGGCCATCAAGGCGGATCAACCTTCTCACAACAGAGAGGTATCTGTGCTCCATTGGAGCGACTGCAAAAGGCGTCTGACCCCAGTGGGGGAGACTGGTTACATCCTCTGGGGCGAACCACCTCACTTGTAACCACGCTACTGCAAATGCAGTAACCAAAGTCGAAACTTCAGCTTCTGAAGCAGGCATGAAGCATGTGATAATAACAAATATACTCCAGGGGGTTAATCCCTCATTGACAGAGGTCAATGCAGGCAGGCTATCGGATTCTGGGGAGCCTGCATCATGTGCATACCTCAAAATCAAATCTAAATCATGGACACAAAATCAGACCAAAGAAGGTGTTTAAAATGGGAACCATAAAAATACAGACAATGGTGAAGGTGGGTAAGCTAAAGCAAGTTCTTGACAGTGTGAGAGAACTTGGAAAACAAGATTCAGGGACGAAAGCATGATGCAATCAAAGGGGTGTAATTCTGAAAGGGAAACACAGTGTTGGGGGGCCAAAGTAGCATTTTATGTTTGGCACAGCCTTTGTAGTAGATTGTAGATACCTGGATAGAATCACTGCGTGGAAGGGTATAAATGAGAGGGTGTCATATCTGACAGTGAAACTAGGAAACAAAACCTATACTATAGTAAATGCACATGCACCAACAAATAAATAGAACAAAAGTGACAAAGCAGGAACTGAACATTTTTTGACCACTTTAGGCAAGTTAGTGGCAGATGTGGACAAAAGAGGTTTCACTATTTTGCTAGGAGATTTTAACGTGCAAATAGGCACAGAAAGGAAGTTTAGAGGTCCTGTGGGGATTATCCAGCCCACAAGAGAACAAACAAGAATGGTGAGAGATTAATGGACCTGTGTAGGAGAGACAAGGTGAGAATAATGACCACCTATTACAAAGCTAAGGCAAGCAAGAAAATAACATGCGTCAGCCCTGGAAACAGGATTGGGTGAAAGCAGCTAGACCAGGTAGCAAATTGTGACAAGAATTACAGAGAGATTATGAACATGAAAATGAGGAAAAATATCAGGATGGAATCAGATCACTACCTTGTTGAAATAAAATGCAGATGGATATCCAACAGAGCAAGGAAATGTAGGACCATAAACACTCTCAGAATTGGCCTAGATCTTCTGAAAAAACACAGAGCAGAGTATGCAAAGATAATGGTAGTTCAGAGTGATTGGAAGAGAGTGAGAGATATGATGGAAGAAGAGGCAGTGTGACTGGCTACTAACAACAAAAAAAGAAAGCATGAGTGATGGACGGATGAATGTGAGAATGCAGTTGAGACCAGGAGAGAGGCAGGGATGAAATGGCAATCCTGTAAAAAGCAAGAAGAGTGATTGAACTTCCAGAGTGTGAGAAAAGTTGCTAGCAAAACGATCAGAAATGCCAAGAGAAGTAAATGGAATCAGAAACTTGAAGAAGCAAACACAGCCTTCAAGAAAGACAAATCATGAGTCTTTTTCAGAGAAATGAAGAGCAGAATTGAAGGCTTCGATGCAAAAGAATCCTTTGTCATAGGGCAAAATGACACAATAAAATTTGGCAAGAAAGAGCTTTATGAGGAAATGGATAGATATTTTAGGGATTTGCTGAACACAGAAACACTGACAGTAAACTGGACACACTTACACTCTAGGGACAAAACTAAGGATAATCTAGACAATGCATCCACCAGGGCAGAAGTAGCAGAGGCAATTAAAAACCTCAAAAACAACAAGGCATCAGGTAATGATGGTATCTGTGCTGAAGACATCAAGTGGGGTGGGCCTGGAATAGAAACAGGTATGTACAATATAATAATGGGTATGTGGAGAAATAAGAAAATACCCATAGACTGGAAAGAAGCCATTATAATACCACTCACAAGAAACAGGACAAGAAAGTACTGGATAACTACAGAGGCATCTCTCTCTTAAACATAGGGTACAAGGCTTCTAATGGTTTCTGACGACACTGGACAGTGCGGTACTGGGTTGCAAGACTCACACGTCTCTCACAGTTGACTTACATATTGTGTGCGTTAGATACTAACAGATACAATTACAATACATTTGGTTTAATAACCACTATAAAACCAGTTCTTGCTTCTAGCAAGTCCAACATGAGAAAATCAAATGTAAGTGTCTTCAGTTCAATACATAGTTCATATGTTCACAACAAATACAGTCGTTACACCATCAAGGAATAAAGTGTGCTTGCTCCTTGTACTGGACATATAGCTTCTATGGCGCGAGTGGCAAACACTTGTCCACGCTGATCGACCGTCACTATTGCAGTATTGTCCTGATACACGTCCATCTTGCACACACAGGAACCCGTGGCAAGGTAGATACAACTCCACTCTCTCACCCTCATACTTAAAATATTAGGTGTTTGAGATGGTGGAAACCCAAGTGTCTCTAGAACTTAACACTGAAATTCTCAAGGCACTAAATATCCCTCCCGTTATCTCGAACACACAATATTTTATACGTAATTATCATGTACAGTAAGGACAGATAGGATAACGCTTCATCTTTCAACAGTATATCTTTTCTATCAATAACAGTGAATATGCCTGTTCTCATCTTTCAATCCCTGTTGGAGTTAGCTCTTTTCAATTCTCGTGACAATTTGTGTGTACCAAATTTTTGTTTTCTGGCTTTTTCCAATTGTAATTTCCAGGTGTACATAACTCATTAATACTCTACTGCTTTGTTCTTATTTTCTGTACTACTTTTCCTAAGTATGTACTTATTCATTACTTATTGTAATCTGGAGGAACTGTGGGTAAAATAAAAGTGTTCCCTTCTTCTGTCGCTTGTAAGTCTAAAACATAAAAATGCTAGTGCTGCATAGAATTCAAACCTACCAGACTCATCCCTTTAAAAATGTGACTTTTTCTCTTGAGGAAAAGTACTTATATCTTACATGGGTTGATCTTAGGAGTACCCTTTCTCCTTCCGTTTTGGGAGGTTCGCTCCTTTCTTATTCCCATCCTCCTGCAGTACAGGTCTAGCATTTCTTGGTGCCCCTGGGCACACAGAATAGGTCAGCCTTTCATAGGTCTGCCTATCCACCCTTTTTCTCATCCTATAAATGTCGAGTGCGCCCTCCATATCCTTCTTGAGTAGGCCTCCTGGTTAATTGCCCTAGCATACATCTTTATGAATACTATTCTTAAATGATCTCTGGTAAAATTGAAAATCTACTTTACACTTCTATTTCACTTTCTAATACATCATCTAATACCCTAGAGCCCTCTTTCACTCCTTACTTTTACCATATAAACAGATATGATGCCCACACATATTACATGCTATGTCTACCTGTATTTGCCAACTCCCAGTAGATACTATGCCTTTTCTCAAAGGACTAGCATGGCACATCTAAATATATTTTTGAGTGTGACACAGAACCATCACATATCAACAATGTAATATGTGCATTGACTCAAATAAACGCAGGGGGGGGGGGGGGGGGGGGGACGACACAGAACCATCACATATCAACAATGTAATATCTGCATCAATTTAGATGTACATAATATATCTTTGTTCCCTCTTACATCCTTTGGCGGTTCTAACATCACTTCATGTTTCTGATTCATAATTTTCCTGTTTGTGTTTAAGTGTATCTTTGTGTGTATGTAGATGTGTGTTGTGTATTCTGATTCTTCAGCCTACTTACATGAAATAAGTTGAAGGTTATTGGAAACCACGGGAGGACTTCAGCGATAGAAGTATATGCATATGGAAAGAGGGATAGATAGACCAGTACTCAAATGAGAAGTAAGAAAGCAAAAAGTAGAACTGGTTGCTAAGATTGAAGAAGAGAAAGAAGATAGCCCCAAAGACAGGAAAACCCTTCCCACCCCCCTTCCCCAGGATCCCTATCTCGCCGGTACTTGAGAAAGAAGCCAGAGTAGGTATTACGTTAAACATCTCCTACAGAACGGACGTTCTCACCTTCACCTTTGAAGCCCACCCCATCCAAAAGTGATACATACCCTCCCATTTACATTTACATTATATCTCACAAAGGGAAAAAATTATGTATCATGTTATCACAATTACGTACTGATTCATATAAGCTTCCATTTTCTATTAATATAATAATCTAATTAATAATCTAATTAATCTAATAATTTTAGAACAATTATGTACTGATTCATATAAGCTTCCATTTTCTATTAATCTAATATTCCTTGATTACTCTCAAAAAATAACTTAGGCAAAATTAACATGTACCTATACTCTGATGCTGTGATTCGAAACCATCGCTGACTAGAGCGACCTTGATGGTGCAACAACTGTATTTGTTGTGAACAAATGAATTATGTATTGAACTAAAGACACTTACATTTGATTTTCACATCTTGGACTTGCTAGAAGCAAGACATAGTTCAGATTTTGTGAGAAGAGGAATGGTTATTAAGCCAACTCTCTTACAAATGTTATTTAATTGGTCTCTGAAAGTTATATATTTAAGTGAACATGAAGAAACTTACTGTGTTTTGAGTCAACTACATCACTAATCAACGATTACATTGACAGTAAAGTTTGTATATGTGATCATCGGATTATGGAAATAAGAAAACATTATTTTTTTGCCACACACCACAGAAACAGCAGTTAGAACATGGCGACCTAAGTGACAGGACCCGAAGAAAATTGAAATTTTAAGACAGAAACGGGAAGAAGATATTATGAATTGCCATAGCAACCAGGCCTAACAACATGTGAGAAATGTTTCCAGTAATTGTATTGAGTCCAATAAACTAATGGAGGGGGGGAAAACTGTAGATGAAGATGAAATGGGAGGTATGATACTGCGTGAAGAGTTTGACAGAGCACTGAAAGACCTAAGTCGAATCAAGGCCCCGGGAGTAGACAACATTCGATTAGAACTACTGACAGCCTTGGGAGAGCCAGTCCTGACAAAACTCTACCATCTGGTGAGCAAGATGTATGAGACAGGTGAAATACCCTCAGACTTCAAGAAGAATATAATAATTCCAATCCCAAAGAAAGCAGGTGTTGACAGATGTGAAAATTACTGAACTATCAGTTTAATAAGTCACAGCTGCAATATACTAACACGAATTATTTACAGACGAATGGAAAAACTGGTAGAAGCAGACCTCGGGGAAGATCAGTTTGGATTCCGTAGAAGTGTTGGAACACATGAGGCAGTACTGACCCTATGACTTACCTTAGACAATAGATTAAGAAAAGGCAAATCTACATTTCTAGCATTTGTAGACTTAGAGAAAGCTTTTGACAATGTTGACTGGAATACTGTCTTTCAAATTTTGACGGTGGCAGGGGTAAAATACAAGGAATGTAAGGCTATTTACAATTTGTACAGAAACCAGATGGCAGTTATAAGAGTCGAGGGACATGAAAGGGAAGCAGTGGTTGGGATGTGAGTGAGACAGGGCTGTAGCCTCTCCCCAATGTTATTCAATCTGTATATTGAGCAAGCAGTAAAGGAAACAAAAGAAAAGTTCGGAGTAGGCATTGAAAATCCATGGAGAAGAAATAAAAACTTTGAGGTTCGCCAATGACATTGTAATTCTGTCAGAGACAGAAAAGGACCTGGAAGAGCAGCTGAAAGGACTGGACATGGTCTTGAAAGGAGGATATAAGATGAACATCAACAAAGGCAAAACGAGAATAATGGAATGTAGTCGAATTAAATCAGGTGATGCTATGGGAATTACATTAGGAAATGAGATGCTTAAAGTAGTAAATGAGTATTTCTATTTGGGGAGCAAAATAACTGATGATGGTCGAAGTAGAGAGGATGTAAAATGTAGACTGGCAATGGCAAGGAAAGCATTTCTGAAGAAGGGAAATTTGTTAACATCGAGTATAGATTTAATTGTCAGGAAGTCGTTTCTGAAAGTATTTGTATGGAGTGTAGCCATGTATGGAAGTGAAACATGGACAATAAATAGTTTAGGCAAGAAGAGAGTAGAAGCTTTTGAAATGTGGTGCTGTAGAAGAAAGCTGAAGATTATATGGGTAGATCACATAACTAATGAGCAGGTATTGAACAGAATTGGAGAGAAGAGAAATTTGTGGCACAACTTGATGAGAAGAAGGGATCGGTTGGTAGGGCATATTCTGAGGCATCAAGGGATCACCAATTTAGTATTGGAGGGCAGCGTGGAGGTTAAAAATCGCAGAGGGAGACCAAGAGATGAATACACTAAACAGATTCAGAAGGATGTAGGTTGCAGTAGGTACTGGGAGATGAAGAAGCTTGCACAGGATAGAGTAGCATGGAGCACTGCATCAAACCAGTCTCTGGACTCAAGACCACGACAAACAACATGTAGTGCCTCAAGAATTTTGGTGTAAATTGTAGAAACACTCAGCCTTGAAGCATCTCGAACACCCGATATTTTAGGTATATGTGTGGGAGAGAGAGAACGTTTCTACCTGTTTCTATGTGCAGGTTGGAAGTCTGTTAGAAGACTGTAAAAGGGGGCAAGTTACTGATGACAACAAGTGTTTGCTGCCAGTGCCACAGATGACATGAGGAGAAGTCAACGAATAATTATGTCATATTTTTTGATGTGTTAGTGTCTGTGGTGATTGTGTTAGTGTCTGTGGTGATTGTAAAAAAGACTATTGAATAGTTGAATATAGAGTGCTATACACATTCATGTATTGGTCTCGATTGAGACTAGAGACTTTTAAATTATTTCATGTCTTGGCTGTGAACTAAACACATGTATGCTATTTGAATATGTGTAAATGAGTCTAATGTGTAAGGAATAAGTTATCTTGCCGAAGTTATTATCTGTGAAAGCTGAAAATATAAAGTGATGGAACTGAGAAGGTATACGAGTACCAAAATTATTTCAAGGATACAGAAGTATTTTAATAAATTCCCTTTACCATCAATAGTACTCAGAGAAGAAGCTTGTGGGAGATCGGTGTAGCTGATTACCCAGAGAAGGGGATCGGCTACACAGAACGTGCAAGTTAACTGAATTGAGAGACATGTGTGCCTTGCAACCCAATACCACACCGTCTCTTGTTGTCTGAAAACATTAGACCCTCAAACAAAAAGCTGTGCCCAATAATTCAAAGAAGGTGCAGGTCCCATCTATCTACTGGAAGAATGACATAAGTGATCCACAAAACTACCATACATTATCACTGACGTCCATTTTTAGCAGAATCGTAGAACATATGCTGACCTCAAATGTAATGAGGTATCTTGTAACAAATGATATCTTCCATGCCAACCAGCAGTGATTGTGAGAATATAGATCATGTGAAACCCAACTTGCACTTTTCTTACATGATGTACTGAAAGCCATGGATTGGAGCAGTATTCCTTGATTTCCAAAAAGCATTTGACCCAGTACCTCATAATTTATGGTTATTATCAAAAGTACTTTCATATGTGGTGTCATGCAGAATTTGTGATTGGATTGAAGGGCTATTGTAGGGGCAACACAGATGGGTATAGCGTCAGCAAGAGATGCGGAAGTAACTTCAGGTGCCCTCAGAGAAATGGGTTGGGACCCTTGCTGTTCATGTTTTATATTAATGACCTTATGCTCGATATTAATAGTAATCTCAGACTTTTTGCAAGGAGGGTATTAGTCTTCCTCTCAATCCCTTTTGACAGGTCAGCACTTAGTCTGTGATACTCTGGATCAGATAGTAAACACTGCATTTCGTGGATGTAATCCTGCTTGTCCAATACAGCTTGGCCTCAGGCACGATAATAATATCAGGATCCATCCTAAGAGAATGCAGAGCACACCTCACTGCTGTTGTAAATATAACTTTTGGGTGAATGTGACTACAGTTAGAGACAGTAAAACCTGTGTGCTTTGTAGATAGGTAGATGAGACATTTGTTATTTGACATCATTTTGGTGAGAATCTGAACAGTTTTTTAGATTATATCATTTTAATCCAACCAAATATTTGCTTCGTCATGGAGGTGGAAAGGACAGCTCCCTTCCTTTTCTTGATGTATTGGTCAGGAGGAATGATGATATTACATTGGAACATGCCAACCCACACTGATTACTATCTTCAGAAGTATAGTTGTTACCTTCTGGCTCATTTTGAAGAGGCACATGTGCCATGTCACCTCAGAAATTGAAAGTTTATTAGCTCAATTAACCTACCATGAACTTACCTGTCATCAGAGTGAGTGTAGTGGAAAACAGATTACATGCACTTTACACTGTCAGCTAACTGCAAATGATTTGTCCCTGAAGCCTATACACAGTTTTTCTTTACACAGTTAGTATTTCCTGGATTCATTGCAAGGGGCAGAGAAAGGAAGCTCCGCCCGACAACATATGATCACCTGAAATGTGTTTTGGAGGGAATAAGCTGCACTTTTGTCATGCAGTGATGGTAGTACACTAGTAAATGTGGGATATTGTACTAATACTACATTGTTGGCAGCAGTTGGATATAAAAAATGTTGTGGGCAAAAGGCAACTGACTATTGCTGACTTCTACCAATCCAGAACTAGTGTTCCCTGTTTCCCAACATTGTGAATGAGCCATAGTTGTTTATAGTGTGTGTTGTTTTTCTGTAAACAATGAGTTTTAGCTACTGGTTTATATAGCCCTACCCTCCAAGAGTTTAAGTCTACATATGCAGGGATGCTATTTTATTTGTGTCGTTTTTGATGGGGCATTCACCTGTTGAAATATCAACAGTTATTGAGGATGTCACCAGGCTGCATTCTCATAAGTTACTTGAATATTCAATATGTCAGAAGTTTCACAATCTAGACAACACCTTTATTCATCTAACTACCACAGGCAAGTGATTTGTATATCACTATCACCCCCCCCCCCCCCCCCATGAACGTGCCTCAACGATACAGATAGCTGTACCGTAGGTGGGGTATCTGTTGAGAGGCCAGACAAACATGTGGTTCCTGAAGAGGGGCAGCAGCCTTTTCAGTAGTTGTAGGGGCAACAGTCTGGATGATTGACTGATCTGGCCTCGTAACATTAACCAAAACGGCCTTGCTGTTGTGGTACTGCGAACGGCTGAAAGCAAGGGGAAACTACAGCTGTAATTTTTCCCGAGGGCATGCAGCTTTACTGTATGGTTAAATGATAATGGCGTCCTCTTCGGTAAAATATTCCGGAGATAAAATAGTCCCCCATTCGGATCTCCGGGCAGGGACTACTCAGGAGGACGTCGTTATCAGGAGAAAGAAAACTGGCATTCTACGGATCGGAGCGTGGAATGTCAGATCCCTTAATCAGGCAGGTAGGTTAGAAAATTTAAAAAGGGAAATGGATAGGTTAAAGTTAGATATAGTGGGAATTAGTGAAGTTCGGTGCGAGGAGGAACAAGACTTCTGGTCAGGCGAATACAGGGTTATAAATACAAAATCAAATAGGCGAAATGCAGGAGTAGGTTTAATAATGAATAAAAAAATAGGAGTGCGGGTAAGCTACTACAAACAGCATAGTGAACGTGTTATAGTGGCCAAGATAGACACGAAGCCAACTAGCTCTGCAGATGACTAAGAAATTGAAGAAATGTATGATGAGATAAAAGAAATTATTCAGGTAGTGAAGGGAGACGAAAATTTAATAGTCATGGGTGACTGGAATTCAACAGTAGGAAAAGGGAGAGAAGGAAACATAGTAGGGGAATATGGATTGAGGCTAAGAAATGAAAGAGGAAGCCGTCTGTTAGTATTTTGCACAGAGCATAACTTAATCATAGCTAACACTTGGTTCAAGAATCATAAAAGAAGGTTGTATACATGGAAGAATCCTGGAGATACTAAAAGGTATCAGATAGATTATATAATGGTAAGACAGAGATTTAGGAACCAGGTTTTAAATTGTAGGACATTTCCAGGGGCAGATGTGGACTCTGACCACAATCTATTGGTTATGAACTGTAGATTAAAACTGAAGAAATTGCAAAAAGGTGGGAATTTAAGGAGATGGGACCTGGATAAACTGACTAAACCAGAGGTTGTACAGAGTTTCAGGGAGAGCATAAGGGAACAATTGACAGGAATGGGCGAAAGAAATACAGTAGAAGAAGAATGGGTAGCTCTGAGGGATGAAGTAGTGAAGGCAGCAGAGGATCAAGTAGGTAAAAAGACGTGGGCTAGTAGAACTCCTTGGCTAACAGAAGAAATATTGAATTTTATTGATGAAAGGAGAAAATATAAAAATGCAGTAAATGAAGCAGGCAAAAAGGAATACAAATGTCTCAAAAATGAGATCGACAGGAAGTGCAAAATGGCTAAGCAGGCATGGCTAGAGGACAAATGTAAGGATGTGGAGGCTTATCTCACTAGGGGTAAGATAGATACAGACTACAGGAAAATTAAAGAGGCCTTTGGAGGAAAGAGAGCCACTTGCATGAATATGAAGAGTTCAGATGGAAACCCAGTTCTAAGCAAAGAGGGGAAAGCAGAAAGGTGGAAGGAGTATATGAGGGTCTATACAAGGGCGATGTACTTGAGGACAATATTATGGAAATGGAAGAGGATGTAGATGAAGGTGAAATGGGAGATACGATACTGTGTGAAGAGTTTGACAGAGCACTGAAAGACCTGAGTCGAAACAAGGCCCCGGGAGTAGACAACTTTCCATTAGAACTACTGACTGCCTTGGGAGAGCCAGTCCTGACAAAACTCTACCATCTGGTGAGCAAGATGTACAAGACAGGGGAAATACCCTCAGACTTCAAGAAGAATATAATAATTCCAATCCCAAAGAAAGCAGGTGTTGACAGATGTGAAAATTACCAAACTATCAGTTTAATAAGTCACAGCTGCAAAATACTAACACGAATTATTTACAGACGAATGGAAAAACTGGTAGAAGCAGACCTCGAGGAAGATCAGTTTGGATTCCGTAGAAATGTTGGAACACGTGAGGCAATACTGACCTTACAACTTATCTTAGAAGAAAGATTAAGGAAAGGCAAACCTACGTTTCTAGCATTTGTAGACTTAGAGAAAGCTTTTGACAATGTTGACTGGAATACTGTCTTTCAAATTTTGACGGTGGCAGGGGTAAAATACAAGGAATGTAAGGCTATTTACAATTTGTACAGAAACCAGATGGCAGTTATAAGAGTCGAGGGACATGAAAGGGAAGCAGCGGTTGGGATATGAGTGAGACAGGGCTGTAGCCTCTCCCCAATGTTATTCAATCTGTATATTGAGCAAGCAGTAAAGGAAACAAAAGAAAAGTTCGGAGTAGGCATTGAAAATCCATGGAGAAGAAATAAAAACTTTGAGGTTCGCCGATGACATTGTAATTCTGTCAGAGACAGAAAAGGACTTGGAAGAGCAGTAAAATGGAATGGACAGTGTCTTGAAAGGAGGATATAAGATGAACATCAACAAAAGCAAAACAAGGATAATGGAACGTAGTCGAATTAAGTCGGGTGATGCTGAGGGAATTAGATTAGGAAATGAGACACTTAAAGTAGTAAAGGAGTTTTGCTATTTGGGGAGCAAAATAGGAAATGAAACACTTAAAGTATTAAAGGAGTTTTGCTGTTTGGGGAGCAAAATAACTTATGATGGTCGAAGTAGAAAGGATATAAAATGTAGACTGGCAATGGCAAGGAAAGCGTTTCTCAAGAAGAGAAATTTGTTAACATCGAGTATTGATTTAAGTGTCAGGAAGTCGTTTCTAAAAGTATTTGTATGGAGTGTAGCCATGTATGGAAGTGAAACATGGACAATAAGTAGTTTGGACAAGTAGAGAATAGAAGCTTTTGAAATGTGGTGCTACAGAAGAATGTTGAAGATTAGGTGGGTAGATCACGTAACTAATGAGGAGGTATTGAATAGGATTGGGGAGAAGAGAAGTTTGTGGCACAACTTGACTAGAAGAAGGGATCAGTTGGTAGGACATGTCCTGAGGCATCAAGGGATCACAAATTTAGCATTGGAGGGCAGCGTGGAGGGTAAAAACCGTAGAGGGAGGCCAAGAGATGAATACAATAACAGATTCAGAAGGATGTAGGTTGCAGTGGGTACTGGGAGATGAAGGAGCTTGCACAGGATGGATTATCATGGAGAGCTGCATCAAACCAGTCTCAGGACTGAAGGCCACAACAACAACAACAACATATCACCCTGAGACAAAGGAACATAGCAAACATTTGGAACATGTGAATTGACCCCCACTGGAAAAGATGAAGTTCCAACCACTATAGAACAATGTAAAGTTGAGTGTTTTTAAAACTGCCATGGTGTGGTGCTAAAACATATGCTTGTTAGAGGCATACCATCACATGAGGATACTATCAAAATCTCAAAATGAGAGTATAGGAGACTATCAAGACGAAGTGTTGCAGTAAGCTGCTCAAAGGGTTTTTCTTGTTCCACAACAAAGTTCCACCTCATTCTGCATAGGACACAGTCACACATAAGGGCTATGAAATGTTGTGTCACCTTCCTTATTTCCCTGTTGTGGCAGCAATAAGTTCTTGCTCTTTCACTGGATGAAGAAACTATAGTGTGTCTGGCATTTACAACATGAGAACAAGGTGATTTTTGAGGTGTACCCTTTCCTGAAAAGTTAAAATGCAAGCATCTACAACCAAAGTCTCCACCAAGTCAGCCATTGCTGAGAAAAAATTGTTGCATTGAAATGTCAGTATGTAGAAAATAACTAACATCACCATGTTTCACGCTAACAGTTTGATTTCTTGAGTAGGTGATAGTTAAAACTTTATGACCACCTCTGATATTTTGTTATTTTACTGCCCCATTATGACTGTTTTATATACTCTAACTCTGTAACTCTGGCCCGAGATGCTGGAGGTGGCGGTCATGTATTTTTTGTGTGTGTGTGTGGGGGGGGGGGGGGCACCCGCGCGCGTGTGTGCGTATGTCTGTCTGTCTGTACTGATGAATGCTGTAGCAGAAAACTACATCTGATTCTATTTCAGTTGTGCCTGTCTGCAACTTGATGTGTCTTCTTTATGATAAGTAGCAATCTATCTTTTCTTACATTGTTTATACTTTACCTCAGATCAATCATAAAGGCCACATTTTGTATGCCCCTGACTCAAAACAATAGTAACCAGGAATTTGTATGAAAGATCTTTGAACTTTTCCTTGTAGTACATAATTCTTTCAAGCTATTTATTATTTTTATTAACAGTACTAAAAAGATCTTATTTTTTCAGAAGAAATGTTAGCTGCTGCATATACGCAGAAAAAAGTAAGTGGTCAATCTGGTGCCATGGTTGGCTGTACTGAAGCTAGCTCTGTGGAAACAGCATCCACCGCTAGCCCCAGTCCAGGTAGCAGTAGAATCAAAGGAAGTGTTCGCCGCTCAGGTCCTGGAATGGCAGCTGCTGGAGTGGCACTAAAATGGGTAGCCAAGCATAAGTCAGGTGCTACGAGCAGTAGAGGTGACACAACATCTCCTGGTCAACAGGCCCCTACAATTTCTGAGGCTGAGGAAGTAGGTATTCTTGCTAAACGTGGCCTACGATTTGCTCCAAATCTTGATCCGTACCTCACCGACATCATAGCAGAAGCAGAACTGATGGGTCAGTTGGGTCTACCACTCCCCCCACAAGTTCGCGACTTGGCTGCACAGAAGGAAAGACTGCAGACTGATCTGGAATATGTCACGAGAGTTGCTGATGAATATGGACGTTTAGTTGACAGCTTAACAGCACCAGAGGTAAGATTTAGTGGCAATTACAAAACTGTTTTTATTTAAACTTTTCAGGGAAGCTGTGAGGAGATTCAAATTTGTGCAATATGTGCTTTTCATTTATTAGTTTTTATTTTATTTCTTCTTTTCAAAATACTGAAGTCCTTTACAGAAAAATTAAGACAGGGCAAAAAACCAAAATGTTTTAAACAAATGTAGAGGTAATTTTCCACTTTTAACAAAAGGCTGGTTATTACAGGATGGTTTTCCTCATGTTTGGGGATAGTGATATGAGATTTGAATGTTTTAGAATTACAGACAAGATGGATAGCTTCCAACATGACAGTCTGTTGACATTATAGAAAATATATGGAAGCTGATTGGCATATTTGATCTGAACTACTTCTCCAATTGGTCTGTAATATTATTACAAGCATGATTCTCTTGTATGTTTGGAAACTGTTATATTTAGATAGTTTAAGATTTGCATCTCATTGCTGTAAGTTATAAGTAGTTGTAGAAACTGGTTATATAGGCATTTGATTTCAGGCCTTTTGTCTGTCTTGCTATCAAATAGCACAGAAAATTCACAAATTGCTGGATGAAGTATGCAATTATTTTTTGTATACTTGCAATACAATATGTACCTGCAATTACTTTTTCAACAAAGTGTAGTGAGTTCCTTATACTATTTCTATGGAGAAGTTATTTGTTATTACTCCTACCAAACAGGAGCAGTTGTCTGAGAGTAATGTAGAAGTTATTAATATGTAATCATATGATTAACAGCATACTTCAAACCTGTGTGTACTTTCATATCACCTTGTAAAATGATAACATCTATTTTATTTATTTTTGTTTCATTAGAAAGAGAAGGTGTTTTTCTACTGTAAAACCTTTTGTTTGCTTTCCAGACTCTCTGGATAAGGTTTAAAAATTATCTTGAAAATATTACTGTCAAAAATTCACAGATATACTATAGTTAATATCTGATAGAGTTTTGTTATTTTTAGGTGCTGTAATTCTCTATATTTTTTAGTATTTTTACTTTTTATCTATATCTAGTAATACCAAATATATTAGTAAGACAATGAAAATCCAGAATGGAAATAATTAAAAAAGGAGAACAGGTTGCATCACATATAGATGACTTTATAAATGAACTTCTTCCTTCAAATACTAGGCACATCCAAATATACTTGCATTCTGAGACACGCAAGTTATTGTGCCCTGCATTGAGATTGTCAGTGATGGCCATCAACAGTTACCATCCATCAGGTGGATTGAAAAGCGACTAATTTCTTGATCATTACTCAAAAGGAAAACAGTTTATTGCTTACCTGCAGGTGGTAGTATGAACACACTTCTTCAACTACTGGACACAGATAGCATAGTCGTTTCTAGGTGCATACTGACCAATAAGTGCTGAATTTAATTGTTTGTGGCAGCCATGTTGTTATGGTGATAATTGTTTTTGACCTCCACTAACATCTAAAATATTCATTAATCAGTGTGCATCTGGAATTGACTGTGTGTAGATGTGTCTACTACCAAAAATAAGTACATTTGAAAAGCCCTCTACAGGTGAATGGTGGCCTGTTCTTCTTTTGAACTAAAACTAAAAAATTAATCACTTTCGAGTCCATGGCCTCACTGAGCAATTTGTTGTCAACTTGGTTGTCAAGCCTGCAACATAAAATTGAAATGTTTTGTTCACTAGAACTTTTTCATGGTGTTGTAGTACAGGATTATTTTATTTTATTTTGTTTGGGACAGGAAGGTCCATATGTTGATTTTTATATATTACTTTGCACATTTGGTTGTTTGAACAACTCAGAATGCCATCAGGCCTTTTTCAGTAATTATAAAAGAGTAATTCCAACATGAGCAACAAAGTCTGCTGAAACTGCTCTCTGATTTTGACCTTAAGATAAAGTGACCTGTTTCTGTTATGAAGCCTATCCTCTCACTCAGTTTAAGTTTGTACAAAAACTCTGCTCCAATTCTTTTGCAAAAACAAATCATGTCGTAAAAGTTTGGATACATGCTTTGGATAAATCAAGAGAATCTGAATTAAGAAAGGTTCCAGTAATTGTACCCAATACGCCAGAATGAGATTCTCAAGAAATTTGCTGCTTCATCACCTTCCTCAAAGGCATCAGAAACTGATGAACAAATAGAAACTGGAAAAATGGTCAACTCAGGTTTGTTAAATCTTGGCAACTCTCCTCTAAAAACAAAGAATTTCATGAAATGAGATTTACAAGGCTACATAAAGTATAAGATTTCTCAAGTGCAAAGTCATACAAAGTACCCTCTGCCATGCACCATATTGTACCTTCCAGAGTATCTATGTAGATGGAAAAATATACCTAAAAACAAAGATGATGTGACTTACCAAATGAAAGTGCTGGCAGGTCGACAGACACACAAACGAACACAAACATACACACAAAATTCAAGCTTTCGCAACAAACTGTTGCCTCATCAGGAAAGAGGGAAGGAGAGGGAAAGACGAAAGGATGTGGGTTTTAAGGGAGAGGGTAAGGAGTCATTCCAGTCCCGGGAGCGGAAAGACTTACCATAGGGGGAAAAAAGGATGTCTGCTTGTGTCTGTATATGTGTGGATGGATATGTGTGTGTGTGCGAGTGTATACCCGTCCTTTTTTCCCCCTAAGGTAAGTCTTTCCGCTCCCGGGACTGGAATGACTCCTTACCCTCTCCCTTAAAACCCACATCCTTTCGTCTTTCCCTCTCCTTCCCTCTTTCCTGATGAGGCAACAGTTTGTTGTGAAAACTTGAATTTTGTGTGTATGTTTGTGTTCGTTTGTGTGTCTGTCGACCTGCCAGCACTTTCATTTGGTAAGTCACATCATCTTTGTTTTTAGGTATATTTTTCCTTCGTGGAATGTTTCCTTCTATTATAACCATATCAGTAATTTGAACCCAACAATTATGTAGATGGAAATGTAGACAAAATTTTTAGAGAGACTTCAGTTTTGTGTGGTTTAAACCAGATACATTTGTGCAGCAAAATTCTAATCATCAGGAATGCATATATGTGTTGATCATGACATACTGTGTGAATTGAAGGAAAAGAGGTTCTTCAGATGCTGAAAGGTTCTTCCAATGCTGAAATTTTCAGTTGTGAAAAAGTTAATTGGTACCATGGTTGACTTCTGAATTTAAAGTTTCAAGCAGAATGGTCAATACAGATAGGAAGCTTAAACAGTTTGTGGTTATATTAACAATTCCTGGCAAGAAAAAGGGAAAAGTCCTGCCTGATAAAATAAAAATTAATGTTGTAATTTTCTTCTTTCTAATTGAAAAAAAATAAAGAAAATAGTAGATGGTAATATGAGGGCTCCAGATCGAAACCATCTGGTGGAATAATGACAATGGCCAGTATGCCATCTAGTCTGGATGTAGTTTTTTGGTTGCTTCTGACTCCTGACTTGGTGAATACTGGGCTTGAACCCATGTTCTGTTCAGTTACATGAGTCACAAATGTTTAGAAAAGGTTTGCATACATTCATGTGGAATAAAAGTAGATGTAGATAATTGGGGTACACAAATTTTTCCATGTTGGATGAGAGTGGAGCGGGGGGGGGGGGGGCATCTTTATCTTGGCCACAGTTTGTCAGTGGCTTTTCATACAACTGCTTTCTATGTGAGATCACAACTACTTAGCTGCTTGTCTGCATGAATGGCCACTGACATACTGTGGCCAAGAGTCAGCTGGATTACCCAGTTGCTAAACATGCTGCCAAACACAGCGTGCTTCACCTCAGTGACTGCTTCATAGCCTACAGCATGTCTGCAGCTCATGTTCTAGTGGCTACTGTTGCTGCCTCTGGATCACGGGGTCCCTGGTTCAATTCCGGGCCGGTTTGGGGATTTTCTCTGCCCGGGGACTGTCTGTCTGTGTTGACCTCATCATTTCATTATCATCATCATCATCATCACTTGTGACAGTAGGTATATTGGATTGTGTAAAAATTGGGGCTTTGTAAGGGTGCTGATGACCACACAGTTGAGCACCCCACAAAGCAAACATCATCATCATAGCCTGGGTCCCTCACACCAACACCATCTTTTATGAATTGTGCTGGTGGGAACACTCCCTGCAATATATACTACATTCCCATTACCTCCCTATCTGAACCTTGGTCTGTCCCTGTCCTTCACAAACCTATCCCCTTCCCTGCTTCTGCTTCAGCACTGCAATGCCTTCTTTTCCACCAACACATCCGCTACTCCAGTAGTGTCTTTTTTCCCTCCTGTACTCCTATCCCCCCCCCCCCCCCCCCCAACTTTTGGCCTCAAACCTCCTGACTGCACTTAGTAGCCCTACCCTGCCCTGACACATCCACGCACACTCCCACAAGCAACGCTACACCCTCCTCCACCCCTACTCTGCTATCCCTCCCCCTTCCCACCCCAGTCTCCTCGTTATCACCACAAACCCATAGATTGTTTCTCCCATCAAGTGTAGTTGCTCCCAGTCCAGCCTCAGTGGCTAGAGACAGTGTATATGTGTGTCATGCTTGCATGAATGCATATGTGTTTTCCACTTTAGAAGAATGCCTTTTCGCTGAAAGCTCAATTGTATAGCAGTCTCTTTGTTGTGCCTGTCTGTGATTCAACATCTCCCCTATATGATGAGTAGCAATCTATCCTTTTCATAATGAATATTTTTAGCTTTATGGTGCTTGTGCAGTTGGAAAAGTAGACTTTGAAGATCTTGTTGCATCAGTCAGATCTCTGTTTTGTAAAAAGTAAGTGATTGAAATAGGTGGTATTATTGCATCTCCCACCAGTTGCGAGATACATCCAGTCATTCACTTTCTGCAATTACAAGAAGTCAATGTCACCATGATTCATTATTGATTATGTCATGTGTTAGCCTTGTGTTAAAGAAACTGAACATGAGAGACATTGATTCACAGTTTCTGAACTTTCTGAAGATGTGTGTCAGACTTCAAAGAAAACCCTCTATAACATTGGCACAGAGATGTTAGGTTACTGAAAATTTTACGCACTATTGATACCAAAATTTCTATCCAGTTTTCACAAAACTGAAGAGCTGGTTCCTTCAGAGCTACCTTGAAGAACGAAAGGAATTTATGTCCAGAGTCTGTAGTGTCGTTAACTCATCTGCACCACTCATTTTTATGTGGCTGTCGACCCAATGTATGTGGCAATGATTTTATCATTGTTTAATCTATTTTACTGTAGGAATTTCACCCTTTTTTATTACAAGGAAGATTATGTTCTGTTTTCATGCTACTGCCATGTACTGGGAGAAT
Organism: Schistocerca cancellata; assembly: GCF_023864275.1. Lineage (NCBI taxonomy): Eukaryota > Metazoa > Arthropoda > Insecta > Orthoptera > Acrididae > Schistocerca > Schistocerca cancellata. The sequence goes on from NC_064631.1 coordinate 370,973,090, forward strand.
ATGTAATGCCTCTGCTCACAGAGCCCTGTTTAGTTCCTTGCCGGTTATTGCAGCTATCAGTCCAAGGAAGAACATGCATGCGTTGTCCCAGGACACACTGAGAATTGCTCAAGAACTGATGTTTTATGATTTTGCTGTTATTGGAAGGTTTATTTAGTTGGATATGATATTTTTAAGATTGTCAGAATTACAACAAAGACAATAAATGTATGGTCACAGGTTCGAATCGTGCCTCGGGCATGGATGTGTGTGATGTCCTTCGGTTAGTTAGGTTTAAGTAGTATCTAATGAACTCAGATGTTAAGTCCCATAGTGCTTAGAGCCATTTGAACAATAAGTGTAAATACTGATTGGCAGTTAGCAATTCTCATTTCAGAGCAGTTAAAGCATATCTCAGAATAAATTGCAATGGATTTTTCATTTATTTTGTCAATTACTATCATCATCCCTGCACTGCTCCTACAATCTTTGTCTCTATCTCATTGCAAAGCAATGAACGTGCATTTATCACTAACATCTAATTCAGAAAACAGATTGCAGAGTAACACTTCAACTGGCTGAGGTCAGTGACAGGACTAACTGTTTGCAGAGTAACACTTCAAGTGGCTCAGGTCAATGACAAGTGTGAGTATCAATGCAACATGTCAAATCGTGACTCAGAACAAGACATGTGTGCAGCACATGAACTCTGAAACTAAGAAACAGTCCAAACAGTGGATTCAAGCAGACACTGTGAAAACCATAAAATGGTGGTTATAGTCTTTGGGATCACAAAGAAATTTTTACAACAGGTGTCATGAGAGTAATGTGTGAGGCTCTTACAAAATTCTGAAGGAATTATTCTTCTTCATCACAGTTCATGATCCCATATTGCAAATTGAATGAAGAAAAAACTCATACTTTTAATATGGGAGATTTTTCAATGTTAGAAATATTTCAGTTTTCAGCCAAAGTCCTTCTTCAGAAGTAGAAAAAAACACCCACCCACCCACCCACCCACCCACACACACACACACACACACACACACACACACACACACACACACACACATGGCTACTGTCTCTGGGAACTAAGGGCCGACCTGTACTTTCCACTGATTACAATAATTCAAATTCAACTGTAGGGGAAGAAAACAAAATTGCTTGAACTTAACAAGAATTTCAAATGAACATTTTTATCTTGTGTTAGCAACCCACAACAGATTGGCATGGGTAACATTAAGTACCTATGCCTTGACAACTTTTTGCAGTGATATACACAAGCTTTCCTCATGAAATAGTCTACCTATTAGTGAATATTGTATACAGATCCCAACAGGATTTCATGAGCTTAGCCTTCACATACAGAATGGAAAAACCCGTGTGTGACATTCATTTATAATATGTCTATGTTTTGTGAATTTTTGTCCGCAACTCGTGGTCTTGCAGTAGCATCCTCGCTTCCCGCGCCCGGGTTCCCGGGTTTGATTCCCGGTAGGGTCAGGGATTTTCTCTGTCTCATGATGACTGGGTGTTGTGTGATGTCCTTAGGTTAGTTAGGTTTAAGTAGTTCTAAGTTCTAGGGGACTGCTGACCATAGATGTTAAGTCCCATAGTTCTCAGAGCCATTTGAACCACTTTGTGAATTTTACAATTACTGAATTCCTGAAGGTTGTGGACAGGATCTATGGACCATGATGAATGAATTACAAGAATGAACTGTTGTCAGAGTGGTACTAACCTGTAACAAATTTTCAAAACATTACTTTTATTTGTTTAGATATAGGAGAACACAATTACATTAGAAACACTGTATGCCATTCTAAGCAGAACAGAACTGAAACAGACAAACAATGTAAAATCTAGATTAGAACATCAACAATATAAGGAAAACAGGACATGATGAGTTGCAGACATGCTCAATGAAAATGCACTTATACATTAGCTTTTGGCCAAAGCCTTCTTCAGAAAAGGAAAAACACACACATTCATTCGTGCAAGCAAGCACATCTCTCTCTCTCTCTCTCTCTCTCTCTCTCTCTCTCTCTCACACACACACACACACGCACACACTCACACACACACACACACACACACACACACACACACACACACACACACACACACTCACACACACACACAAACACAGACATGGCCGCCATCTCCAGCATATTGCACAAGAATATAACTGTAACATAGACTGGAATACAGCAGTCTAGAGGGGCAGGGAAGGGGAAGGGATAGTGGGGTACAGGTGGTGTGAGAGAAGTGTGCTGTCTGATGGAGTGTCAGGAGGCTGTGGGTCAGGGAGCTGGGGTGGGGTGGTAGGGGGGTTGGAGGAGGGGGGGGGGCAGGCAGCAAAAAACGAGAGTAGCAGGGAAGGGGACAAACAGATGGGTGCATAGGCAGAGTGCAGCACCCAAAGATAGTGAAAATTCAAGAAGAGGGAGAGGTTGTAGGACAGAGGGTGCGGAAACTATTTGGTGTGAAAATCTGTCTCAATGTTCTTGTCATACTTTGCTAGAACAGGAGAAGATGCTAGCATCTTCTTAAGGACAAGGAAAAATCTTTCTTGCACCTCATTCCAGAAAAACGTGGCATCTCCCTGCAATCGTTCTTGCAAGGGATTTGCCTTTTAAAGAGACTCTTTATGATTTGCTTTTAGTATGAGCACATGAACCATGGACCTTGCCGTTGGTGGGGAGGCTTGCGTGCCTCAGCGATACAGATAGCCGTACCGTAGGTGCAACCACAACGGAGGGGTATCTGTTGAGAGGCCAGACAAACATGTGGTTCCTGAAGAGGGGCAGCAGCCTTTTCAGTAGTTGCAGGGGCAACAGTCTGGATGATTGACTGATCTGGCCTTGTAACATTAACCAAAATGGCCTTGCTGTGCTGGTACTGCGAACGGCTGAAAGCAAGGGGAAACTACAGCCGTAATTTTTCCCGAGGACATGCAGCTCTACTGTATGATTAAATGATGATGGCGTCCTCTTCGGTAAAATATTCCGGAGGTAAAATAGTCCCCCATTTGGATCTCCGGGCGGGGACTACTCAAGAGGACGTTGTTATCAGGAGAAAGAAAACTGGCGTTCTACGGATCGGAGCGTGGAATGTCAGATCACTTAATTGGGCAGGTAGGTTAGAAAATTTAAAAAGAGAGATGGGTAGGTTAAAGTTAGATATAGTGGGAATTAGTGAAGTTCGGTGGCAGGAGGAACAAGACTTTTGGTCAGGTGATTACAGGGTTATAAATACAAAATCAAATAGGGATAATGCAGGAGTAGGTTTAATAATGAATAAAAAAATAGGAGTGCGGGTTAGCTACTACAAACAGCATAGTGAACGCATTATTGTGGCCAAGATAGACACAAAGCCCATGCCTACTACAGTAGTACAAGTTTATATGCCAACTAGCTCTGCAGATGATGAAGAAATAGATGAAATGTATGACGAGATAAAAGAAATTATTCAGGTAGTGAAGGGAGACGAAAATTTAATAGTCATGGGTGACTGGAATTCGTCAGTAGGAAAAGGGAGAGAAGGAAACATAGTAGGTGAATATGGATAGGGGGGAAGGAATGAAAGAGGAAGCCGCCTTGTAGAATTTTGGACAGAGCATAACTTAATCATAGCTAACACTTGGTTCAAGAATCATGAAAGGAGGCTGTATACATGGAAGAAGCCTGGAGATACTGACAGGTTTCAGATAGATTATATAATGGTAAGACAGAGATTTAGGAACCAGGTTTTAAATTGTAAGACATTTCCTGGGGCAGATGTAGATTCTGACCACAATCTATTGGTTATGAACTGCAGATTGAAACTGAAGAAACTGCAAAAAGGTGGGAATTTAAGGAGATGGGACCTGGATAAACTGAAAGAACCAGAGGTTGTAGAGAGTTTCAGGAAGAGCATTAGGGAACAATTGACAGGAATGGGGGAAAGAAATACAGTAGAAGAAGAATGGGTAGCTCTGAGGGACGAAGTGGTGAAGGCAGCAGAGGATCAAGTAGGTAAAAAGACGTGGGCTAGTAGAAATCCTTGGGTAACAGAAGAAATATTGAATTTAATTGATGAAAGGAGAAAATATAAAAATGCAGTAAATGAAGCAGGCAAAAAGGAATACAAACGTCTCAAAAATGAAATCGACAGGAAGTGCAAAATGGCTAAGCAGGGATGGCTAGAGGACAAATGTAAGGATGTAGAGGCTTGTCTCACTAGGGGTAAGATAGATACTGCCTACAGGAAAATTAAAGAGACCTTTGGAGAGAAGAGAACCACTTGTATGAATATCAAGAGCTCAGATGGCAACCCAGTTCTAAGCAAAGAAGGGAAAGCAGAAAGGTGGAAGGAGTATATAGAGGGTTTATACAAGGGCGATGTACTTGAGGACAATATTATGGAAATGGAAGAGGATGTAGATGAAGATGAAATGGGAGATAAGATACTGTGTGAAGAGTTTGACAGAGCACTGAAAGACCTGAGTCAAAACAAGGCCCCGGGAGTAGACAACATTCCATTAGAACTACTGATGGCCTCAGGAGAGCCAGTCATGACAAAACTCTACCATCTGGTGAGCACGATGTATGAAACAGGCGAAATACCCTCAGACTTTAAGAAGAATATAATAATTCCAATCCCAAAGAAAGCAGGTGTTGACAGATGTGAAAATTACCAAACTATCAGTTTAATAAGTCACAGCTGCAAAATACTAATGTGAATTCTTTACAGACGAATGGAAAAAATGGTAGAAGCCGACCTCGGAGAAGATCAGTTTGGATTCCGTAGAAATGTTGGAACACGTGAGGCAATACTGACCTTACGACTTGTCTTGGAAGAAAGATTAAGAAAAGGCAAACCTACGTTTCTAGCATTTGTAGACTTAGAGAAAGCTTTTGACAATGTTGACTGGAATATTCTTTTTCAAATTCTGAAGGTGGCAGGAGTAAAATACAGGGAGCGAAAGGCTATTTACAATTTGTACAGAAACCAGATGGCAGTTATAAGAGTCGAGGGGCATGAAAGGGAAGCAGTGGTTGGGAAAGGAGTGAGACAGGGTTGTAGCCTCTTCCCGATGTTATTCAATCTGTATATTGAGCAAGCAGTAAAGGAAACAAAAGAAAAATTCGGAGTAGGTATTAAAATTCATGGAGAAGAAGTAAAAACTTTGAGGTTCGCCGATGACATTGTAATTCTGTCAGAGACAGCAAAGGACTTGGAAGAACAGTTGAACAGAATGGACAGTGTCTTGAAAGGAGGATATAAGATGAACACCAACAAAAGCAAAACGAGGATAATGGAGTGTAGTCAAATTAAGTCGGGTGATGCTGAGGGAATTAGATTAGGAAATGAGACACTTAAAGTAGTAAAGGAGTTTTGCTATTTAGGGAGTAAAATAACCGATGATGGTCGAAGTAGAGAGGATATAAAATGTAGACTGGCAATGGCAAGGAAAGCGTTTCTCAAGAAGAGAAATTTGTTAACATCGAATATAGATTTAGGTGTCAGGAAGTCGTTTCTGAAAGTATTTGTATGGAGTGTAGCCATGTATGGAAGTGAGACATGGACGATAACTAGTTTGGACAAGAAGAGAATAGAAGCTTTCGAAATGTGGTGCTACAGAAGAATGCTGAAGATAAGGTGGGTAGATCACGTAACTAATGAGGAGGTATTGAATAGGATTGGGGAGAAGAGAAGTTTGTGGCACAACTTGACTAGAAGAAGGGATCGGTTGGTAGGACATGTTCTGAGGCATCAAGGGATTACAAATTTAGCATTGGAGGGCAGCGTGGAGGGTAAAAATCGTAGAGGGAGACCAAGAGATGAATACACTAAGCAGATTCAGAAGGATGTAGGTTGCAGTAGGTACTGGGAGATGAAGAAGCTTGCACAGGATAGAGTAGCATGGAGAGCTGCATCAAACCAGTCTCAGGACTGAAGACCACAACAACAACAACATGAGCACATTACAAGATAACTTCTCACATCACAAATGTGCAGAGGAGTCGGGGTATCTGTGACTGCTGTTATTTAATCTGGATGATCATCAACTCCAATGCTGTAGACTTTTACTTCTTGGGCAACAAAGAGGCACTCTCTTGGACTGAGGCAGAGACCTGTGATTTGAAAGCAGTTCAACATGGCTGTTAGATGACTTAGATGCTTTCCTCAAAATCTTTGAAAAAATAACAATGTTATCCAAATATAAAAGGCATGTCATCCATTTAAGGTGTCAAATCAACTTGTCCATCATACGTTCAAAGATGGCACAGTCAGAACAGTATAACTTTAAATTCCTAAAGGCCGCCAGGAGTTAAAAAGGTAGTCATTTTTCAGTCAGCCTCATCAATGTAGAATTGCCAGTAGTCTGTTTGAATGTCCATAATTCAGAAATACTTTGCTCTTTTGTAGCATACTAGGATGTCTTCAGTTCTATGCGATGGGGAAACATCTTTCTTTGTGACTTTGTTCAGTCATCAGTAGGATGCAGAAACACTGTGGGCCATCCTCCTCCTTCATAATAGCAAAAGGAGAGGACTGAGGACTCTCTGCAGGTTCAGTGATGTCGTCCTGCAGCATCTTCTCTACTTCCTTCTGGATTATACATTGTTCAGCTGGTTACACCATATAAAGTGCTGCAAAACAGGGGGAGGATCCCCAGTGTTCATACGGTGTTTTAGCATGAGCTACGTGGTTTGTCTTCACTCTCTATTGGAAAGCATCTGAAAATTGATGCAGAATGGCTATAATTAGCTGATATTGTTCCTTGGTCAGGCCAGATCCTATTGGCTATTTGGTAGTAGCTTCCCCCTTGCATTGTCTGGTAGCAGGATGTGATTCTTCATTAATGACACTAAGCTGCTCTTTTTGGATTGGTTTGGCTCTCCTTACACACATCCCTCTAAGGATGAGTTGTGGCTGTCATGAAAGTTAGTCATCCAAAGTTCTCGTTGATCATGTACAACTCTTATGATCATTGCTTGGATGTGGATATCTGTTGTGAACCTGAGTAGTTTTATGTGATCGAGAAAAGCTTTAGAGCTTGACTGAGCATCTCAATTGATGACTGGAATTTGTCTTGTTGCTGATGGTGGGATAACAATTTCTTCATTGGCAAACAGCTGTCAAGAGCAATCTTTGATATGTGTGCTTGTTGGAATATCTTCATCAATCTGGTGCGCTGTTCTTCCACAGTCTATGACTGTGGTTCCTGCAAAAAGTCCCATCTGAGAACAACATTACAACTACGTTCTGCTAAAATGGCAAATCCGAAGGTCTGTTTTTTCTCACTGATAATTATTTTTTCATTACAGTTCCTATTGGCTGGAATATTTCCCATTTGTGACCTTCAGCACATTTGCTTTTATATATGAAAACATAGTATTTCTTAACAGCTGACTATAGCCTCAAACATTACACATAAGGAAATCTCAAGTCAACTAGTACTCAGAAAAATTGGCAATCAATGATGATGTCAAAGAAGTTTTGCGCATGTTGGTGACTCTCATCCATAGAGGATTTTGCTTCTGTGATGGCCTCACCTCCATAGATGGTCACTTCACTTAGTTTTCCTGAAGTCAGCGGGTAACGAACTCATGGTATCTCTCTACAGTGAAGGGTATTGGCTACAGAGTGTAGGGGAGCAACAACATGCTGGATGGGGTGATGAGCTTCATCCCTTAGGTAACTATAATGGTCTGTAGTTCACTACATGAACAGATGTGTTGCGATGGTGCAGTAATAAAATACTTGTCTTCTTTCTTGGCAGCAGAGTACAGCGTGTTCAGAGTGTCCACACTTGAAACACACAGGCAGTATGGCATAAGAGAGAGGCGAGCCCCTGATAGCCTTCCACAACTGCCTAGGGACTACATTCATACCTCTTTTGTCCAACTCTTTCTGTGGTATTTCCTCAATTTGCCGACATCTCTTCATAAATTCTTCTCTCATGACATCCTTTACTGGAAGAGATCAGTACATGTCTTCAGCAAGTCCATTCATCAAGTGTGAAATTTTTTGGCTTCTGTTATGTTGGGATTCATGGCGTTGTATAGGACCACAACATTCTTTATGTATGACTGCGTCATTCCCTCTTGATGTTAGGGACTTTTCTTAAATTGTTCTGGCACTAAGTGGACTTGCTGTTGATTACCACCAAATGTTTTCTTCAGTTTGGCTTGGAATTTGTTCCAGCTATTGAGCTCCTCTTCATTGCTCTTGAACCACTGATGGTCTGTGTCATTCAAGTAAAGTACATATTTACCAAACACTTGAGCAGCATATCCAGAAATCATTGATGGATGCCTGATGTGCAGCTGACTTTCTGCTGTTTTGGAATCTATCTGTCTCCTGAATGTACAAATCTTAGTAATGGTGTACCTCCTGTATTCAGGGTCCTGTTTTTGTTGATGACAGCTCTTATATTGCCTAACTGAACCCATGATGATGTAGATGTTTTGATGTACATGCTGTCTTGACCAAACAATGTCACATCTAAACCACAATCAAGTCCAAATCTGGAGCCAGGGTGGTCAGTGAAGTTCAATATATACTACTGAAACAATGTTTATTACAAATACCAACGTATATAACCACAAAAGTTATCAATTCTCGACAATATGATGTCATTAAATGGAGAACACATGCATAAAAGAAGGTTATATTTAAGAAAGCTTTCTGAGCCAGTGACTCCCACATCTGCCAGAAGGACTGAAGGAGAAGAAAGAGGGGTGAGAGAAAGGACTGGAGAGGTTTCAGAAAGGGGGCAGATTTCAGAAAAGTCACCCAGAACTGTGGGTCAGGTATACAAGACAGAAAGACTGATTATTGGGGACTACACTGGGTGAGATTTGAAAACCTGCTAGCTTAAAGCTGGAGGACAGGGTAGTATGTAAGACAGAGACTACTGCTAAAACATTGTGTATGAGTTATTAAGAGTGAAAAGCTAAGGATATTGCACGTAACATAGGTAGGAGGGGGTTGGTGAAAAACAGACAGGTCAGAGACTGAAACATAAAGAAAACTAAAATGGAATGAAGAAAGGAGTAGCTGCTGTGAAGAAATGCTGAGGCAGAAGAAATTAACATAAATTAAGGCCAGGTGGATGGCGAGGGCCAAAGATGTTTTGTAGCACTAGTTCCCACTTGCGGAGTTCTGAGAATGTGGTGTCTGGGGGAAGAATGCAGATGGGGCATGTGGTGAAACAGCACCGAGGTCATGACTATCATGTAGAGCGTGCTCTACAACAGGATATTGTGTTTGCCGGTATACATACTCTGCCAGTGCCCATTCATCCTATCTGATAACTTGGTGGTAGTCTTCCCGATGTAAAAGGCTGAACAGTGTTTACATAACAGCTGGTATTAGACATGTGATGTTTCACAGGTGACTCTCCCTTTGATATTATATGTTTTGCCAGTTACAGGACTGGTATAGGTGGTGGTAAGAGGGTGCATAGGGAAAGTCTTGCAGCAGGGATAGTCACAGGGGTAGGAGCCATAGGGTATGGAGATGGGTGCAGAAGGAACATAGGGTCTGACAAGGATACTACAGAGATTGGGAGGGCAATGAAGAGCTATTCTAGGTGTGGTGGGCAAAATCTCAGACAGAATGTATCTTATTTCAGTGCATGATTCTAGGAAATCATGGCCTTGTCGAAGTAGCTGGTTAATACAGCTGGTTAATACAAGATAATACTGAGTAACAATTTATGTGCTCCAAAGTTGTTTTTTTGGAGGGATCAGAAGTACCAGGATTGAATGTAATGGTCTAGGAAATCTATTTTTGAACTAGCCTGGTCAGGTAATTATGCCCAGCGAAGGCTGAGATGAGAGTAGTGGTGATTTGCTGTAAAGATTCTGAATCTGAACAAATATGTTTGCCTCAAGTGCCAAGGCGACATGGGAGGGAACATTTGACAAGAAAATTATGGCAACTGTCAAAATGTAAGTACTGTAGTTTGTTAGTAGGTTTAATATGGACGGTAGAGTGTAGCTATCCTTCAGTGAGGATGAGATCAACATCAAGGAAAGTGGCATGGGATTCAAAATAGGACCATGTGAAATTTAATTGGGAGAAAGTATTTGGAGACTTCAGGAATTTTCATAGATCAGCCTCACCATGAATCCATATGGCAAAGATGTTTAAACCAGGTTGATCTGCAGTTCCTCTTGCAGTCCATCCTTAATACCTCAGGCCCCTCACAAGGACTAACACTTCAATCCATAGAACTTCTCACCCCACCCAAGTTGTGCACCCCAACCTTTTACCTTCTTCCTAAGATCCACAAACCAATCATCCTGGCTGTCCTATAGCTCAAAAAAGGGACCAGTGGCGCTAGCAGTCTGGTCCTTTCAATCCCACAAACCAACCAACCACCTCCTATAGCTGCTGGCTTCAGAGCACTTGCTGAACGTATATCTGCCTTAGTTGATCAGCACTTGCAACCCATAGTACAATGGCCTGCCTCCGATATTAAGGACACCAACCATTTCCTAGCTCATCTGAAATCTATGCCCATGCCACTCACACCACACACCTTGCTTGTCATTGTTGATGTCACCTCCCTGTATCTCAACATCCCCCATATATGAGATCTATCTGCTGCTGAACATTTCCTCAGCCAGCACTCAACTGACTGCAAACTATGACTTCCTTCTTGCACACCTTAATTAACTTTATACTTACCGACAACAACTTCACCTATGATAGGCAGAAATACAAACAGATCAGAGGTATGGCCATTGGAACTAGGATGCCAGCCTTTTCATGGGTCACTTGGAGGGGGCTTTCCTGCGATCCATAAGCCTTCAGCCCCTCATTTAGTGCAGATACATTGATGATTCCTGGAATCTCTAAATACCTTCTCCCAGTTAAATTTCACAGTATCCTATTCTGAATCTCATGTCACTTTCCTTGATGTTGACCTCATCCTCACTGAAGGCCAGCTACACACTTTTGTCCACATTAATCTTACCAACCAAAAACATTACTTACATTTTGACAGTTGCATCCTTTCCTAGTCAAACGTTTCCTCCCATGCAACTGTGGCATTCGAGGCAAACACACAGTATTTGTTCGGATGCAGACTCTTTACAACAATACACCACCATTTTCACCTCAGTGTTAACCCAAAAAAATTACCCCACCGGCCTAGTTCAAAAGTAGATTTACTGGGCCATCACATCCAATCCTGGTATTGCTGATCATTCCAGAAAACAGCTTTGGAGCACACCACTTGTCACTAAGTATTATCCTTGTCTTGAATGTATTTAATCAGCTTCTTTAACAAGGCTATGACTACCTAAAACTATGCTCTGAAATGAGATCCATTCTGTTTGAGATTTTGCTCACCACACCTAGAATATCTTTTCATTGCCCTCCAAAACTGTGCAGTATCCTTGTCAGACCCTATGCTCCTTATTGCACCCATCTCCCTACCCTATGGTTCTTACCCTTGTGACCATCCCTGCTGCAAGACTTGCCCTATGCACCCTCTTACCACCATCTACAACAGTCCTGTAACTGACAAAACATATACTATCAAAGGGAGAACCACCTGCAAAACGACACGTCATATACCGGCTGTTATGCAAACACTGTTTGGCCTTCTACATCGCCATGACTACCACCAAATTGTCAATGAGGTTGAATGGGCATGGGAAGAGGGTATATACTGGCATTGTCAATGTCTTGTTGCAGAGCATTCTCTACAACTATGACAGTCATGACCTCCGTGCTGTTTTACCGCATGCCCCATTTGGATTCTTCCCTCAGACACCACTTTCTCAGAACTCCACAAGTGGAAACTAACACCACAAAATGTCTTTGGTTCTGGCCACTCACCTGGCCTTAATATATGTTAATATCTTCTGCCTCAGCATGTCTTCACAGTAGTTACTCCTTTCTTCACTCCATTTTAGTTTTCGTCATCTTTCATTTTCTGACCTGTTTATTTTTTGCCATCCCTCTCCCACCTTTACTACATACAATGCACTTAGCTGTTCACTCTTATTAACTCATGCACGATGTTTTAGCAGTAATCTCTGTCTTTCACATTAACCTGTCTTCCACCTTTAAGCTCTCAGGTTTTCAAACCTTGTCTGGTGCAATCCCCAACAGTCAGTCTTTCCTTGTCACTCCATCCAGTGAGTCTCACCTGACCCGTGATTCTAGGTGACTTTTCCAAAATGTACCCCTTTTCCTAAACCTCTCCAGTCCTTTTCCTTCACCTCTCTTCCTTCCCTTTCAATCCTTCCACTGGAAGAAGGAGCCACTGGCTCTGATAGCTCGTGTGAGTGTAACCTTCTTTTATGTGTGTTCTCTCCTGCCTCCCTTTGCTGAGTAAATGTTTTATTTATCCAATTGCAGTATACCTTCGTACAGGCAGATTAACATCCTACATATTTGTGCTTGATGTCTACATATTTATTACTCAACATAGTCACCCTGGAGAAACACATTCCTCCCAAAGAGAGACCAGTTTGTTGATAATGTTACTATAAAATGTTTGACTTTGTTGATGGAGCCACAACATTGCCTTTACTTGCACATCTCATCCCTATCATAGTGGAGTCCTCGAAGGCATTCTTTAGGTTTTGAAAAAATATGAAAATCAGCTTGGGCCAAGTTAGGACTATTTGGGTGGGGGGTGGGGGGGGGGTCGATGACCAGAGACGGTGAACCCAAGGTGGTGAATTGTTGCAGATGTCACAGGACTTGTGTGTGGTCTGCTATTGTCGTGCTGAAAGAGAGGGTTGTCCACGCGTGGGCAAACTCTTTTAATTCAAACTTTCAGTTTTTTGAGCAGTTTCTCGTGCACTGACTGTTTCCTTACACGCCACCATGTTACACACTACAATTTGGGACATTATAGCTGTAGAAGGTTGCAGCTTGCATCAGCAAAGTGAAAAGGTTGACTAAGTAATATGCATGACATGTAATACCTTCACTGGTATCAAGAATAGAGAAAATATTTGGAGGCATTACTTCTCAACACACACTGTTAGGTACATGAGAGTGTACTGCAAACTGTCTACAGATCTGCAGTAATATTAAGAATTTTTCATCTTAAACTGGGTAATGACTATTGATTGCAGAGATATATTATGTAAAATTTAATTTTCAGTTGATGTAGAAACTATGGCTCTTTTTGGGATATTGTGTAAATAAAGCGCTTTAAGAAAACAGGCTTACATATGAACTTTAATATACACTCCTGGAAATGGAAAAAAGAACACATTGACACCGGTGTGTCAGACCCACCATACTTGCTCCGGACACTGCGAGAGGGCTGTACAAACACTGATCACACGCACGGCACAGCGGACACACCAGGAACCGTGGTGTTGGCCGTCGAATGGCGCTAGCTGCGCAGCATTTGTGCACCGCCGCCGTCAGTGTCAGCCAGTTTGCCGTGGCATATGGAGCTCCATCGCAGTCTTTAACACTGGTAGCATGCCGCGACAGCGTGGACGTGAACCGTATGTGCAGTTGACGGACTTTGAGTGAGGGCGTATAGTGGGCATGCGGGAGGCCGGGTGGACGTAACGCCGAATTGCTCAACACGTGGGGCGTGAGGTCTCCACAGTACATCGATGTTGTCGCCAGTGGTCGGCGGAAGGTGCACGTGCCCATCGACCTGGGACCGGACCGCAGCGACGCACGGATGCACGCCAAGACCGTAGGATCCTACGCAGTGCCGTAGGGGACCGCACTGCCACTTCCAGCAAATTAGGGACACTGTTGCTCCTGGGGTATCGGCGAGGACCATTCGCAACCGTCTCCATGAAGCTGGGCTACGGTCCCACACACCGTTAGGCCGTCTTCCGCTCACGCCCCAACATCGTGCAGCCCGCCTCCAGTGGTGTCGCGACAGGCGTGAATGGAGGGACGAATGGAGACGTGTCGTCTTCAGCGATGAGAGTCGCTTCTGCCTTGGTGCCAATGATGGTCGTATGCGTGTTTGGCGCCGTGCAGGTGAGCGCCACAATCAGGACTGCATATGACCGAGGCACACAGGGCCAACACCCGGCATCATGGTGTGGAGAGCGATCTCCTACACTGGCCGTACACCACTGGTGATCGTCGAGGGGACACTGAATAGTGCACGGTACATCCAAACCGTCATCGAACCCATCGTTCTACCATTCCCAGACTGGCAAGGGAACTTGCTGTTCCAACAGGACAATGCACGTCCGCATGCATCCCGTGCCACCCAACGTGCTCTAGAAGGTGTAAGTCAACTACCCTGGCCAGCAAGATCTCCAGATCTGTACCCCATTGAGCATGTTTGGGACTGGATGAAGCGTCGTCTCACGCGGTCTGCACGTGCAGCACGAACGCTGGTCCAACTGAGGCGCCAGGTGGAAATGGCATGGCAAGCCGTTCCACAGGACTACATCCAGCATCTCTACGATCGTCTCCATGGGAGAATAGCAGCCTGCATTGCTGCGAAAGGTGGATATACACTGTACTAGTGCCGACATTGTGCATGCTCTGTTGCCTGTGTCTATGTGCCTGTGGTTCTGTCAGTGTGATCATGTGATGTATCTGACCCCAGGAATGTGTCAATAAAGTTTCCCCTTCCTGGGACAATGAAATCACGGTGTTCTTATTTCAATTTCCAGGAGTGTAATTTTATGCTGCCTGATCTTATTTATTTATAAAAAATATATCCATAATTATCATCAAAAAGAACGTACCCACCATATCATTTTTAACTAGTTGTTCTATATTATACTATACTCCATACAAAAACTAATGAAAGAGAAGCAGCAAAGTCCAGAACAATACAATATATATTTCCATGTGCCAAGCTGTGTGCGTATTTCTATTTTATGCATAATATTTATCTTTATGAGTTGTTTAAGTAACAGGCTTGCAAATGTTCATTGTTTGGGTACCAGCAGTGGAGCAAGGAATGTCTTGAGGTCAACACTGAAGCACCTGATTAAGACAGTTATACCATTCAATGGAACATTATGCTGAGAAGTAAAGCCATTTTGCTTCTGCTGTCTTTTTCAAAAATATTTAGACGGTTGTGTTGAATCATCATCTTAAGCGTGTACTGCAAATAATATATTATCCATGTCACAGTTTGGGTTCCTTAAAGAGTTATGACATAGTGAAGGCTATTTACACATACAGTGAGAATGTACATAATTCATTAGATAAAAAATTCGAGGCTACTGGCATTTTCTGTGACCTATCAGAAGCCTTTGACTGTGTGAATCACAGCATTCTCGTGTGACGTGTGAATCACAGCATTCTCGTGTGAATTGGAATATCATGGTGTCCCTGGCAGCGCTGCAAAGTGGTTTGAGTCCTACCTAACCAACAGGAAACAAAGGTTGTCATTGTGAAATACCAGTGGAATAAGCAGTCGGACTTCATCTGATTGTGAATTAATTACATGTGGTGTTCCCCAAGGTTCCATCTGGGGTCCATTGCTTTTTCTTGTGTACCTTAATGACCTGACATCTGTTACAATGCCAGATGCTAAGTTTATTTTATTTGCAAATGATACAAACATTGCAATAAATAGGAACTCTATTATGAATTTAGAAATAGCTGCTAATTAGATTTTCACTGACAGTGATAAATGGTTTAAAGCTAATTCGCTATCATTGAACTTTGAAAAGACCCACTATATGCAGTTCAGAACCTGTAAGAGATTTCCTTACAGCATGTGTATAATGTATGAAGACATGCAGATAGAACTGGTTAACGGTGTTAAATTTTGTGTATTACAAATAAGTAATAAATTCAGTTGGGAAGGGCATGCCGCAGAATAGCTGAAGCACCTGAGCAAGTCTGTATTTACAATGTGAATGCAGTCAGGTGTGGGATATACAAATATAAAAAAAAAACTTGCATACTTTCCTTCTTTCATTCTATTATACTGTGTGGGATCATATTTTGGTGTAACTCATCAAACTGAGTAAATGTTTATAGAGTGCAAAAGTGTATAACAAGACTCATCTGTGGTACAAATTCAAGAACGTCATGTAGAAACCTATAAACAGAACTGGGTACTCTAACCACTGCTTCTAAGTATGTTTATTCCTTAATGATATTTGTTTCAAATAATGTGTCTCTCTTTCGAAAAAATAGCTCAATTAATAGTATCAATACGACAAATAAGAACAGTCTACCTAAGACCCAGAAACACTTATCTTGGTCCAAAAAGGGGTCCAGTATTCAGGAAAACACATTATCAATAAATTGCCATAATCATTAAAAACTTGGTTTCAGATAAAGCACAGTTTAAATTGAGTTTGAAAGATGTCTTCATAGACTGCTCCTTCTACTCAATAGATGAATATCTTAACAGGGAATGTTAGATCAGCTTAAGTAAAAATGTCTGTTGGATTTCAATTTTGACAACACTTGGTCACAACAGTCAAGATTAGGTATTCTGTATATGCTAAATTCATTAATACCTTGACAATCTAGTCATGGACTGTGCGGTTGGTCCCGGCGGAGGTTTGAGTCCTCCCTCAGGCATGTGTGTGTGTGTGTGTGTGTGTGTGTGTGTGTGTGTGTGTGTGTGTTTGTGTTTGTCGTTAGGATAATTTAGGTTAAGTAGTGAGTAAGCTTAGGGACTGATGACCTTATCAGTTAATTCCCATAAGATTTCACACGCATTTGAACCTAGACAATCTCCTGACAAATGATCACGGAAGTGATTCAAATTTTCTATGTTTTTTATGTTACACTTTCTGATATCTTCCACACCCATGAGAATCATATCATTTTAGGGTCTAAGTAATAAAAACTGAATCTAATCTAATCTAATTATCAACCAAGATATTGACTTGGGAAAATATCCTCTAACTACAGATTTGTATAATTACAAGGAGACAATATGGCTGGCCAAAATTTCCCTTCAGGAAGCAAAATTATAGTATTGTGGATAGTCACATTGAAAGGTGGAACATTCTATTCCTAGCTTTTGGAACGGTTACTTCCTTTATTGAAAAGGAAAGAGGAATAAATTTATTTGATTGAGAAGGATGGATGGGTCATTTAGATCACAGAATAAGAGAGACCAACTTGATGTGAGAAGAAGGGGAGACAAAGATAAAGAGGGAGATACCAGAGAGGGATGTTAGAGATAGTACATTGGTAATACTGTACCAGTTTTGTAGCAGAGATGAAGGAGAACAAAATGACAATGATAAATTGAGAGTGCTAAAGGAAAACAGAAAAGGAAATGGAAAGAAAACCAAAGCTGTGACTTTGCACAAAAGTACTGGAATCTTGTCTTGCTACTGCACCTAGACAGTTTCATCTGTCATTGCAATTGAGCAGTGTTAACTCAAAATGCTGGCCAACAAATGTAAATTTTGAATGAAGAAAAATTCTAGTATTGCAGATAGTCACACTGAAAGGAGGAACATTCTGTTCCTAGCTTTTGGATCTGTTACTTCCTTTATTGAAAAGGAAAGAGGAATAAATTTATTTGACTGAGAAGGATGAATAGGTCATTTAGACCACAGAATAAGAGAGGCAAACTTTATGTGAGAACAAGGGGAGGCAAAGATAAAGGGGGAGATACAGAGTGGGAGGTCAAAGATAGTACAGTGTAAATACTGTAACATGGTTGGAGATATTTCAGCACAAATGCACAAAGTATGTAGAAGTAATGCCCTCTACATTCTGCATATAAAAAAGATTATGCAGTGGTTTTGTAATTCAGAAATCAATGCCTATCTTGTAGACATGGAATTGATGGGATCTGAAGGGTAATACTCAACGTTGTGCTGGGTCTTATAATGGTCCCATCTGCCCAAGAGAACAGACATACTATTTACTCAGCTGTTCAGGATAATACAGCCACATCATGTACCTTCAGTCAGAAAATAAAGCTTTTTTCCAGCAAGAGAACTATTCACAAGGACTAACAATGCTGGTCCACCATCAACTGTAAACGCAGTGACTATTGTTGCGACTTCCCTCAGTTTTGCCAACAGAGACAGTAGTGCATCCACAGACACCACTGGACACAAGTGTGAAACTTTTCAAACAAGTCTAGTTTCTGTATACAGCCTTACAATGGATGTAGTTGTGTTTGGAGCCTCCAAGGAGTACAGTCTTTTCAGATTGTATTCATCATAATCATATGGGCACAGCACCTGGCATGATGATGTGGAGTGCTGTGTACAGATATCATGATAGCTGGTAATTCAGACAAAGCCATTGTCTACTTTTGATGTGTTAAGGATGGTGGCTGTGTCCTCTGTTCAATGAAGCTTGTCCTATGTTCAATGAAGCTATGACATTATCTTTCATTTACATAAGATGTGACCTACAAATTTAATCCTATATTCTTCTCACTATTTTGTTATTTGGTATCCTTCCTGATCTTGCAGCTTAATGGACAGTCCTGTATTTTCATTAAGTGTGACATAATCAGTAGTAGAACATTGGTTCTGTTGATTGCAAAACTTAACAAGTGAAATCAAAGTAGTATTGTTTTTATTGTAGACATAGTTACACATTTGTCATCTTATGTAAATAATAAATGCTCCACAAATATAAGACAAGCTCAGAATGAGGAAACAGTTAAAATGGGACCGCTCATGTTTCACTATTTGAGCTACATTCATTTATGACCTACCAAAGAAGTTACAATTTGTCAAAAACTGCTATGTTTACTGGTCTCACAAACTTCCAACATTACCTGACCATAATAACAGTTGTATCTAAAGGAAGATATACAAGAGACAATACAGGCTAAGAAACAGTTAAGAATGGTTGTTAGCTAAACCAAAACTTAAAAATTTCATTGGTGTTTAAATTGGTAACAAATTATAGTATAAAAATCACATGAGTAAGCAAATACATCAACACTGTTCAGCATCTAATCTCGTGTAGGATAATGTCTAATTGTGTTGACAGCTATAATTAATTTATAAATATTCTGTACAATTGTTTTTAAGTTTGTTTTCATGATGTTATTAGAAGAGCTGCTGGAGTGATGCGTACAACTGACACTGTATTTCAACAAGAATGTAGGAAGTGCACTTTGCACTGTTGCACAATTTGGGCGCAGCATTCCTGTTGATGGATACTGCTGTCTCATCCACTGGAGCATTCCATGCTGGTATTTGCTCTGTGGTGTTCTATACATTCATATACATCTGCATCTACATCTATATGGTTACTCTGAAATTCACAATTAAGTGACTGGCAGAGGGTTAATTGAAAAACCTTCAAGCCATTTCTCTATCATTCCAGTTCGAATAGTGCACAGGAAAAAATGAGCACTTAAATTTTTCTGTGTGACCTCTGATTTCTCTTATTTTGTTGTAGTTATTATGTCTCCCAATGTAGATGGGCACCAACAAAATATTTTCACAATTATATGAGAAAGTTGGCGATTGAAAATTCATGAGAATATCATGCCACAATGAAAAATGCCTTTCTTTTAATGATTGCCACCGCAATTCATGTATCATATCTGTGGCACTCTCTCCCTGATTTA
This sequence comes from Schistocerca cancellata, assembly GCF_023864275.1. Lineage (NCBI taxonomy): Eukaryota > Metazoa > Arthropoda > Insecta > Orthoptera > Acrididae > Schistocerca > Schistocerca cancellata. The sequence goes on from NC_064631.1 coordinate 370,992,561, forward strand.
ATGGTAATATGCTTTTTCGGTGTCCTCTGTCAGTCCCATCTGACATGGATCCAACAACACACATCAGTACCCCAGGAGAGGGTGGAAAAGTGTGCTGAAAGCAGTCTCTTTTGTAGACCTGAGCACTTTCTGAGTGTTCTGCCAATAAATCATAGTCTTTGGTTTGCTTTCCTCACAGCATTATTTATGTGGTTGTTTCAATTTAAATTATTCATAATTCTGATTCCTAAGTATTTAATTGAATTTACAGTCTTTAGATTTTGGTGATTTATCATGTAACCAAAATTTTGTGGATTTCCTTTAGTGCTCATGTGTATGACTTCACACTTTTTGTTATTTAGTGTCTGTTTTTGCACCATACAGATATCTTGCCTAAATTGTTTTGCGATTGGTTTTGATCATCTGATGACTTTACAAGACAGTAAATGACAGCATCATCTGCAAACAGTTTAAGAGGGCTTCTCAGATTGTCTCCTATGTCTTTCATGTAGATCAGAAAAAGCAGTGGGCCTATAACACTTCCTTGGGGAATGCCAGTTATTGCTTCTGTTTTACTCGATGACTTTTCATCAATTAGTATGAAATGTGGCCTATCTGACGTGATACATAAGTTTCCTGTGAATAAGGTGTGTTTGAGATTGTTTGAGCAAGACTCAGTATCAGCGGAGGGCATAAAATGATAATCAAATCACTCCATTGCCCATCAGTTGTCTCCTGATGCAACCAAAAACTTTAGGGAAAACCTCAGTTCACTTGTATGTAAATTCCCCAGTCATACCGTAATCATTGGTGGAGACTTTAATCATTCAACAATTAATTGAGAAAAATATAGTTTTGTTAGTGGTGGGTGTGATAACATATCCTGTGAAACTCTGAAAACTACCTTGAACAGATAGTGAGGAACCCCACTCATGATGGAAATATATTGGATCTAATGGCGGAAAAAAAAAAAAAAAGACCTGACACCTTGGAGGACATCCACGTCGAAATCGGTATCAGTGACCATAATGCAGCAATGATTACCAAAGTACAAAGTACATCTAAAATAAGCTGACAGACATATATGTGCAGTAAACTAGTAGATAGTTTCATATTTCAGTGAGGAACTTGAAATTTTCAGCACAGGTCAGGAGCATGTAGAGGAACTCTAACTCAGGTTTAAAGGAATAATTGAACATGCGCTGGATAGATATGTACCTAGAGAAGAGTTCATAATGGGAGGGAACCTCCATGGAGTACAGACACTGTAAAGAAACTTCTCAAGAAACAGAAATTACTGCATGGTAGGCGTAAGACAAAGCATAGGGCTATAAATGGAGAGATGCCAAATGACTACCATAACAGAATATTATCAAATGACATTTCACAAAATCCAAAGAAATTCTGGATATATGTAAAGGCTGCTAGTGACACCAAAGTTAGTGTCCAGTCCCTAGCAAATGAGACAGGAACCAAAACTAAGAGTATCAAAGCAAAAGCTGACATTTTCAAATGTTCCTTTACAAAGGAAAACCCAGGAGACTTGCCCCAATTTGATCCTCGTACCACTGAGAAGATGAATGAAGTAAGTTTTAGTGTCAGCGGTGTTGAGAAATGGCTGAAATTGCTAAAACTGAACAAAGCTCCAGACCCAGCTGAATCCCTGTCAGATTCTATACTGAATCTGCAGCTGAGTTGGCCCTTCTTTTAACTATAATCTATCATATATCCCTTGTATAGAAAACCTTGCTCAGTTCTTGAAAAAAGGCACAGGTCACACCTGTAGGGTAGCAGAAGTGACCACAAAACTATCATCCAATATACTTAATATCATTTTGTTGTAGCATCTTAGAACATATTCTGAGCTCAAACATAATGAGGTATATTGAACAGAATGACCTCCTCAGTGCCAGCCAGAATGGATTTCAAAAACATTGATTATGTGAAATCCAGCTTGCAATTTTCTCACATGACATACTGAAAGCTTTGGATCAAGGCAACCAGGTAGATGCAGTGTTTCTTACTTCCAAAAAGCATTAGACTCAAGCATCACACCTATGCTTATTGTCAAAAGTATATTCATATGGAATTGTTGTTGTTGTTGTTGTGGTCTTCAGTCCTGAGACTAGTTTGATGCAGCTCTCCATGCTACTCTATCCTGTGCAGGCGCCTTCATCTCCCAGTACTTACTGCAACCTACATCCTTCTGAATCTGCTTATTGTATTCATCTCTTGGCCTCCCTCTAGAATTTTTACCTTCCATGCTGCCCTCAAATGCTAAATTTGTGATCCCTTGATGCCTCAGAATATGCCCTACTAACCGATCCCTTCTTCTTGTCAAGTTGTGCCACAAACTCCTCTTCTCCCCATTTCTATTCAATACCTCCTCATTAGTTATGTGATCTACCCATCTAATCTTCAGCATTCTTCTGTAACATCACATTTCAAAAGCTTCTATTCTCTTCTTGTCCTAACTATTTATCGTCCATGTTTCACTTCCATACATGGCTACACTCCATACAAATACTTTCAGAAACGACTTCCTGACATTTAAATCTATACAAGATGATACAAATTTCTCTTCTTCAGAAAAACTTTCCTTGCCATTGCCAGTCTACATTTTATATCCTCTCTACTTCGACCATCATCAGTTATTTTGCTCCCCAAATAGCAATACTCCTTTACTACTTTAAGTGTCTCATTTCCTAATATAATTCCCTCAGCATCACCTGACTTAATTCGACTACATTCCATTATCCTCATTTTGCTTTTGTTGATGTTCATCTTATATCCTCCATCCAAGACACTGTCCATTCCGTTCAACTGCTCTTCCAAGTCCTTTGCTGTCTCTGACAGAATTACAATGTTATCGGCAAACCTCCAAAGTTTTTATTTCTTCTCCATGGATTTTAATTCCTATTCCAAATTTTTCTTTTATTTCCTTTACTGCTTGCTCAATATACAGATTGAATAACATTGGGGAGAGGCTACAGCCCTGTCTCACTCCCTTTCTAACCACTGCTTCCCTTTCGTGCCCCTTGACTCTTATAACTGCCATCTGGTTTCTGTACAAATTGTAAATAGCCATGCGCTTCCTGTATTTTACCCATGCCACCTTTGAAATTTGAAAGAGAGTATTCCAGTCAACATTGTCAAAAGCTTCCTGTAAGTCTACAAATGCTAAAGATGTAGGTTTGCCTTTCCTTAATCTAGCTTCTAAGATAAGTCGTAAGGTCAGTATTGCCTCACGCGTTCCAGTGTTTCTACGGAATCCAAACTGATCTTCCCCGAGGTTGGCTTCTACTAGTTTTTCCATTCATCTGTAAAGAATTCGTGTTAGTATTTTGCAACCATGACTTATTAAACTGATAGTTTGTTAATTTTCAATCTGTCAACACCTGCTTTCTAAACTCTACAAGCAGTATCGTATCTCCCATTTCATCTTCATCTACATCCTCTTCCATTTCCATAATAGTGTCCTCAAGTACATTGCCCTTGTAGAGACCCTTTATAAAGTCCTTCCACCTTTCTGCTTTCCCTTCTTTGCTTAGAACTGGGTTTCAATCTGAGCTCTTGATATTCATACAAGTGGCTCTCTTTTCTCCAAAGGTCTCTTTAATTTTCCTGTAGGCATTATCTATCTTACCTCTAGTGAGATAAGCCTCTGCATCCTTACATTTGTCCTCTAGCCATCCCTGCTTAGCCATTTTGCACTTCCTGTCGATCTCATTTTTGAGACGTTTGTATTCCATTTTGCCTGATTCATTTACTGCATTTTTATGTTTTCTCCTTTCATCAATTAAATTCAATATTTCTTCTGTTACCCAAGGATTTCTACTAGCCCTCGTCTTTTTACCTACTTGATCCTCTGCTGCCTTCACTATTTCATCCCTCAAAGTTACCCATTCTTCTTCTACTGTATTTCTTTCCTACATTCCTCTCAATTGTTTCCTTATGCTCTCCTTGAAACTCTGTACAACCTCTGGTTCTTTCATCTACATCTACATTTATACTCCGCAAGCCACTCAACGGTGTGTGGCGGAGGGCACTTTATGTGCCGCTGTCATTACCTCCCTTTTCTCTTCCAGTTGCGTATGATTCGCGGGAAGAACGACTGTCTGATAGCCTCCGTGCGTGCTCGAATCTCTCTAATTTTACATTCGTGATCTCCTCAGGAGGTATAAGTAGGGGGAAGCAATAGATTTGATACCTCATCCAGAAACGCGCCCTCTTGAAACCTGGCAAGCAAGCTACACCGCGATGCAGAGCGCCTCTCTTGCAGAGTCTGCCACTTGAGTTTGCGAAACATCTCTGTAACGCTATCATGGTTACCAAATAACCCTGTGATGAAACGGGATCTTCTCTATCTCCTCCGTCAATCCGATCTGGTACAGATCCCACACTGATGAGCAATACTCAAGTATAGGTCGAACGAGTGTTTTGTAAGCCACCTCCTTTGTTGATGGACTACATTTTCTAAGAACTCTCCCAATGAATCTCAACCTGGTACCTGCCTTACCGACAATTAATTTTATACGATCATTCCACTTCAAATCGTTCCGCAGGCATACTCCCAGATATTTTACAGAAGTAACTGCTACCAGTGTTTGTTCCGCTATCATATAATCATACAATAAAGGATCCTTCTTTCTATGTATTCGCAATACATTACATTTGTCTATGTTAAGGGTCAGTTGCCGCTCCCTGCACCAAGTGCCTATTTGCTGCAGATCTTCCTGCATTTCGCTACAATTTTCTAATGCTGCAACTTCTCTGTATAGTACAGCATGGAACTTCCGACACTATCTACTAGGTCATTTATATATATTGTGAAACGCAGTGGTCCCATAACACTCCCCTGTGGCTCGCCAGAGGTTACTTTAACGTCTGCAGACGTCTCTCCATTGATAACAACATGCTGTGTTCTGTTTGCTAAAAACTCTTCAATCCAGCCACACAGCTGGTCTGATATTCCGTAGGCTCTTACTTTGTTTACAGGCGACAGAGCGGAACTGTATCGAACGCCTTCCGGTAGCCAAGGAAAACAGCATCTACCTGGGAGCCTGTATCTAATATTTTCTGGGTCTCATGAACAAATAAAGCGAGTTGGGTCTCACACTATCGCTGTTTCCAGAATCCATGTTGATTCCTACAGAGTAGATTCTGGGTTTCCAAAAATGTCATGATACTCGATCAAAAACATGTTCTAAAATTCTGCAACAGATCGACGTCAGAGATATAGGTCTATAGTTTTGCGCATCTGCTCGACAACCCTTCTTGAAGACTGGGACTACCTGTGCCCTTTTCCAATCATTTGGAACCTACCGTTCCTCTAGAGACTTGCGGGTACACGGCTGTTAGAAGGGGGTCAAGTTCTTTCGCGTACTCTGTGTAGAATCGAGTTGGTATCCAGTCAGGTCCAGTGGACTTTCCTCTGTTGAGTGATTCCAGTTGCTTTTCTATTCCTTGGACACTTATTTCGATGTCAGCCATTTTTTTGTTTGTGCAAGGATTTAGAGAAGGAACTGCAGTGCGGTCTTCCTCTGTGAAACAGCTTTGGAAAAAGGTGTTAAGTATTTCAGCTTTACGCACGTCATCCTCTGTTTCAATGTCATCATCATCCCGGAGTGTCTGGATATGCTGTTTCGAGCCACTTACTGATTTAACATAAGACCAGATTTTCATAGGATTTTTTGTCAAGTCAGTACATAGAATTTTACTTTCGAATTCACTGAACGCTTCACGCATAGCCCTCCTTACGCTAACTTTGACATCGTTTAGCTTCTGTTTGACTCAGAGGTTTTGGCTGCATTTAAACTTGGAGTGAAGCTCTCTTTGCTTTTGCAGTAGTTTCCTAACCTTGTTGTTGAACCACGGTGGGTTTTTCCCGTCCCTCACAGTTTTACTCGGCAAGTACCTGTCTAGAATGCATTTTATGATTGCCTTGAACTTCTTCCATAAACACTCAACATTGCCAGTGTCGGAACAGAAATTTTCGTTTTGATCTGTTAGGTAGTCTGAAGTCCGCCACTCGTGGTCTCGTGGTAGCGCTCTCGCTTCCCGAGCACGGGGTCCCGGGTTCGATTCCCGGCGGGGTCAGGGATTTTCACCTGCCTCGAGATGACTGGGTGTTTGTGTTGTCCTCATCATTTCATCATCATCCAGGAAAGTGGCAAAATTGGACTGAGCAAAGATTGGGTAATTGTACGGGTGCTGATAACCACGCAGTTGAGCGCCCCACAAACCAAACATCATCATCATCCCAGGTAGTCTGAAATCTGCCTTCTATTACTCTTGCTAAACAGATAAACCTTCCTCCCTATTTTTATATTCCTATTAACTTCCATATTCAGGGATGCTGCAATGGCCTTATGATCACTGATTCCCTGTTCTGCGCTTACAGAGTCGAAAAGTTCGGGTCTGTTTGTTATCAGTACGTCGAAGTTGTTATCTCCACGAGTCGGTTCTTTGTTTAATTGCTCAAGGTAATTTTCGGATAGTGCACTCAGTATAATGTCACTCGATGCTCTGTCCCTACCACCCATCCTAAACATCTGAGTGTCCCAGTCTATATCTGGTAAATTGAAGTCTCCACCTAAGACTATAACATTCTGAGAAAATTTATGTGAAATGTATTCCAAATTTTCTCTCAGTTGTTCTGCCATTAATGCTGCTGAGTCGGGAGGTCGGTAAAAGGAGCCAATTATTAACCTAGCTCGGTTGTTGAGTGTAACCTCCACCCATAATAATTCACAGGAACTATCCACATCTACTTCACTACAGGATAAACTACTACTAACAGTGACAAACACGCCACCACCAGTTGCATGCAATCTATCCTTTCTAAACACCGTATGTGCCCTTGTAAAAATTTCGGCAGAGTTTATCTCTGGCTTCAGCCAGCTTTCTGTACCTATAACGGTTTCAGCTTTGGTGCTTTCTATCAGCGCTTGAAGTTCTGTTACTTTACCAATGCAGCTTCGACAGTTTAAAATTACAATACCAATTGCTGCTTGGTCCCCGCATGTCCTGACTTTGCCGTGCACCCTTTGAGGCTGTTGCCCTTTCTGTATTTGCCCGAGGCCATCTAACCTAAAAAACTGCCCAGTCCACGCCACACAACCCCTGCTACCCATGTAGCCACTTGCTGCGTGTAGTGGACTCCTGACCTATCCAGCGGAACCTGAAACCCCACCACCCTATGGCGCAAGTCGAGGAATCTGCAGCCCACACGGTCACAGAACCGTCTCAGCCTCTGATTCAGACCCTCCACTCGGTCTGTACCAAAGGTCCACAGTCAGTCCTGTAGACGATGCTGCAGATGGTGAGCTCTGCTTTCATCCTGCTAGCGAGACTGGCAGTCTTCACCAAATCAGATAGCCGCCAGAAGCCAGAGAGGATTTCCTCCGATCCATAGCGACACACATCATTGGTGCCAACATGAGCAACCACCTGCAGATGGGTGCACCCTGTACCCTTCATAGCATCTGGAAGGACCCTTTCCACATCTGGAATGACTCCCCCCGCTATGCACATGGAGTGTACATTGGTTTTCTTCCCCTCTCTTGCTGTCATATCCCTACGGGGTCCCATTACGTGCCTGATGTTGGAGCTCCCAACTACCAGTAAGCCCACCCTCTGTGACCACCCGGATCTTGCAGACTGAGGGGCAACCTCTGGAACAGGACAAGCAGCCATGTCCGGCCAAAGATCAGTATCAGCCTGAGACAGAGCTTGAAACCGGTTTGTCAGACAAACTGGAGAGGTCTTCCGTTCAGCCCTCCAGAATGTCTTTCGCCCCCTGCCACACCTCGATATGACCTCCCACTCTACCACAGGTGAGGGATCAGCCTCAGTGTGGGCAGTATCCCGGGCAGCCACAGTCGTAGTCCAATCGGGAGATGCGTGGGATGAGCTGGCCGTCCCTGACAAACCCCCATCTGGGCCCCTACAGTGATGCCATTTGGCTACAGCCTCAAGCTGTGTGACCGAAGCCAACACTGCCTGAAGCTGGGAGCGAAGGGATGCCAACTCAGCCTGCATCTGAACACAGCAGTTGCAGTCCCAATCCATGCTAAAAACTGTTGTGCAAAGAACGTCTGAATCTACAGAGAGCACAAACAGTTTGACACAAAATTTAAATGGTTATTAAAATTCAGGATTGCCTAATAAATGCAGTAATGCTGCTACTTGCGCACTGCTGACACACTGCTGAGCGGCGGAAGGAGACTACGCGATTTTACACTATTCAGGTACTAAAACGCGATGCTACAACTCTCAAATACTATAATATGCCCAAAATTTATGAATTAAACAATGCAAGTACCAATAACACGCAAAGAAATTAAGAATTAAACCATGTAACAAGTAAGTGAGCTAAGAGTATGCGACTTGCTGCTGGCAGCTGCTTATCCAATGGAGTCAGGGAGCACATTTCTTTCAGTTTATCCAGGTCCCATCTCCTTAAATTCCCACCTTTTTGCATTTTCTTCAGTTTTAATCTACTGTTCATGACCAATAGATTGTGGTCAGAGTCCACATCTGCCCCTGGAAATGTATTACAATTTAAAACCTGGTTCCCAAATCTCTGTCTTACCATTATATGATCTATCTGAAACCTTCTAGTATCTCCAGGGTTCTTCCACATATACATCCTTCTTTTATGATTCTTGAACCAAGTGTTAGCTATGATTAAGTTATGCTCTGTGCAAAATTCTACCAGACAGCTTCCTCTTTCATTTCTTACTCCCAATCTGTATTCACCTACTATGTTTCCGTCTCTCCCTTTTCCTACTCTTGAATTCCAGTCACCCATGACTATTAAATTTTCATCTCCCTTCACTACCTGAATAATTTCTTTTATCTCATCATACATTTCATCAATTTCTTCATTATCTGCAGAGCTAGTTGGCATATAAACTTGTACTACTGTAGTAGGCATGGGCTTCATGTCTATCTTGGCCTTAATAATGCGTTCCCTATGCTGTTTGTAGTAGCTTACCTGCACTCCTATTTTTTTATTCATTATTAAACCTACTCCTGCATTATCCCTATTTGATTTTGTATTTATAACCCTGTATTCACCTGACCAGAAGTCTTGTTCCTCCTGCCACCGAACTACAGTAATTCCCACTATATCTAACTTTAACCTATTCATTTCCCTTTTTAAATTTTCTAACCTACCTGCTGGATTAAGGGATTTGACATTCCATGCTCCAATCCGTAGAATGCCAATTTTCTTTCTCATGATATGGGGTATTAAGTGAAATTTGTGACTGGATTGAGTACTTTTTGTTAGGGAGGACACAGCATGTTGCCTTAGATGGAGAGTCATCATCAGATGTAGAAGTAACTTTGTGTGCGCCCCAGGGAAGTGTGTTGGGACCCTTGCTGTTCATCTTGTATATTAATGACCTTGTACACAATACTAATAATAAAATCAGGCTTTTTGCAAATGATGCAGTTGTGTATAATGAAGTACTATCTGAGAGAAGCTGAGCAAACATTCAGTCAGATCTTGATAAGATTTCAACATGGTGCAGAGATTGGTAATTTGCTCTAAATGTAGTATTCTATGACTATAATATCAATGAGTCACTGTTGGAATTGCCAATTCATACATGTACCTGGGTGTAACACTTTGTAGATAAATGAAATGGAATGATCACTTAGGTTCAGTCATGGGTAAAGCATGTGGTACACTTTGTTTTATTGGTAGAATAGTGGTGAAGTGCGATCAATCTACAAAAGTGATTGCTTACAAATCACTTATGCAATGCATCATAGAATATTGTCCAAGTGTGTGGGACTCATAGGACTAACAGGGGATATTGAACATATACAGAGAAGGGTAGAACGGATGGTCATAGGTTTGTTTAATCCATTGGAGGGTTTCACAGTGATACTGAAGGAACTGAACAGTCTGACACTTGAAGGCAGACATAAAATAACCTGAGAAAGTTGTTAACAAAGTTTCAAGAACCAGATTTTAATAATTACTCTATGGATATACTACAACCACTTAAGTACCGCTCACATAGGGATGGTGAGCATAAAATTAGAATAATTACTGCATGCACAGAGGCATTCAAACAATCATTCTTCCCATGCTCCATATGTGAATGAAACAGGAAGAAATCCTAATAACTGATACAATAGGACATACCCTCTACCATGCACTTCATGGAGGTTTTTGGAGCATAGATGTAGATGTAGCTATAGATTGTTATTTGTGTCTTGCTGCTGGTGTACTTTATGTACAACCAGAATCTCTTTGAGTTATCTGCCAGATTTCGAGGCAGAGTTTCATTGGGGAAACTTTTAAAAGCATCTCACATTGAAGTTCAGGTAAAATTTCTAGCTTCTGGTAAAATTTCTAGCTTCTGTAAAACTTCGCCAATCATGAGAAATTTGTATTCTTTTAAATTTGACATGCTTTTTTCATTGCTTCTGAGCAGTGTTATGATGTTTGGTGTGCCACTTATCATTTAGCTTATCATGTGATCATTAACAGTGAATCTGTTGATATTTATCATGAGATAAAACCCAGATGCCATTTATCATTGACTGTTGCTCCACTAATCATAAGAAGGACATAAGTTTCTCTAGATGAATAGGGGAAATGGCCCTTAGTTTTTAGGATTTTTGTGTTTTATTGAATCAAGAGCATTGGCTTTACTGAAATTACAGTTGATCTGATCGCCTGATTGGCTTTTCTGGATGTAACAGTTACAGTTCCACATTTGCATAATTTGAAAAACGTGAGTGATTTTATGGGAATTATAACATTGTTGTAACCCCGTAAAAAGTCTATGTAGCAGGTATTGTGAAGCACATCCCTGATGCTAAACAAGTGTTCATTGATTTTTAAGGAAGTCTTTTTCATTTACTAAAGATCGACAGTGGACCTTGTTATCCTATTATTGGACAAAAGAGGACACAACTGTAGTGACTATACATCCTGTCATGATGTCTCATATTGTATTTATGGCAGAGAACAGAATGTGTGTTTTTTACTTGATTATCAGAATGCTTATTCCATTGCAACACCATAGTAAAATACTCTAGTTTAGTGATTAAACTGCCTATGTTAAGTTTGTGCACTGACTTATTTCAGCTGAACACAAAATCTGCCAAGTGATCATGTTACTTTTTAGATGTTTTCTATGTTTTTGTGCTTGACTATCTGTATGTCATACAGTAGAGCATTTGTTTATGGGTTAGAAGAGAGAAATTTGGAGACCATAAATTACTTTTTGCTAGGTACATTTTCTTCGAGACCATCTACATGAAGCTGAAAGTCACATACTGCCTGGGGCAGTCCGTCTTAACTGGATGTCATTGGGCATACCACAGTACGCAGATGATTGTCAGAGCGCTTTGCGCACGCTTGAATCAATGGTGTACCAAGTGCGGAAAGTTGGCAATGAACTACGTGTGCGCACTCAGCAACTTGAGAGCTACAACTTATTCCAAGCCACTTTGCCTGACATGTCAGATCCTGATAATGTTGAAAGGCTTACCTGTAAGGTAAAGTATATTTATTTATTAACTAATTACACGCATAGATAGCACTTGGTGTAATCATTGTTGTCAGTGATGGTTTTGATCAAGTATTCAAAAAGTGTTATCATTTTTATAAACATTCCTTTTATAAACACAGTACAAATATTATTTTACGGTAGTAAAATATGCAATGTTGTGTTTCTCATGTGCTAATTTTTTTATTTGATTGCCAGGATGAGTTATAGTTTAGAGACGATAACCTGCTATAGCACATAATAATATAGACAAATCAGGCCATAGTACATTTTCTGTAGTGTATCTGTATTTACAGTTTTTGAGATTTTCCTCATTAGGAATATATAGGGGGAGGACAAAAATATGGAAATACCAAAAAGTCAACACATTACCATGCCTAATATGGTGTAGAAAACCTGCTGTTATTCAAAGCAGCTTTGGATAAATATAGGTCCTGCATGATTTGCAGGGTAAACTTATACCACTCTTCCTGCAAAGTAGTAGCAAGTTCTGGTACTGCCGATATAGGTGGATAGTAATTACCTACCATGCTATACAAAGTGGACCACTGAGGCTCAATAATATTGAATTCTGATGACTGTAGTGACCAGGAGAGAGGCAACAATTCCTCCTCATGCTCACAAAACCAGTTACATATGATGCAAGTTTTGTGAACAGGAGTCATGTTGTCTTGGGAAACCACATAAGCATTGGGGAACAAAACATTGTACCATCAATGAACATAATCCTTGGTAGTAAGGTGGCATTGCAGAGCAACCCTAGGACCCACGAAATACCATGATATGGCTGCCCAAATCATCATCAAATGGCTGCCATGTTTCACTCTTGGGACTTAAACTTGGCCAGAAGTTGGGAACAGTGTGACACAAGACTCATCTAACCAAATTACTTCCTTCCATTGCTTCTTAGTCCAAGGTTATGGCTTTGGCACCAAGTTTTCTTGCTACGGGTATTTGCATCACTGATGTGTGATTCTGGAATTCCAGCTCACCCTGCAATTTCCTGCTTATGGAGCACCCTGTGCATTGTGTTGACACATACAGGGTTCGTGTGTGTGACATTCAGTTCTAAAGTGACTTTTGCAAGCTGTTGTCCTCTTATTTTTTTGTCACGATCATGTTTATCTGCTGTGATCACTCAACAGACACATTTTTCTGTGTTGTGGCTTAGTGGATTATATTTTGTCCTATATGCGATATGAATCTTTGATCTGGTGCCTCTTCAGTCACCAATTCTTTTGGCTATGTTGGCTATGGAAACACCCACCATACAGCATCAACAATTTCCCCATGTTCAAATTTACTTAGCTCCGACATAATGCAGTTATAACTATACAGAACACTATATCATAACTGACCCATGTAACATATTAAGGACATTGTACGGGTGCTTTTCATAGTCAAATTCAACAGTGCAATGTGGAGACTTGGAAAGAATCTGCATTATGTTAAAGCATGCATTTCTTTATTTATTGTGAAGTAGATTTGATTTATTACAGAAAGCTTAGCTAAAGATCACATTAGGCAGATTCCTGCCCCCACTCCCCCCTGGTATACGTGCAGCTACTTGCAGTACAGTTGTTTGTCCCTATTAGTATCATGTGCAATGTTTCCCTGTATTTTATATTTTACTGTGTAATGAAAAGTACACTGTTATATGCCAGCATCTGTACTTTATTCAAAAATCAATTTAGTCTTGCAACTCACCCAAGAACCAGTTCCCATAAAGTTCTACCTATTTGGATCTACTACACATGGCCCCATTTTTTTTATCTTCTTTCAGAGGAGTACTTTCCAAACACAGTAGTAACTCAGCACATTTTATGTGCACAAAGAATTCATATGGCATTTGGATCTGTGCAATTTAGTCTGTCTAAAAGGGTTACTTATAAAATGACCCATATTACAGAATTTTGCAGTAGCTAAAAACTGTATAAAGAAGTAATGTGCTGCTAGGTATGGGGGCACACAGGAATGACTCACACTTACAAAGTGACTGCTGCAGCAGATACAGTCGTTTATACTAGCTTGTGAGAAAACTACTGTGACTGAATATATAATCTCCTTATGTTCTGTAATGCTAAAGTTGGAAAGGAGAAAAATGGAGACATGGGGAAAGGGAGTGGTTATGTGGCAGAATAAGCTCTGATTGGCCAAAACATCCACTTAATCATGACTTATTCTTCAGTTTACTTAGATAGGCCGCAATAATTCTTGATTGCCTCTGGGTGGGTATATTTCCTCATTTGCAGCTCCCTGTCCAGTAAAGATGAGCCCCCATTCAATGTTATCAGGAAGTGCCACCATAATAGTGTACTAAATTTTGGCAGAGTGTGGTTTGTACACTTACCAGAAAGCATTGAGTTGCTTAGCTGGCAACTTGACTTCTATTTTGCATTTTGTAGATTTTACAGATATTTATTTTTTTACTTTCTGATTCAAAATATTGCAGTATTTCTCAATGTTATCATCTTATTTTTAGTGTTTCATTTGTCTTGCTTTATTTATTTTCATTCCCAAATGAAGCAGTGTGATTACTTTGAAAGAGTCCTGATCATCACACAAACAATCACTTTATAACTAACAATCCACCATTGACGGTTTCTGATTCTGTGATATATGGTTTATATCACTTTCATAAAGTTTAATTTAATTACTACACCTACACTTCATTTATTCTTAATTTTTCTTCTTTATTGTTTTAACTATAAGTGTGCCTACAAATTTTTATAGGCTCTGTACAGAAGTGACCTTAATGGGTTGCTATTGAAGAGAATGGCATGGTCATTCATATTTTATGTACATTCAAACAGGGCAAAGGAGACTGACTAGAGAAAGAAAACTGAGGTATTGTGGAATTCATGATTTCCCATGGTTTCCAATATTTTCACTAGGCCTTTTCAGGATAAATGTTTTTGAATGACAGAGCTGCCAAATAACAACAAACATGCTAGCGACAACTCGTAGAAAAATAATAAATAGCAGGTTTGACAGCAAAAAGGGTAACAGTCATAACACATTTTCAACATCAAAACATAAGCAGCTTCTTCAGTAAGAAAGATGAATGCACCAGATCATGATACGAAACTGAAAGATTCTTCTACAAATGTGCTAAGCATAACATCATACAGAAGTCACAAAAACTGAACAAAATGCTTTCTGACAAAAACTTGAAGCAGCCAGAAGGGATGCAGAAAATGAAGTGAAAGTTCACCAATTGAGAGGGCATGTGATTTTCTTTCAATAATTGCAAATTTGAGTCAAATTTTCAAAGAACTTTCCAGTATGAACGAAGTCATCAGTCACATTACACACCCTCTCGGCTGAATGCCTACACTGATTCGGTTGAGAAGCTCTTATATCCTCTCTTGAGGCAAGCTGGCCCATATCTGTTGTAACTTCTATGTGATATCTTGGATTCTACCACTGTGATGGAGTTGGTCTGACACATGTTTTACAGGGGACAGATATTGGTATATTTCAAGCCATGGGAGTGCTTCAGCATCCCTCAGACAGTTCATAGAGACACATGCCATGTGTGGACAAGTATTGTCCTGCTGAAAAGAGGCACCACAGTCCTATCATATCAGAGATCACACATGTGGATACAGAATGTCCGTGATGTACCACTGTGTCATCAGAGTTCCTCAATTACTATCAGCTGTGTCCTGAAGTCTTACTATTGCCTGCCCACACCTCGATGCCAGGAGTAACACTGTTGTACCTCTCCAAAACATTAGAAGAATGGGACCTCTGCCCAGTTTGTCACCATACTCACTGCTGATTCAGTTTAATACAGAACTGTGATTAAACACTGTAAATAATGCACCATGATTCATCAGCAGCCTTGCTATCCAGTCACAACACTACTCCAAATATAGTTGATTGTGTTGTCATGTTAACAGCAACCGACCGGGTACACATGGGATGACAGTTCCCTAGTATGGCTGCTGTTAGTCTCCAGTGGATGGTGCAGGATGACATAAAGTATGAGGGAGTCCATTACTTGTTCTTGGATGGCAGTTGCAGATGTGAAGGGGTTACTATATGCTTTTTGTACAATATCATGATCTTACTTTGTAGTAGTCAGAGGTGGCCTATCAGAATCTGGACATCGAGTATGTCTGCTTTCATGTTGCCGTGCAGTCCAACATTGCACCAATGTTACATCTGAATGCCTCACAATTCGGGAATTATGATGTTGTATGATTCAACCATTTATCCAAATGGAGACACTCAATAAGACCTCTTTCAAACTTCATCAGGTGCTGATAACACAAAGTATGTGACCTCTCCATGTTCTTCACAGTGACCACTCAACATCTGATACTCTTCTCACCCTTTATACCTCTACCAGGTCTGGTGACAACACTAAACACAAACAACACTAATGCACTCTGATGGTCATTACATGTGCCACAGATAATTGCAGTTCTAATTATTTACATACTTGCTGATGTTATGTTTGTGTACTAAGTTACATTAAAGTATGACTATGTTTTCTGGGTACTTCATTTTGTTTTGTCAGGCAGTTTTTAAGGAAGAGGAAATAACTAAACACACTATAAGTGGAATGATGTCTTAGTATAGCATTTAACGTAAATAGTTTGGGATTAAAGCTATCAATTCAATGAGTAGCAAAAGCACCAGTAAACCCTGATTCTTAAAAGGGTCAATCTCTCATGTATAAAACAGCCTCAAATGGCTGATTACTTGATTGATAAATGAGTTAATGTGTTAAATATTTGATGTTAAGCTTGTAAGTGAGTAAAGTGTAGAAAAGGTTATAAATTATGTGTAAAGTTCGTTGGATGTCGCTGAGTGCTCTTATTCTCAAATACTCGTTAACTGTCACTGCACCCATCACCCAACAGTTTCCCCTTCCTCCGTCCTCTCACCTCCTCCCAATTCACGTCCCCAGTCTATGCTGCTTTTCACTGGTCACTACAACTATACCTACCGCCCCTCCTTCCTGCATTCCTAGCTAGCAAACTGGCCTCCCTCTGGCCACTAGCCACCACTAGTCCCTCTCCCCTGCCTCTCGCTTACCTCTTCCTATCTCCCTATACTCACGCAACCCCACCCAGCACTACCCCCACCACTGCCAGCACACCAGCCATAAAATAGCATTGGCACTATCAGTCTGGTAGCTTGTTAGGGGCAAAGGTATGTAGCATGCCCACCTTCTATTGTGTGTGCATATTGACAACTCAACATTTCTCAAACAAAACCTTTCGGCAAGTGGTCTCTTTTAATCCTAAAGTATTTACATTCTACAAAAACTTTACTACAGCATTTAGTACAGAGAAAAATTGATAACAGTCATGCTATAGCCCTTGTTAAGCATCACCAGGAAATTATTAACTTAAATTGCCATAGTGAAGACAGCCTCCCTAGGGGAGTAAAATATGAGAAAAAATCCCAGTCCTCCAGATTGGTGGGTGTTCAGCCACCCCAGTAAAAACAGGTTTTGCTTCATTTTCCAAACAAAATAAAAAGGCTGGACAGATCTAAAAGCATCAACTCTGGTTAAGAACAAGGACTCTGATTTGTGGAACATGGAATGTACAGAGGTTAGCAGGAAAAACTGACAACACAATTAAAGAAATGGAAGTACTGAAAATGTATAACCTGGTAATAAGATCAATGAAAAAGAAAGGAACTGGGCAAGAAATAATTGGAGGCTGCATGGAATGAAAAAACAACTGAAAGAGCATAATCAGGAGTCTCATTTCTTATAAAAAGAAAATGAAAACAAAGAATAATTAAATGGAAGGTAGTGAATTAAAGGATAATCAGTGTAACAGTAAAAATCCATCAAATAAAATTAGTGTTACCTGGAATGTGTGACCCTAATGAAGATGCACCTGATGAGAAGAAGAGGGATTTCCTCAATGACTTACAAGCTGTGGGTGATGAATGTTCAGATGGATGTGAATTGTTAATAATGTGAGACTTAAATGAAGTGGGAAAAGATTAAATGATGACATTGTAGGATCATGGGCAGACAATGTAAAAAATGATAACGGAAGGATGTTGATTAACTTCTGTAAAGTTGAGAAGTGCACTGTTACAAACGGCCAATTCCAGCACAAAGAAATACATCATTACATCTGGGTCAATCTGTCAAGGAACCTAACATCAGGGGTCAATTTGTCAAGGAACCTAACATCAGTCACAGACTATGTAATAGTTTTGAGGCAGCAAGTAATTAAGGTGCAATATATAAGGATAAAAAATGGAACAGAGTGTGTCCAATCATTTTATAGTAACGTCAAAAATTGCTTTTCTCATTAAGACCAAGGCAGAACAGGAGGAGAAAGAAAGAGGAGGATGCTGGAAGTAGAACTGTTGAGAAGCCAAAATTTAGGAATCTTCTGCTATGAGAAGAAAGTGTGAAAAATTTTATCAGTGAAAATTAAATCAAGATTGGATCTTCTGCTATGAGAAGAAAGTGTGAAAAATTTTATCAGTGAAAATTAAATCAAGATTGGATGGCATGGAGGAGGACTGGAGTGCTAATGAGCTATAAATTTTCCTGAAGCAGTCAGGAAGGTAGCAGTGGTGGAGACTTTGTAAAGGAAAAGGGAGAGAAGGGTAAGAACTGAATGGATTGCCAGAGAATTATTGGAGGTGGCTGAGGAAAAGAAGAAACTGTGTCACATATTGTTAAGCTCCGGGAATAAAGAGAACTGGAATAGGTGCAAGGTGTATAAAAAAGATGGCCAAGAAATTGACAAGAAAGTGTAAGGAAGAGGAATGGGAATTTGGATATTGGAGATCAGCAGAGGCATGGAGGATGATAAGGAAAATAAAAATGGCTAGCAATGCTGCATCCACTATATCATCTATATCTATTGGACAGTGGAAAAAGCACTTTGAAGAATTTCTGATAGTAAAAAAAGAGACCACATGATTGAAGTCTATAACAAAAGCAGTACATTAGGTAATACAGAACCTGTACTAGAGGAAGAAGTAAAAGCGATGCTGAAAAAGCCAAGAAATGGAAAGGAATGTGGACTGTAAGGAGTTGCGATGGAACTGTAGAAATATAGGCCCCCTCAAATGGTGAAACTATATGCAAATTGTTCAGTCAGATTGTGGGGGGAGAGGAAATACCAAGAGAGTGGTGTTGTCATACAGACTAGGTGACAATTGTTGAACCATATGGAAAAAAAAGTTAATTAGTTACAAACTACAGTGTCCACACGCTTTATTCAACATATAAACATCACTACGGATATTTGGATTTAGGTTATGACACGTTCGAAATGCCTCCCATCATTGGAGATGATGTGGAACAGATGAATAGCGAAATTCTGCATGATCTGCCGAGGTTTCGCTATATCGTTGCTGTTGATGACATCCTGAATGGCTGTTTTCAGCTCAGCAATGGTTTTGGGGTTACTGCTGTACTCCTTGTCTTTAATATAGCCGCACAAAAAGTAGTTGCATTTGTTCAGATCTAAAGCATATGGTGGCCAATCGAGGCCCATGCCAGTGGCCTCTGGATACCCGAGAGCCAGAATGCAGTTTTCAAAGGGCTCCTCCAGGACATAAAACACTCTCCTGCTTTGATGGGGCTGAGCTCTGTCTTGCATGAACCACATCTTGTCAAAATCATGTCACTTTGGATAATGTGGGGTGAAACTGTTTCCTAACTTTCACTTACCGTTCAGAGTCACCCTGCAAACAAGGAATATCGCACCGATTATTCTGTGACTGTCACACCACACAGTCACCCATTGAGTGAGACATCATTATTATGAAATACGAATTCTCAGTCCCCCAAACGCGGCAGTTTTGCTTACTGAAGAAGTCATTCAATGAAGGTTGGCTTTGCCGCTAAATGAAACAAGGCATGCGTGCATCTGCATAGTAATTCCCATCATACCTCCCTGGCCAACTGTGCAGTTTGAACATCCTAATGAAAACTGTTCAGAAGTTATGATAATTTTGTTTTATATAGTTCAATAATTGTCACCCTGTATCTGCTATCTATAAAAAGGAAACAAGAAGCACCCAAATAATTAAGGGAAATCAGTGCTACGGATCTATCAGCATACATTTTAGTGCTATATTGAAAAACAGGTTGGAGAATGAGATTGATGGAAAGATGCAAGAGGAACAGGAAGGTTTTACAGTTGGACAATCTTGTATGGATCATACTTTTGGCCTTAGACAAACAATTGAGAAGGCAGATTCTAAGAGTCAGGAAGTACACCTGGTATTTGTGGATTTAGAAAAAGCACACGATTCTGTACCCATCAATGCACATTGGGAAATGGAGCTGTATACAGTTGTTGAAGCAAAACAAATTCCCTAATTTGGAGAATATACCACCGATTGTACACACCAGTTAAAGAAGGGAGAAAGTTGAGTGAGGCATTCCAAACATCAAAAAGCCTTAGAAAGGGCTGCAGTAGGTCGCCGTCCCTATTTAAAATATATACACAGCATGTATTGAAATGTACACAGCATGTATTGAAATGGTGGAATCAGTCATGTGGAGGTATGGTAATTCCTTTCCAGCATGGTACTCTCTGCTCATTATTATTTGCTGATGATAAAGTATTGATATCACAAAGTAGAGAGGATGTCAGGTTTATAAGTTAATGGAAACATTTGAACAAGGTGAGTTTAGAATAAATATCTAGTAGTGGAAGGAGACGGAAGGAATATAGTACTGCTGTAAGGAACTATTAAAGCTGTAAAACAGTTTAAATACTTTGGATCGTTTATCCATTCCTTTGGAAACTGTGAAGCAGATGTGGAATGCAGGGTGCAGCAGCAGACAAGAGGAGCAGTTATAATGCTAAATGGAGTTCTATGAAGCAGGGCAGTATCTAAAGAAAGAAAGGACATTGTTCTCCAGGCAGTAATGGAAAGTATACTAACATATGGTGCAGAAGTATGGACCCTGTCAGAGTGGCAGAAAAGCAGAGTATAGGCAGTAGAGAAGGATTGAATAAAGAAGGCAGCTAATATATCCATTACAGAGTGGAGAACTGAGGAAATTAGTGAGATGATGGATAAGGAACAATACCTAGTAATGCAAAAAAAACTGAGGATAGAGCTCTTCAGTGATATGAACAAATATGGCAAATGGAACAAGGATGGCAAAAAGCAATCCTGAAAGCGTCACTTCCAGGAAGGATGAAGTGTGGATGGCCAAGATTAAGTGGCGGTAATTACAGATGGTGAATGGAAATGAGTGTTTGGCATCATTGGCCGGGAGACCCCTTGTGGGGCAGGTCAGGCCCCTTGGTGCAGGTTTTATTACATTTGATGCCACATTGCGTGACCTGCGTGCTGGATGGGGATGAAATGAGATGAGGACAACACTACACCCAGTCCCTGAGCGGAGAAAATCTCCGACCTAGCTGAAATCGAACCCGGGCCTGTAGGACGGCAGTCCGTCACGCTGACCACTCAGCTAACGGGGCGTACTGCCATGATGGTGAAAGCTGGTAAATGGGAATACAGGGAACTGCTGAAGACTGGAGAAGCCCTTAAACGCAAAAATAAGTAAGAGCTGAAAGAGAAATCAGGCAGGGAGTTCCACATCA
Source organism: Schistocerca cancellata (assembly GCF_023864275.1). Lineage (NCBI taxonomy): Eukaryota > Metazoa > Arthropoda > Insecta > Orthoptera > Acrididae > Schistocerca > Schistocerca cancellata. Next base: position 371,013,649 of record NC_064631.1, read on the forward strand.
CCAAAACTATTTTGATCAGCCCTAGAAGAGTTTTGCAGAGCTCGAAACTGAGGTAGGGAAAAATGGAGTCTGCTTGTTGAAACATATTCTAACGTTTTTGACAACAAGAATGTGTGAAGTTGGATTACAACCTTCCCACTTCTTTTACACGAGTCGATTTACTTGTGAATTCTCAGCTGATCTTCCTTGCTGGTTAGATGGCTACTCGAATCTCTAAAAACTTTTCTTCTCCACTCTTCTCCAAGGAATGATGCTAGTCTCTCTCTCTCTCTCTCTCTCTCTCTCTCTCTCTCTCTCTCTCTCTTTCTCTTAGTCATGAAATAAGTAGGTACTCGAACTTTCTTAAGGAACAAAATGATTAAATCGACCATGTCGTCTCACATTAGACACAAATTAGACACATTTACAACATAGTTGGTTGAACAACCACAGAAATCGTGAACATGTATTGCCTCTAGCTAATCTGTGTCAAAATTTTTTTTAAAGACTTCAGAATCTCAATTGTTCTTGTTATTTATAACAATGGGGTCTGATATGATTAGCACAGAATAACCTAGGCGTTCCACACTTCTTCTGTATACTTTCACTAGAACTTCCATGGATTGTCTGCCAAGTACTTGTCGGTGGCGTTTGTCCGCCGCATCTACCTTGTGCTCGCAACTGATTTCACACCTGCACACACAGACATGTGACACACAGTAGGTAGGATTCCGGCATCCCATTCTCACATCTAAAATATCGTGTGTTCGAGATGGTAGAAGGCCGAGCGGTTCTAGAATTTGCGCAAGAAATTCTTGAAACACTACATATTCCTTCCTCAGATTGAACATGTGATATTTTTTATATAATCATGATGTAAATAACATCAGCCATAACCACAAACATACACACAAAATTCAAGCTTTCGCAACCAACGGTTGCTTTGTCAGGAAAGAGGGAAGGAGAGGGAAAGACGGAAGGATGTGGGTTATAAGGGAGAGGGTAAGGAGTCATTCCAATCCCGAGAGTGGAAAGACTTACCTTAGGGGGAAAACAGGACAGGTATACACTCGCACACACACACACACATATCCATCCGCACAAGTCTGCTTGTGTCTGTGGGAAAATATATCTAAAAATAAAGATGCTGTTACTTACCAAACGAAAGCGTTGGTATGTTGATAGGAGACAATAAAAAACACACAAACACACACACAAATTTCAAGCTTTCGCAGCCCAAGGCTGCTACGTCAGGAAAGAGGGAAGGAGAGGGAAAGACGAAAGGATGTGGGTTTTAAGGGAGAGGGTAAGGAGTCATTCCAATCCCGGGAGCAGAAGGACTTACCTTAGGGGGAAAAAGGACAGGTATACCCTCGCACATACACACATATTCATCCGCATATATACAGACACAAGCATACATATGTAAAGGCAAAGAATGTGGGCAGAGATGTCAGTCGAGGCAGATGTACAGAGGCAAAGATGTTGATGTTGACCTTCATCTGTCCAATGGCCAACTTCACACATCCGTCCACATTAAACCCACCAACAAGCAACAGTACCTCCATTATGACAGCTGCCACCCATTCCATATCAAACAGTCCCTTCCCTACAGCCTAGGTCTTCGTGACAAACAAATCTGCTCCAGTCCTGAATCCTTGAACCATTACACGAACCTGAAAACAGCTTTTGCATCCCACAACTACCCTCCCGACCTGGTATAGAAGCAAATAACCAGAGCCACTTCCTCATACCTTCAAACCCAGAACCTCCCACAGAAGAACCCCAAAAGTGCCCCACTTGTGACGGCATACTTTCCGGGACTGGATCAGACTCTGAATGTGGCTCTCCTGCAGGGATATGACTTCCTCAAATCCTGCCGTGAAATGAGATCCATCGTTCATGAAATCCTCCCCAATCCACCAAGAGTGTCTTTCCGCCGTCCACCTAACCTTCATAACCTCTTGGTTCATCCCTATGAAATCCCCAAACCATCTTCCCTACCCTCTGGCTCCTACCCTTGTAACCACCCCCGGTGTAAAACCTGTCCCATGCACACTCCCACCACCACCTACTCCAGTCCTGTAACCCGGAAGGTGTACACAATCAAAGGCAGAGCCACGTGTGAAAGCACCCACGTGATTTACCAACTGATCTGCCTACACTGTGAAGATTTCTATGTGGGAATGACCAGCAACAAACTGTCCATTCGCATGAATGGACACAGGCAGACAGTGTTTGTTGGTAATGAGGATCACCCTGTGGTTAAGCATGGCTTGGTGCACGGCCAGCACATCTTGACACAGTGTTACACCATCTGGGTTATCTGGATACTTCCCACTAACACCAACCTATCAGAACTCAGGAGATGGGAACTTGCCCTTCAATATATCCTCTCTTCCTGTTACCCACCAGGCCTCAACCTCCGCTAATTTCAAGTTACCGCCGCTCATACCTCACCTGTCATTCAACAACATCTTTGCCTTTGTACTTCTGCCTCGACTGACATCTCTGCCCAAATTCTTTGTCTTCACATATGTCTGCTTGTGTCTGTATATGTGTGGATGGATGTGTGTGTGTGCGAGTGTATACCTGTCCCTTTTTCCCCATAAGGTAAGTCTTTATAAACACATTTAACAGAAAACTATCATGCTTAATAGTAAGTCTCAGAAGCAACTTTTAAATACAAAAACCATTTGTAGACTGACGGTTGCTCAGCAGTGATGGAGAGTTGTGTATTGTGAATTACTAGGAAACACAAAAAATAAACAACTATATCATAGACCAAACTGGAGTAGGAGAACTGTAAATATGACTAGAATAATACATGCACCAAGGTGAGTGGGTGATAGGTGGGTCAAAAAAGTTCTTTACAAGTTTCCAAGAGGAAATGATAGCATAATGTTGCATATATAGCTTGTTATACTGTGTGGCTGATGTTTTTCTATCTTTGCCACTTCTATCCTTCACACAGCCTTTTACTCCTTTGCATGTATTTGCATTGTTTTCTACAAAATATTCCGTGTCTTGAGTTTTTAAGTGCCTCTGTTTTATTCAAGAAATAAACCTCGGTCATTATCTGCTATTATAATTTAATTGCAGCCTGTCACAAGTAATACAGCATGAGTAGATGATATGAGAAAACACGCAGGAACAACATGGAGGCATATAGCAGAAGACCTTAATACATAGAAAAGTCCAGAACGTTGATTTTTCATGTAATGAATAACAAATAGGTCGTACTCCAGCTGTATTAAACATACTTTTTGTTAAGCTTTTGATTATTACATTCTGTAGTTCTCTGCATTCATTTAGTATCTATCTACCATTACATTAACTGATGAAAAACAATTGTGTGATAGAAGCAAAGTTTGTGACTCCAACTTTGTTGTTGCATATGTTCACCATATTCCACCAGTAATTACAATTATCAGTAGTAACTAAAGGAATGACTTGTCAGTAGTTACTAAAAGAAAGAAGAAAACATTGCAAGAAGAAAACATTGCCACATAATAGGAAAAAGCTTCATAAAAATTGTGTAATACAGCTGAAAGGTGTGGCTTGGTGGTTAGATATGTAAATACCAGATTACAAATCAAAAGGTCTGGGTTTCAGTCCTGATTTGGTCCTATGGTTGTTTTATGTCACTTACCACTCTTTCATCTCTGGTAATGATTTGCATATGAAAGTGTCAAATTGCACCATGGCTGAGAACCTACTTTAAACTGTAAATCCCTTTATAACTAGCTAGATTAAATTGTAGGAAGGCAAGAGAATAGTGCTTTGGCTAGTGAAGTACTGTGGGGTTCAGACCAAACACCATGTTGACTGATGCTTTACCTTTCAGTGGCTGCACTAGTTTTTCATGTAGATTGTAGCAAACCTCAAAGAAATGTAAAACTTTAACTGTATGAGTTGGAGATTATCACATTGACAAATGTTTGAGTTGTATCTATTTAATTTTAATTGCATCAGCTGAATTTATTTATTATTGCAGAAGTTCTTTGTTGAGATGGAAAAAAAGCGCACTGAGCAGGCTCAGAAGATGCAAGAGGTATATGGAAGTACTGGGCCAGTAATGATGAAACTTGAAAGTGTTGTCCTGCAAACAAGTACTGGCTGTTGCCCTCTTATGATACCTTACTATGAGTTCTGGGAACATGAGATTTTCATTTCACTTGTAAGGTCAGTACCTGATGTCAGTAATGTCACAAATGTGGACATTATTTTAACATTTTGCTAAAATACAGGGTTAAGCCGATTCCACAAGACTTTATCTTCTACATAAATGGAGACAGAAACTGGGGACAAATTTTTAACTTACACTTGAAACTATAACATTTTTTTATTTTCAAAATTAATGCCCCATTTTCCAGGAGTACCTTTTACCTTTGGATATTTTTTATAGTTACACTTTAGGTCAGAGTTTTCATTTATCTGTCACATATAGTTGATGTGATCTCCACTGGTGAACATGCCCACAGTAGTCAGGCTCAACATTTGTGAGCATGCCTATAGTTCAGGCTTTCACTGCTAATGCTATGCAGGCCACAGTTTGCCCAAAATTGTTGGAAGGTGAGATTTATGTGCCTTTTGTGCCATAGAAGTTGCAGTGCCATATTCATGATGCATCTCACACTGCACATTTGTAACTGAAGCACTACTGTTGAAACAGAGAAAGCAAAATACTTTTGATACTGTAATTTCACCATCTCTGGAGTCCCATATTTGGCAATAACAAGTGAGCTAGCTGTACCGAAGACCTCCATCAGTAACCATACAAAACGGCAACCTACAACTAGCACCAAGGTGAACTTTAAGTTTCAATACATAGGTTAAGAATTACTCCAGTGTTCTAACTTCAGTTATGTACAAGATACAGTATTCTGAAATCAGATACATCTTTTAGAAACAACTTGTATTTTCTGTTATCATTTTGGTACTTGTCACTTGCACACACTCAGCTGTGTAAGGATTATAGAGCATGTAATGCAAAATACTGTTACTGATTTTATTTAACACCACAGTATAAGTTTCTGAGAAAAATGCAAAAGAAATTGTGAAAAGCAACATAAATATCAAGAATTTCAGTAATCTGGTACATAATTCGGGTCACTTTAATGCAACAGAATCTGTGGTAGACTTACATTGTATCCAGCAGGAATGTTTTTGCCATACACACTCTCAAGTCTATAAAACGAAGGCTTTTTAATAGCAAAGATAGAAAAAAGTATGTAAAATTATAAAATTATAATGCAGGAATGTTTTTGCCATACACACTCTCAAGTCTATAAAACGAAGGCTTTTTAATAGCAAAGATAGAAAAAAGTATGTAAAATTATAGAAGATAAAAGGAAGTAAAAAATAGAGAGGGAGGGGTGTGTGTGTGTGTGTGTGTGTGTGTGTGTGTGTGTGTGTGTGTGTGTGTGTGAGAGAGAGAGAGAGAGAGAGAGAGAGAGAGAGAGAGAGAGAGAAACAACAACACACAACAGGATTTATGGGATCAACAAAAATCAAATCAAATAAAATCAAGCTAACTCAAAATACCTGTATTTTGATACAAATAAAGACATAAGATTCATGAATTGTGAAAGTAAACTACCGGTACCGTATTTACTCGAATCTAAGCCACACTTTTTTTCCCGTTTCCGAAAAACCACCTGCGGCTTAGAATCGAGTGCAAAGTAAGCGGAAGTTCTGAAAAATGTTGGTAGATGCTGCCACAACTAACTTCTGCCGTCGAATATATGTAGCGCTACACAGGCATGCTTTGCAGGCACAAAGATAAATACTGGCACCAAAACCTCTGCGGCAGTCATTTTCATACATTATCCAACGAAGTAAATACAAATTCTGTATTGTTAATCTTTGAATGTAGCAGCATTTCAATGTACTACGAAAATCCGACTGGCAAGACTTTGGGATGATTGTCAATATGGCCAACTCTACGTTCTGAATTTTTTCCTACCTGTGAGATGAGATGGTTAATAATAGGAACTTTTATGAATTGTGAATCACATGCAGTATTCTCTTCACCATAAGAATAATACGAATATAAACATTTTGCCATGTATTCTTTCGTGTTTGCTGCTATCTCATTTAAATCCTGTCTGCTTAATAAACTACGAAACTCGAGTGAGACAACAGCAAACGCGGAAGAATATACGTATCATGTCATATTTATATTCATATTATTCTTATGCCTAATAGTGATACAGTCAGAAATGAAGCATGGCAATTCACTAGACTTTTAAATCTAAGATTACTCTAATTTCTGAGCAGAATGTAATGTTCTAAAGAGGTGTCTGCAAAGATTTTCAAACTGAGCAAAATTTTCACTAAACTCTCGTTCAGAACATCTTCTATCATACGCATTCTATTATTTGGTTCTTGTTGATCATTATCAAAGAAAGCAGCAGTGTAAGTAACAACAAATAGCAGTCTCTTGCCATTGTTTCGCTAATGAGACGATTCCTCTCTCTCTCTCTCTCTCTCTCTCTCTCTCTCTCCCTCTCCCTTCCTCCCTCCTTTTTTTAATTGTAAGCGGCTATAGTGTGCACAAAAGCAAGCCATGCCATGAGCAGCCGTAAACACTCATTATCAGAATGCGACAACCAATTCATGACACAGTACAGTAATGCATTTTCAGCTTACAGTGACGTAAACACCTATAACAAAGAGAACGGCACTTATCAGATCAAAGAAAAATAAGCAATAAATTCAAACCAGATGAAGCACGTGAAAAAGGAAGGGTACCTGTATAAATACGGACGGAGCGCCTGACGCATAGCAATGGCTACCTGATAAAGCGTAACTGCTAAGCTTAAGACTCGAACCAAGCTACTGTAGCTGTATCGTCATTCATTCGACCTAAATAGTGTCTCATATTACAGTGGACCAACTTTGTTTCGATATGGAGGTGGGACCTAAAACTTTTCTCTTCCCTTGAATTTCGAGTCTCAAATTTCAGGTGCGGCTTAGATTCGGGAATTTTTTTTTCCTTGATTTCGAGTCTCATTTTTCAGGTGCGGCTTAGATTTGAGTGCGGCTTAGATTTGAGTAAATACGGTAACTGTTATGTCAATGCACTAAAAGAATAAAATACTTAAATCAGGGAGAGTTTCAGTCATTTCACTCTAGAGGTACATGGTGATTTTTCCACTGTGTACAAACTCTAGGGATTGATCAATGAGAGGATACAGAATAAAAAAGGTTTAATGAAATTATGTATGGAAATGCATGCTTCCCATACTAGACACCATTTATTCGATCATACAGGGTGTTTCAAAAATGACCGGTATATTTGAAACGGCAATAAAAACTAAACGAGCAGTGATAGAAATACACCGTTTGTTGCAATATGCTTGGGACAACAGTACATTTTCAGGCGGACAAACTTTCTAAATTACAGTAGTTACAATTTTCAACAACAGATGGCGCTGCAAGTGATGTGAAAGATATAGAAGACAACGCAGTCTGTGGGTGCGCCATTCTGTACGTCGTCTTTCTGCTGTAAGCGTGTGCTGTTCACAACGTGCAAGTGTGCTGTAGACAACATGGTTTATTCCTTAGAACAGAGGATTTTTCTGGTGTTGGAATTCCACCGCCTAGAACACAGTGTTGTTGCAACAAGACGAAGTTTTCAACGGAGGTTTAATGTAACCAAAGGACCGAAAAGCTATACAATAAAGGATCTGTTTGAAAAATTTCAACGGACTGGGAACGTGATGGATGAACGTGCTGGAAAGGTAGGGCGACCTCATACGGCAACCACAGTGGGAAACGCGCAGCTAGTGCAGCAGGTGATCCAACAGCGGCCTCGGGTTTCCGTTCGCCGTGTTGCAGCTGCGGTCCAAATGACGCCAACGTCCACGTATCGTCTCATGCGCCAGAGTTTACACCTCTATCCATACAAAATTCAAACGTGGCAACCCCTCAGCACCGCTACCATTGCTGCACGAGAGACATTCGCTAACGATATAGTGCACAGGATTGATAACGGCGATATGCATGTGGGCAGCATTTGGTTTACTGACGAAGCTTATTTTTACCTGGACGGCTTCGTCAATAAACAGAACTGGCGCATATGGGGAACCGAAAAGCCCCATGTTGCAGTCCCATCGTCCCTGCATCCTCAAAAAGTACTGGTCTGGGCCGCCATTTCTTCCAAAGGAATCATTGGCCCATTTTTCAGATCCAAAACGATTACTGCATCACGCTATCTGGGCATTATTCGTGAATTTGTGGCGGTACAAACTGCCTTAGACGACACTGCGAACACCTCGTGGTTTATGCAAGATGGTGCCCGGCACATTGCATGGCCGACGTCTTTAATTTCCTGAATGAATATTTCGATGATCGTGTGATTGCTTTGGGCTATCCGAAACGTACAGGAGGCGGCGTGGATTGGCCTCCCTATTCGCCAGACATGAACCCCTGTGCCTTCTTTCTGTGGGGACACTTGAACGACCAGGTGTACCGCCAGAATTCAGAAACAATTGAACAGCTGAAGCAGTACATCTCATCTGCATGTGAAGCCATTCCGCCAGACACGTTGTCAAAGGTTTCGGGTAATTTCATTCAGAGACTACGCCATATTATTGCTATGCATTGTGGATATGTGGGAAATATCGTACTATAGAGTTTCCCAGACCGCAGCGCCATCTGTTGTTGAAAATTGTAACTACTGTAATTTCGAAAGTTTGTCTGCCTGAAAATGTACTGTTGTCCCAAGCATATTGCAACAAACGGTGTATTTCTATCGCTGCTCGTTTAGTTTTTATTGCCATTTCAAATATACCGGTCATTTTTGAGACACCCTGTACATTGTTATAGACTGTGGTCTAATGTGTGCTGTGTCATTCAGCCACAGTTAACATATGTACAGAAAATGGTTTCCATGTGTTTCAACACATTCATTTGCGCACCGTACCATGTTCTGTCCCATACGTTTACATCAGCCAGGCTGCAACCGAACAGTATGAAAGGGAACATGAAATGCTGCTCCAGTGTCTCCACATCTGGAATGGACTATGCATACATGATACTTTTGAGATGGCCCCAAAACCACAAACTGCACCGGTTGAGATCTGGTGAATGAGAATGCTATGCAACTGTACACCCTTGTCTGATCCATTGACCAAGGAAGACTCAATGGAGATGCACCCAGACATTAACGGTGAAGTAGGCTGGAGCGCCATCATGTAGCAGCCACATAACCCTTCAAATCATCAATGGCACTTCTTCCACCAGGCGAGGCAAGGTCACCCACAAGAAACACCAACAGTTCTGGCCTGTTTGGTGATGTGGAAGGAAGATTGGTCCCAAAATATGGTCGCCAGTTATCCCAGCTCACACATTCCAGCTGCATCAATGCTGATGATTCACTGCCACCAAACCATGGGGGTTCTGCATACTATCCCACAGATGACTGTTATGGAAATAGAAGATACCACATGAAAATTGAAGATACCATTCAGTGTAAAGGTGGCCTCACCTGTGAATGGGATAGATGACACAAATCCTGGAATCATAGTTGCCTGGTGAAGAAACCAGTGACAAAACTGCTCCTGATGTGGAAAGGCTGTCGCTAATAAGCCATGCACACTCTGTAGGTGGTAAGGGTAGTAACGATTGTCATGAAGAATGTTCCAAACGTCATATGGCTTATGCTGTACTGGCAGGCCAGGTGCCTGGTACTGATATGGCAGTCACCTTCCACAGTTTTAATCACATTTTCTTCCAAGCCTGGTGTCCACACATTTCGGGTATGTCCTTCATGATTTCCTGCTGTCTGAAACAACCCTGTCTCCACAAACGATGAAACACTGTTGCAAACATTGAATGCTGTGGTTGTTGTCAGTGGGGATAGGACTCCTGATACAACCTTTCTGCCCGTCATCCATTGCCATATGCCTTTCTGTAAGTAAACACGATGTTGGCAAGCTCTTGATTCGAATACGGAACCATTGTGTACATCACTGTGTCAGATCCACTATAAGATGAGACAGCAAGAGAAATGAATGGAACACAACATTATCAATGAATATGGCAGGAGAGGGTGCTAGGGCATGACATATGAGGAACAGTATGACCCTCTAGGAGGGAACCATGCATACTGTAACTGTGGCTGCATGGTACAGTGAGTATTAGGCCGGTGGTCTCTAGCATGGAAACCGTGCATTTCTGGATGTAAGTTCATTACATGTTTGCTGTTCCATATCCTTTCATCGATCAATCCCTAGAGTTTGTGGAAAAAAATCACCCCGCATAATTGACCACCAACAAAAAGCATTATTTACCAACTGAAATGGTACTTGAAATATATTTTCATTATTTGCACTCTAGAACTGAGCTGTTCGTATCTTCTAAATAAATCAATTGTAACCACATACTTCAGTTAAATAAAACTGCCTTTGTTAAAGAGTCCCTTTCTGTTACTCGCACTATAAATGTAATATTTCACTGTGCCTCATACCCTCTGATACCAGACTTCACAATAATCTTTGCCTTGAACAGTTGTGTTGATTGTTCCAGTTTGATTCACAGAACCCAAAGAAGTGCTCCAAAATCCATTTACATCTACTTACATTGTAGTTGGGTATAAATGGACAGCCAGCTAGTAAATGTGCAGACATGCATTTAAAACTGTAGTAGTTCATGTATTAAAAATTTTGCACTAAAATTTTCATGCATATCATAGAATCCCTAAACCTAGTGCCCTGCAGTTTTATTTAACTTTCTCTCCTCCATAGCTCACTCCCTACCTTTTTGGTGGGTTCTTCTTTTCTGTTTCTGGGTTATGCATTGTAAAATGAGCCCACTTTTTGCTTTAAGTACAGTGGTGTAGAATCTAATACAACACATTATGACATAGATAGTAGGGATTAAAATTTGTTAGTTGGAATGCAAGTAGTAGTTGGAGGGTTGACCACAATTTGCCATATTAAATCCTTGATGTTCAGCCTGAAACTCCCAACAACTCCCTGCTTTTGTTATTGTTGGTATTCTCTCAACATAAAACCTATCCCTCACAATTAGTTTACAGTTGTGGCCTTGGACTTCTTTTTTCTGCGATACTCCTTTACATGCAATCTAACAACAATGGCATTTAATATTCTTTCTTCATTTACAATAAAACCATTAGTGTTTATTATACGTCACAAAACAACTGACAGTGTCTCACTAAGACCCAGCTTAAGACTGCCATTTTATAATTCTACCAACTGTTCCTCTTTTAAAACATTTTCATTTTAATAGATTCCACAGCATTCACTGCTCCTCTGTGAATTCAGTGCTCCTCTGTGTCAGTCAATAAGTCTGTGAAGCTCTTGTGGTGCAACATAACAAGTAATACATTTTTTCCATTTCCTCCAATAGACACAGTGTCTCTTGAGCATGGAAGACGTGTATTGTCCTTAAAAGTTCTCAAAATGCATGTAAATATAAGAAAACGCATGCTTTACAAAATTTACAGAGAACGCATTTCATTTAATAAGTATAAATTGACTGTTCTTATTTGTTGATGACTTCACATTCAGTATTATTCGGTGGTAAGAGATCATAAGAAATACATGCCACACATATTCCAGGAAGTGCAGATCACTACACAACATATGTGATTTCAAGTTTAATATTTGTTTATTCATACATGTGAAAAAGTATTTCTAAGTCTCATTTTACTCATATTAAACGTTGTTGTAGTCTTGGATCCAAAGACTCCATGCTAGTGTATGTGCAAGTCTCACCATCTCTGCATAACTACTGCAATCTTTGATTGGAATTGTTTACTTTGGTCAATCTGTGGTCTTCCTCAACATCACTTCCCCATCTCCTGAGTTCTCTCAGTGCTATTGTCTGTTACCAAATTACCTGTTCCTTAATTCCTGAATACCTCAAGATGTGTCCTATAAACATATCACAAGTTGTGCCATAATATGCCTTCTCCCTGATTTGATTCACTACATCTTCATTAGTCATCAGATCTAACCATGTGGTATGTAAATGTATTTTGAAAAACTCTGTTGTCTTCTTCTTCTTTTCCTTTGTGTTTTCCCATTCCTTCTGTGGGGTCAGCATCTCTATATGGTTTGAGAGCGGGATATTGTGTAGCCCATCTGTGTCTAGAATAAATTTACTTCAAGTGTGAGAACATTTTCTAAATGTTTGTGTAGTGGGTATGTGAGGTGGGATGTGGGTATGAGCTTATGTTAGTAGTCATCTAGTTGGATGTGAGAAATGATGTACAATATAAACCAGACCCAGACTGTCCGACTCACAAGTCCTTCTCATAATCTGTGAGGCAGATTCGATGTGGGGCAGGCTTGCCTCCCTGTATCCCAAGTGTTTTGGGTTGATCTAACCTCTCCTTTTCTGTACTGTATATAATTTATATTTTATTTCCATGTAAACCTACACTCGCTAGAACTACTTTTCGAAAAGACCTCCTACACTAAAATTTTTATTAGATGTTAACATATTTCTCTTTATAAGAAAAATTTTTCTTACTGCCCAAGTAACAAAATATGTTGATTACTTTAGGGTCTGATTTCCTAATTTAATTTCCTCAGTATCATCTGATGTATTTCAAAACCATCCTGTTACCCTTAATTTACTATTATTGTTGTTATCTTACAACCTCTTTTCTAAGAACTGTCCATTACATTCAGCTGATTCACGAAGTCCTTTGCCATCACCAACAGTGTTATAGTGTCATCAATCTTACTGTAAAGTTTTTAATTCTTCTCTCTGTACTTTAATTCCTTTTCCAAATTTCTATGTGGTTTCCTGTGCAGTTTGCCCAATGTTTGGATTGAATAAAATGAGGGATAGACTAAAATCTTGCCTCACTTCCTTCTCAACTGCTGCCTCCCTTTTATGTCCTTCAACTCTTTTTACTATTGTTTGGTTTTTGTACAAGTTGTAAACAGCATTACATTCCTTGTATTTTATCCCAGACAACTCCAGAGTTTGAAGGAATGTATTGCAGTCAACATTGTCAAACACCTTTTTAAAATCTACATGTGGTAGAATTTCTTTACTCTGCCTGGTATGACAAGTCATAGGGTCAATATTGCTTCACATGTTCCCACATTTGGCCCTAACCAAACTGATCTTCTCCCATGCCAACTTCTACCAGTGTTTACATTCTTCTGTAATTAATTTGTGTTAATATTTTGCAACTTTGACTTATTAAACTGTGATTCTAATATACTCACTCAAGGGCATGTGCCTTCTTTGGTAATGTCATTATTACATCATCCTTGAAGTCTGGTGGTCTTTTACCTGTCTCATATGTCCTGAATATCAGGTGGAATAGTTTCATCATGGTTGATTTTCCCAAGGATCTTAATAATGCCAAAGGGTAAGCATCTATTCCTAATGTCTTGTTTCAGCTTAGGTCTTTCAGGGCTCTTGTCTTATTCTCCTCACAGTATCAGATCCCTTCCTCCAACTGACACCCCCAGTCTCATCTCCACGCATTTCCTCTTCCCATTCCATAATACTGTCTTCAAGTTTCTTTCCTCTATACAGCCCTTGAATATATTTCTTCCACCTTTCAGTCTTGCCATCTTTTTCTAGTACTGGCTTGCAAGTGCACTATTGATATTCATATAGCCACTTCTCTTTTCTTCAAAGGTTTCTTTAATTTTACCAGATATGAAATCCATATTTTCTCATAGTCATGTATGTTTGTACAGCTTTGCAATTATCCTCTAGTAATTCTTTGCCATTCTTCATTTTCTGTCAATCTCAAATTCTAGGTGGCTCTATTCCCTTTTGCCATTTTCGTTTGCCTAATTTTTGTATTTTTAATTTTCATCGATTAAATTTACTACCTTCTTCGTTAACCAAGGATTTGAACTTGTTATTTTGCTTGTATTTTCCTCTGCTGACATTACTATGTACTTGATTTCTTAATGCGACAAGTAACACTTCCATCATAATAATTTCTCTAGTGTGATTTAGTCATTTCCTAATGCTCTCTTTAATACTTGTAACAACCTATGGTTGTTTCAACATATCTAGGCCCCATTTTCTAATTTCTTATCTTTCTGCAATTTTTCCACTGTAATCTGCATCTCATAACTAGTAAATCATGAGGTGCCCAAAATACCTGAAAATTTCATTGTAAAAATCAGAAAACTATACTTATGTCATAATGTCCTCTGTTATCTGCAAAGTAGTCACCTTGAGCTTCTATGCAATGATCCCAATGTTGTTACCACTTTTAGACTTTAAGAATCACTCCTGTAAGTCCGCAGGGTGAAGGATGTTTTCAGGATCTATTGTGATTCCACTTACATTCCTCAGTCACCTCAGAACCTCGCAGTAAAACTGGCCATTGACAGTCTGACCAAAGGAGAGAGGGAGAGATCAGCATTGTGTTGCTGCAAACTTTCTTTGGCCTTGGAGATGGCATTTTTGTGAGGATTGCAGATTCATTTCATTGTCACAACCATTGACCCAATATTCATTAACTGTTATGACTCTGGATAAGAATGTTGGACACTCTCAAACTCTTTGTTGCAGCTTGGTACACATTTGAATCCTATGGTTTCATTGGTTGATGCTGAGAAGGCGAGGGACAAACTTTGCTGCAATTTTTCTCGTGTTCAGTTCATCAGCTAGAATTCATTTTCTCACCTATCACCATTCTCCTCCCACCTCTGTTATGTATAGTGCAGTTAGCTTTTCACTCTTATTAACTCATGTGCGTTGTTTTAGCAGTAATCTCTGTCTTCCATATTACCTTGTCTTCCACCTTTAAGCTCTCAGGTTTTCAAATCTCATCTGGTGCAGTCCCCTACAATGTCTTTCCTTCTCATCCCATCAGGTATATTATCCCTGACCCAAGGTTCTGGATGACTTTTCCAAAATCTAGCCCTTTTCCTAAATCTCTCCAGTCCTTTTCCTTCACCCCTCTTCCTTCCCCTTCAACACTTCCGCCATGATGATACAAACATTGCAATAAATAACAAATCAAGTATAGTCTTAGAAAGATCAGCCAATAAAATATTTGTGGACATTAATCACTGGTTCCTAGCCAATTCTTTGTCACTAAACTTTGAAAAAACACACTACATGCAGTTCAGAACTTGTAAGGGGTGTCCCAAGAGTATATGTCTAGCATACGAAGACAAGAAGATAGAAGAAGTGGACAGTGTTAAATTCTTGGGATTACAGCTTGATAATAAATTCAACTGGGAGGAGCACACCACAGAACTGCTGAAGCGTCTTAACAAATCTCTGTTTGCAATGCGAATTTTGTCAGACATAGGGGATATAAAAATGAAAAAGCTGGCATACTATGCTTACTTTCATTCCATAATGTCATATGGGATTATTTTTTGGGTTAATTCATCAAGCCAAGCTAAAGTTTTCCAGGCACAAAAACGTGCAGTAAGAATTATATGTGGTGTGAACTCAAGAACATCCTGCAGAAGCCTGTTTAGGGAACTAGGGATACTAACTACAGCTTCCCAATATATTTATTCCTTAATTAAATTTGTCATTAAAAATATATCACTTTTTCAAACCAACAGCTCAATTCATGGAATCAATACTAGAAATAAGAATAATCTTCACAAGGATTTAAAATCACTTAGTCTTGTACAAAAAGGTGTGCATTATTCAGGAACACACATTTTCAATAACTTGCCAGCAGCCATAAAAAGCTTAACAACCAATGAAATTCAGTTTAAGAGAAGCCTAAAGGATTTATTGGTGGCCAACTCCTTCTACTCCATTGATGAATTTCTTAGTAAAACCAACTGATTTGTATATAAGTACAACATAACTTCTGCACAATTTCAGTGCAGTAATGTGTTCATTGAAAATTTGTGTGTGTGTGTGTGTGTGTGTGTGTGTGTGTGTGTGTAAGTATAGTCTAACTTCTGCACCATTTCAGTGCAGTAATGTGTTCATTGTAAATAAGTATTACAGTAGTTGTATTACATGTTTATTACCTTATAAATAAATAAAAAACTTTTTTATTTTAAATTCAGTGCATTAGTATTTGTAAAATGACTCTTAGTGTTCATTAAAAAATGACGATCATTCCACTTGGGACCTGTGGAATGGTACATTAGCTTATTTGTTTTAGTTGTAAATATTTGTCATGTATTGTTGTTTTTCTGACATGTTCCACACCCTGGAGGACCTCCTCACTACGGATCAATTGGAATGAAAGTAAATCTAATCTAATCTAATCTGAGAAGGAGCCACTGGCTCTGAAAGCTTGCATAAGTTTAAACTACTTTTATGTGTATGTTCTCCTACCGCCATTTGGTGAGTAGGTTTTTTATCTATCCAATTTCAGAATATAGTGGAGATGTTGAGTCGCAGCTAGACACAACAAAAAGACTGTCAGAAAGTGAGCTTCCAGCCAACAAGGCCTTCGTTCGAAACAGACAATATACATAGGCGGGGGTGTGCGCGCGCACGCACACACACACACACACACACACACACACACACACACACACACACACACACAAAACTGCAACTCACACCCACATGATCGTGGTCTCTGGCAGCTGAGACCAGACTGTGAGCAGCAGTGCATGATGGGATAGGCAGCTGCATGGTGGGGGTAAGGAGGAGGCTGGGGTGGGTATGGGAGGGATAGCAAGGTACGTGTTACTTATGAGAGCACACAGGAACGAGGTGGAGACAGGGTAGGTCAGCTAGGTGCAGTCAGGAGGTTAGACAGAGGGCAGGGGGTAGCGGAAAAGGAGAGAAGTATAAAGACTGTGGGTGCATTGGTCAGGGTGTATACAACCTGGGACAACCGGGAAATCTGGGAAAAACCCAGGAATTTTTTCATCGTGGAGAAAACCAGGAAAAACCTGGGAATTTTTTGGGATTCATTTGGAATTTCATTGTTTTAGTTTTCAGTTAAATTTATGTAATTTTGACTGGTAAGAACTGATACTCTAACAAAGAATATTACTGTATCCAGCTACTGCAGAATAATACTGTAGCAATGAATCATAAACAAAAGAAAAAAAACAAAGTCAAAGGAAATGCTCCATTTGCAACAGCAAAACACTGTGTAGACACAAGCGTCTGCCAACAGCAAAATGTCTCATAGGCCTTAGGATGAAGACTATGCAATACTTTGCAACAATAAGCCTCTTCCTATAAGAGTGACGCCAGAACTGTTTACATTAGGTTCTTTTGAGCAGTTGCCAGTGGGCTCATGCACATGCGCAGTTGAGTCACGTATAAGCAGTACCTGCTGCCACTTTCAGCTACTTGAACTGTGGCTGCTAGCTGTATCGGCAGTAGCAGTAAGCAGCCAGGCATAATGAGAAAAAATTTTCTGGCATGCCCTAGCTACCATATTTGCCCATGTGCAGAGTTGTCTGAGTTGTAGTCGGCAGGGAGGTAGTCCCCACATGACCCATGTTTACGTTTCCTGATTTCGCTGATTCCTCTCTGTTTATTGCTCTCACGTCAAATGAAAATTACTAGTTTCAGTTTTCTGATTTTATTTTATTTCCACATTTATGGCAGTTGTTGCGAATCAATGAAGTTAATTTTGTCAGTTTGCTAAGTAAATTTGGCTTTTATTAATCTTTTCCACTGAGGCAGGCAATCCATTTATTTGAAACGAATTGTTTCATTCCACAGTATTGGCTACTTCCAATTGTTATTGAATTTCAGGTGCACACTTTCATCTTCTGGCATGTATGGCATGATGCTATAATAAAGAACTAAACCTGTGACAGTATAGTAATGGTACTTCAAGAAAATTACATCTCAAAAACCTCACTGAAAAGCTTTATATCAGGTGGGGCCTACTTCATTGTGAATCTGGACAAACCAGAGCATTATTCATTTTAGTATAGTTTACAAAATTCCGACGCTCTTGGAGTATCTTCTGATGTCCTGTTTCTTTTATGGCGTAATATAAGGTCCCTTAATGCTTTATACTTATGAAGATACGAGCTTCCTGCATCAATGCAGCTGTGCAATAATGCCTGTTTTCTTGTTCTCTCTGGCAACTGCTAAAACGAAATATTGCAAATGGTGGTGTGAAAAGCATGACTTCCAAAGGAAATTTCCTTTTACGCAAGATGAGTTATGTTAAATGTGAGAATGTGGGATGAATTTCTTAAAGCACAGAGCATTTGACTCTCATTTAAAACTTAATGCTTTGAGGACCAGCCACTTACAAGAGTTTCGAGCCCAGAAGACCAGACATTCATGTCATTATTTTAAATTTTACTGGCACATTTGTGTGATGTATCTTGAAGCGTAACACACGCAAAAAGAAGACCAATGTTACATGTGAAAGCTTAGCTTCTTATGTAGCTTATTAATCTTCGAGACCAGTATTATACATGTTTTTTCTTGTAGCTACACTATGTACATTAATGTAACCATTAACTTTTCCTCTTTGTGTGTTTGCGCTAGTTAGTGATCCGCTATTGGCTGGCTACATCATGTTTCCTATGTTCTGATATCTGCTGTCATCGGCTGGCTAGATCATGTGACATTAGCTATGATTGGCTTACAAAAGGGCATCATGATCTTGATTTCAGTGCTTCGGAAACTAATGTGCTGTGTTCGGCGGAATTCGAATTCATACTTTCTTAATATGAAAATATGCAGCGTATATGTTGCTGCAAATCAAAGGTCTTTGCAAAACGTGTTTTTTTTTTGCTTTTATTTCCTAAAGTGCTGGGAAGTGTACACTGGTGTACAAAATGTTAACCATTCAAATTAATGATAAGTTTTACAGCTCCAAGGAGAAATCTATGGAAAATCTATCATAACTTAACATGGAAAAAATGTATTTTCAACCAAGAAAAAATGTATGTTTTAACTGGGTTAACTGGGAAAAAACCGGGAATTTTTTTTCCTTGTCTGCATATACACCCTGATTGGTGGAATGGAGGCCTGTCTAGTGCTGGAATGGGAACGGGGAAGAGGCTAGATGGGTAAAGACAATGACTAATGAAGGTTGAGGACAGAAGGGTTACAGGAACATAGGATATATTGCAGGGAGAGTTCCCACTTGCGCTCTTCAGAAAACTTAGTGTTGGTGAGAAGGATCGAGATGGCACAGGCTGTGAAGCAGTCATTGAAATGAAGGACATCATGTTGGGTGGCATGCTCAGTAATGGGATGATTCAGCTGTTTCTTGGCCACACTTTCTCAGTTGCCATTCATGTGGATGGACAGCTTGTGGGCTGTGATGCCCACCCAGAATGGTTGCAGCTTAGCTTGTAGATCACATGATTGGATTCACAGATAGCCCTGCCTTTGATGGGATAGGTCACAGAGGAGTGTTCCCCTTGTGGCTCAGGACCACCTAAGACTTGAGCAACTGAATCACATTCCCTGCCAGGGTTTTGACTACCTCTCATTGTGCCCTGAAATGAGAAATGCCCTACCCACTATCCTTCCCATCCCTCTGACAGTAGTGTTCCACTGCGTACCAAACCTAAACAATATCCTCTTCCATCCCTACACAACCGCTGCTCCCAACCCCTTGCCTCATGGCTCATATCCCTTTAATAGACCTAGATGAAAGACTTATCCCACATATCCTGCCACCACCACCACCACCACCACCACCACCTACTCCAGTCACAAGCATCATATATCCCATCAAAGGTAGGGCTACCTATGAAACAAGTCAAGTGATCTACAAGTTAAGCTGCAATGACACTGGTGCATTTTATGAGGACATGAGAACCATTAATGTGTCTATCTGCATTAATGGCTACCGACAAACTGTGGCCAAGAAACAGCTGGACCACCACATTGCTGAATACGCCACCCAGCACAACGTTCTTCATTTCAGTGACTGCTTCACAACCTGTCCCATCTCGATCCTTCCCACCAACACCAGCTTTTCTGAATTTCATAGGTGTGAACTCTCCCTGCAGTATATCCTACGTTCCCATAGCCCTCCTGGCCTCAACCTTCATTTGTCATTGTTCTTACTCATCTCACCTCCTCGTTGTTCCCATTCCAGCACTACATAGCCCACTATTCCACCAATGCTTTTTACTTCTCTCCATTTCTGCTAACCTCCTGACTACACCTAGCTGCCCTACCCTCTCTCCACCTACCTCTGAATGTTCCCACAAGCAGCACTTTACCAGCACCTACCCCTACAGTGCTATCCCTCTCCATGCCTATCCTTAACTCCTCTTTACCCCACATCATCCTGTTGTCTGCCCCATCATGTGCTGCTGACAGAGACTACTGTGGTCCTGTGTGTGCATGCTATGTTTGCGTGCACGTGCGCGCATGTGTGTGTGTGTGTGTTTGCGTGCACGTGCGCGCATGTGTGTGTGTGTGTGTTTTGTCTTATTTCCCATGAAGGGCTTGTTGGTTGAAAGTTCTCTTTCTTGCAGTCTTATTGTTGTGCCTATCTGCAATCTCTGCTATTTGGCCATTAGCAGCTATCCTTTTCATAACATTGTTACATTTCATCCTGGATTTTGCATTGTTTGATTTTGCCTAATGGCTCTTCTTCCATTCCGTAACCCAGTGCTGCTTTCCTTTGTTACTATTTTCTAATGCATTACTATAATCAGTGTCTGCCCTTCTTTCTCGGTTTTCTTGTGTTTCTCTTTTTGCTCAGAAACCAAACTGCATGCTCTACTTATAAGCCACACTGTATCAACCATATTGGCCATGCACAACGCACAGCTACAGGACTGCACTGATTGTTGGTGCAACATCTCAGCCCACATTACTCCCATCAATATCATTAATCCTATACCTCCAAATTCATTACTCTCCCTGTGTCACTCTCGCATATTTTTGTATGTTATTTCCCATGCCTTCCTGTGGAACACGAGCTTGTATCTCATCCTACCCATCCCTTCCCACCCCTGCTCCTTCTCCTCTCTATTCAAGTTTACACATACTAACCTCACCTAATCTAGTCATATCTGCCGTACCCCTTCTTCACTCTTATCCATCCACAGGCCTGCAACCCACATTACAATCTTTTCATTTCTTTTTTCTTTGGCCTCATTGCAGCTTCATGCTACTTTCAGTTGGTTTTTGCCCATCACTATTGGCCTACTCCCTCAGATTTCATCTTGTTTTCCTTTACCTCATCGGTTTCATCCTTCTTGTGATTTTTCCCATGTGTATTTTTATGACTTTTTTGGGCATTTTTGTGCTTTATTTACGTATTTTTACATGTTTTTATCCACCACCATGGATCCTTGCTCCTTCCATCTGCATAAATACAGAAATGTTTCCTTATCCCTAGCCAGAACCCACTCCCACATACTTTTCTTGTGTTGCTTGGCCCATGGAATCCCCACCAAATTGCCTTACCACCAAATTACCCATCTCGGCTGCCACACTTCCCTCCACAATGACCTCCATCTGTTCAGATTCCGCCAATCCTTAACCCTTACCAACTCCCCCCCCCTTCCCCCCTCTCTCTCTTTTATTTTATTTATTTGTTTATTTATTTTATTTTATTTTTATTTTTTTTTTTTTTTTTTATAAAAGATGTGGAACTCCTCCACACCCACACCGGCATGATGGCTAACACAGAAGGTCTACTGCCATCACTAAAGTGAGGTCTCGCGGGATGTGGGTACTGTGATGTTTGCATATGTCTTCTTAAGGTTAAACATTAATACACATTCATCTGGAGATAGATTGGGTCGAAAGTTGAATGAAGGGTAGCGGTTTGAAGGGTAGAGGAAAAAAAGTGCCAAGGCAAGAGCCAAGGAAAAAACCTCTGCAACAGTTTGGTCGGGTTGTAAGAACAGCAGTGGTTTTCTTGCTGCCTCGGGGCTGCCGCTGGATGCTGGTGTTGGTTGCTCAGTCAGCATCAGCATACCTGTAAAAGTTAGGTTCATCATCATTATGTGTCTGATAGGTCATATAGGTGATTTACAGTGTAGGGTAACAGGGCGTATATGCTCCGGGACAACTGGGAAATCCAGGAAAAACCTGGGAATTTTTTCATCCAGGAGAAAATGGGGAAAGACCTGGGAATTTTTAAGAATTCCAGGAATTTTCGTTGTTTTAGTTTTCTGTTAAATTTTTGTAATTTTGACTGGTAAGACCTGACACTCATACAAAGAATTTTGCTTTAGCCCATTACTGTAATATAATACTGCAGCAATAAAACATAAATGAGGAAAAAATAAATAAAACTTAAGTTGCAAAGGAAATGTGCCATTTGCAGCAACAAAACACAGTGCACACGCAAGTGCCTGCCAACAGCAAAATGTGTCAAAGGCTTTAGGATGAAGACTATGCAATAATTCATAACAACAAACTGTTTCTGATGGGTGTGACATCACAATGGTTAACATTAGGTCTGTCTGAGAAGTTGCCAGCAGGCTTATGCACATGCACAGTTGAGTATGCACAGTATGAGCGATACCTTCTCACGCTTCTGGCTACTTGAAGTGTGGCTGTTAGCTGTATCCGAGGTAGCTAGATACGAGCTTTATCAGCTGCAGCAGCAACAAGCAGTCGGATGCTACCCGGAAACATTTTTCTGGAGCACCCAAGCTTCCAGATTGACGCATGCACAGAGCAATCTGAGTTGTAGTAGGATGAGGGGTAGTCTCCACGTGAACCATGTTTATGTTTAGTGATTTTGGTGTTTCCTCTTGGTTTGCAGCTCTCAAAAAACAAAACCGATTCCTGCGGCCGGGAGCTATAAAGTGAATTAAAATTTTAACATAATTATGGAAGGCTAAAATATGTTATTAGTCTCAGTTTTCTGATTTATTTTATTTCCAGGTTTTTGGCAGTTAGGTATTCATTGCCTTGCAGAACAATGAAGTTATTTTTGTCTGTTTGCTAAAAAAAATGTGTTTAAGTAATCTTTTCTGCAGAGGTTGTTAATTTATTTGAAACACTATTGGCTAGTGTCAAGTGCACATTCTTATCTTTAGTGACGTAAGGCATTATGCCATAGAACTAAACACGAGGTAATACAGCACTGGTACTTAAAGAAAATTTGCATTCCGAAAACCACACTGAAAAGTGTAATATCACCTTGGGGCCTACGTCTTTGTGAATCTGGACATACCAATGTGCTCTTTAAGTTGAATTATGGATTCTAGAATGGTTTATAAAATTCCAATGCTTTTGGAGTATCCTCTGATGCCCTGTTTCATTTATGATGTAATGTAAGATCTCTTAATGCCATATACGTACGAACATACAGGCTACCTATGTCATCGGTGCTTCGCAGGCACAGTAACGCCGTTTTCTGGCACTCTCTGACAACTGCTGAACTGAATTCTAACAGGTCACGGGTAAATATTGCAACTGCTTGTTTGAAAAGTGTTACTTTGAAAATACATTTAATTTTATGCAGTATGAGTTATGTTACATGTGCAGATTTGCCTTTGAATTTCTTAAATCACAGAGTGTTTGATTTTCATTTAAAGCTTAACACTTTGAGGGCTAGCCA
This sequence comes from Schistocerca cancellata, assembly GCF_023864275.1. NCBI lineage: Eukaryota > Metazoa > Arthropoda > Insecta > Orthoptera > Acrididae > Schistocerca > Schistocerca cancellata. The sequence goes on from NC_064631.1 coordinate 371,037,059, forward strand.
CTTAGAAGAATTTTGAGGCCAGAATCCCATTACTTACATTGTTACAGGCACATTTGTGTGATATATCAAAGTGTAACACACACAAAACGACAAGTACTATATGTGAAACCTTAGCTTTTCTTGTAGCTACACTGTGTACATTAATTTAAACCATTACTTTTCTTATTTGTGTGTTCACGCTACATAACAGTGATGTTTCTGTAGGCTGACTACATGCTCTGAATCACTACTTTTACACGCGACACATTCTCTGAAAGATGAAAAATTAATTTCAAAAACTGTTTTTCGCTGTTGTGTTTACATGTTAAAGGTCTGAAGCGGATTTGATAACCCAGTTAACTACAGCGCCTGGAAAACAGCAAATGTAATTTATGATTTAGTCAGCACAGTCGCTATTTCTCTTCAGTTAGATGAGGTGTAAACATCTTCAGTCTAATATTTCTACTTATCCTTCTCTGTTCAAAAAGCCACTCTGTCAATATTAGCCAAAAATTTTTAAAAACAAGATGAAACCTGAAAGCCCAAGCATGTTTCAATACCGGCTTCATTTATATGGCAGTGAAAATCAATTGTGGAATTGGAAAACCAGCAACCAAAAGCAGATTTCCAGATTTGATTTTGAAGTGTTTACCTGATTATCCAGGAGCGGTATTGGGAGATCAATTTATGAAATTAGGTTTTGGGAGCCCCATGTAAACGCAATGAATATCTGCTATCATCAGCTGGTGAAATCATGTGACATGAGCTATGACTGGGTTACAAAAGTTCATGGCGATCTCAATTTCAGTGCTTTGGAAACTAACGTTCTGTGTTTGGTGGAAATTGACTATTTACTTTCCTAATACAAAAATATGCAGCACACATGTTGCTGCAAATCAAAGATCTTTCCAAAATGTGTTTTTTTTTCTGGGCTTCGTTTCCTATAGTGGTGGGAGGTTCTACGCCAGTGTATAAAACCTTAACAACTCAAAGGATTGATAAGTTCCATTATCCAAAAGGAAAGCACGCTGTCACTCAACTTGGAAAAAGTGATTTTTTTCCTGGGAGAAAGTGTATTTTTTAACAGGAAAATCCAGGAAAAACCTGGAAATTTTTTCCTTGTCCGTGTATACACCCTGGGTAATGTTGGTGGTTTGTTTGTGCATCATTGTGTGAACTTGCCAGTTTTCCTGCTGTAACCTGTTGGTCGGCTTTAATAGCAGTCAGCATATCCAGTCAACATTGCTGTTATGCAGGGGCTTGTCAATGTTGTTGTTTATGGATGTATGTTAGCTTGCCACAGGTGTTTATGCCCTAGCTAGTAATGCCTTTGGCCACTTATGCTACCATATATGGTTGTGATCATAGTTTCCCAGAGTAAGGACAAAAGGATTGTTCAAGCGTATAGTCGTGTGGCGTTTTCTTGAATTCTTCTTTGAGGGTTTCAAGGTGGTATTCATTGTGAAGATTCACAGTGCGTGTGTAGTGTGTAGCTTTACTAATGATGCGTAGCAGTTTGTTCTGTATGATTTGTAGGCGGTGCAGACGTGTAGTAGGTGCATAACCCCAGATGGGATTTGCATACGTCATCAGAGGTCTAATCATTGTTATGTATATGGACCTCGACACGCTCCTACTCAATGTACTTTCCCTGTTGAGCATTAGGTAGAGTTGTTTGAGCCTCACATGTGCTCTGTTGGCAATGTAATCAGTATGGTTCCCCCGTGTAATTTTCCGGTCCAGCCAGACATCGACATATCTGAATTTCTCTTGGAAATGTATTGGGATTGTGTGCAGTGTTTACCTGTCAACAGTACTGATGTTTGCACGATAGCTTTGGTCTGCATGTGAACAGAACTGCTTCACACTTTTCAATGTTCACTTGGGTACAACCAAGGCTCGGCAGTTCTGAGTGCCATCTGTATTCGTTAATTTATTTTTGATGGTTTCCAATCTTGCGCAAGGATGGCTGTGTCATCTGTGTAGATGGCTAATGTCATGTTTTGTGTTGCTGGGAAGTCATTAAGGTACAGGTTTAAGAAGATGGTCCCCAGGATGTTTCCCTGAGGTACTCCAACTTGGATACCATGTTGTGTCGATCGTTTGCCCTGCATGTCGATGTTAAAACATCTGTTCATGAGATATGAGCATATGAGACATACGAGTCCATCAGGGAAACCAGCATTGCTTGGTTTGCTTATAAGGCCATTGTGCCAGAGATGATCGAAAGCATTTTTAATGTCCAGTAACATGGCTTGTGTGGCTTTGTTTGTGTTGTAGCCATGTGTTATATGTTCGACTACTCGAAGGAGTTGTTGTGTTGTTGAGTGGTGATTCTTAAAGGCGAATTGCTCCAGTCTTAGGGTGCCATTGGTGATGCAGTGCCTAGTGATGTGTTTAAGTATTACCTTCTCAACAAACTTGCTGAGCGAGCACAGCAGATTGATGGGTCAGTGATTTTGTGGGAGCGAGTGGTCTTCCTGAACATCAGGACCTTGGTAACCTTCCAAAAGTCATAGAAGTGTTGGCGTTATAAGATGGCATCCATTATGTGTGCAAGGTATTCTAGGGCTCTATCCATGAACTCACCAACTTAGTTCTGTGAAACCATATCAGTCAGGCCCAAACCTCTTGCAATACCTCCTCTCCATGTGCAAAATTCTCCTGCTATACAATCCCAAATTCCTGGATCACATATCACACATGGAAACTCTTGCCCTCTGGGAACTAGAGCATCATGCTCAACACCACCTCAAAAACTCTCCACCATGTTTACTTCTTATCCGACCTTGGACTACCACTATCCACTACCTCTACAACAACCTCCATACCTCCCCATATCCCCTATTAGCTGACAAACTCTGTCTCGCAGACCTACTATGTTTACCCTACCCTTGAAAATTCCCTCTCTCATCACCATACCGAATCTAGAACCTAAACAGACCCGAAACACAGTCTTGAACCTTTCCTCCAAAAGCCTTAGCCCCACAGAAGTAACAGTCCTTTCCAAAGGCCTCACCTTCTGCTCCACTTCCAAATTCAGTCATGGAAGACTTGTTAAAGACCTTCTCTCCTTCCCCCAGTCCCTACAGTGGAAACACTTATTCGTCATGAACTGTACCAATCACACTCAACGAAAGACCAATATTGAACTATGCCTGACTCAATTCACTCCTCTATCCAACCATGATTCACCCCCACTGCCATCAAATCACACCTGTTAAATTTTCTAAATTTCTTAACCTCGAACCTTGCCTACAAGATGCAAACTAACATTACATTCACAGAAAGAACCAAATTCCACCACCTAAAAACTGATCCCAACCTTATAATCCTACCTGCTGAGAAGAACTTTACCCCTATTCTTTTGAACCGCAAGGATTACCTGACTGAACGGCTCCACCAGCTGGTAGACTCACCCACATACAAACACTGCCAATGTGACTCCATTCCAGAAATCCAGCAGGATATTCAGTCTCTCATCAAATCCTTAAGCCCATTCAGGAACCTCTCCTCACCCTGCCACTGCCTGCATGCCTACATTCTGCATGCTTCCTGAAGTCCGTAAACTCAACCACCCATGCTGCCCCATTATGGATGGTTACTGTGGCCACACTGAGAGAATCTCTTCACACACCAACACCTTCAGCCTATTACCCACAACCTACCCTCCTGTATAGATACCAACTATTTCCTCCACCAACTGTCCACAGTTCCTGCTCCTTTACCACATGGTACCCTGCTTGTCACTACTAATTCTACCTCCCTTTACACTAAACCCCTAATGCCCATGGCCTTACCATTACTGAACACTATCTTTCACAAAGCTCGATGGGCTCCAAACCTACAACCTCCTTCCTAGTCACCATGGCCACCAATATCGTAACCCATGATTACTTCTCCTATGAAGGCATTACCTACAAACAAATTTGGTGTATGGTTATGGGCACCTGCATGGCACCATCCTATGTCATCATATTCATGGGCCCCTACAGGATAAAGATAATCAGGGAAAAGTTATCATGAAAAGCATTATGGTGACATACTGTTAGTAAAGTTGTTGACTCAGTTACAACCCATAACTTGAGCCATAACATTCAGTAATGGAAGCAAGACTTACAAAGAATCAAGACATGTTCATGGAATTTGTTGACCTGTAAAAGGTGACTGACTATGTAAAATGGTGCAAGATATTCCAAATTTTGAGAAAAATCAAGAGTAATCCACCACGAAACATGGTTAATACACAATATGTACAAGAACCAGGAGGGATAAATAAAAATGGAAGGCCAAGAATGGAGTGTAAGACAGGAATGTAGTCTTTCACTCCCATTGTTAAATCTACATATTGTAAATGCAATAACAGAAATAAAAGAGGCATTCAAGAGTGTAACTGAACTTCAGGGTGGGAGGATATCAATAATAAGATTTGCTGAGGACATTGCTATCCTCAGTGAAAGCGAAGAAGAAGTGCAGTACTTGTGGAATGGAATAAACAGTCTAGTGAGTACAGAATATGAATTGAAAGTAAACTGAGAAAAGTCAAAAGTTGTATGGAGCAGCAAGAAATGAAATTAGTGATAAAATTAATAGCAAAATTGGGAACCACAAAGTAGATGAAGTTAAGGAATTCTGTTATCTCTGATGCAAAATGACACATGATGAATGAAGCAAGTGCATAAAAAGCAGATTAACAAAGGCAAAGAGGGCACTCCTGGCCAAGAGAAGTCCACTACTATCAAACATCTGCCTTAATCGAGGAACAAATTTTTGAGAAAGTACATTTGGAGCACGATAATGTATGGTAGTGGATCATTGACTAGGAAAATCAGAAATGAAGAAAACAAAGCATTTAAGATGAAATGCTATAGAAGGATGTTGTAAATTAGCTAAATTGGTAAGATAATGAAAGAGGAGGTTCTCCACAGAATCACTGAAGAAAGGAATATGTGGAAAACACTGATAAGAGGGGACCATATTTTAAAACGTGTCAAGACTTCAGCCAATACCTTCTGCGGTACTCAGGAGAGATGTAGAGGGTAAAAATTATAGGAGAAGAGAGATATTGGAAAATGTCCATGAAATAATTGAGGATGTAGGATGCATGTAATGCTCTGAGAGAAAAAGGATGAAACAGAGGTGGAATTCATGGCTGTATACATCAAACCAGTCAGCAATTTTGGGAATCCATTAAACAATTTGCACCATTTGATGCCCCTAGCTCATCATGCTGCCATCACACCTTGTTACACACCATCAAATAACTGGTCAGAAAAAGAAGTTAACATGACACATTGGACAAGAGGATACTGTTACATTACACAAATCTGTTTGTTCTTGGAAGGGCATGTCTGGAGACATGAGATCCTCAGGTGGGACAAGAGGATACTGTGAAATTATGCACAGCAAGTGTGCTTGGAAGTGCATGTTTGGAGACTTGAGATCCTCAGGTGTCACCCAAATGGTATATCACTGAGGTTTATGGTAGAATGGTCCGGGTATCATGACAGCAGTCATCTCAAGAAGGTGAATGGACTTGGACATTTGGCCCTGACCCTGGAAAAACCCAGCCTCACAACTATAGTACACATCAACAACAGCTACTTTGGTCAAATTACGAAAGATGGTGAAATAAAGCTCTAAATCTGCACTAAAAATGAATGAAAAGAAACAGATAGAACAAACAGAGCCAACCAAAATCAAAGTACACTATTAAATAGGAAATTTGACACTGAAATTACTATTGAAAACACCTCATCATTACAACCTACAATTAAATAGCAGAATAAAGATTAATAAAAATTTGCATTTTTGAAAATTAACATCAGGCATTAAAAAATTACTACAGAACTAAATGAAGTGATAGTGAATGGTATATGTCAAGTGCTATTGGACTATGCAGCAATCTCTGTCACACACATGTTCATGAAGCATTTATTAACAAATCTGTCAACAGTTGGATTAAATTTATTTCATGACTAGTTTCAAACCAACTGGTTCATTTTCAAGCCTGCCCTAGTGAGGCTACCCTGAAAGTGCCTGATCTTAACAATAAACATCAAAATAGCAATACATGCTTTTGTTCGCAGGATGACTGTCACAATATGGTACACATGAGCTTCCTGACATGTCAGAATTGAACTCCGACAACAATATGTTGAAACTGAAAAGATACACACATCTATTTAGCCTGGAGATGTGAAAAACTCATAATTAACTTAATAATATAAAAATGTCATCTTGTGTGTGTGTATGTGCGGATGGATATGTGTGTGTGTGCGAGTGTATACCTGTCCTTTTTTCCCCCTAAGGTAAGTCTTTCCGCTCCCGGGATTGGAATGACTCATTACCCTCTCCCTTAACACCCATATCCCTTTCGTCTTTCCCTCTCCTTCCCTCTTTCCTGATGAAGCAACCATTTGTTGCGAAAGCTTGAATTTTGTGTGTATGTTTGTGTTTGTTTGTGTGTCTGTCGACCTGGTAAGTCTCATCATCTTTGTTTTTAGATATAATAATATAATTAAGTGTAGAGGACAAATATAAATGTAAACATTTAACAGGAGACATTACAATAAGTCAAGCTGAGTTAGGATATACTATTAAGATTCAAGAGATCTCAACATACAGTACTTGATCAAATAACCTTGGAAGATCATGAAGCTAAATAACAACATAACAAGCAAACACTGCATGTTTACTCTGCTATGCGCACACCAATGAAAAAGACGATAAAAATTCTTAAGAAACTAATAAGACTGTCAGAAAGTGAGCCTTTTCCCAACAAGGCATTCATTGGAAATACACAAAACACACACACACACACACACACACAAAAACGCGTGCGTGTGCGCACATGTACATAACTCATACAAATATGGCCACAGTATCTGGCGGCGAACACCAGATTGCGAGCAGCAGGGCATGATGGGAAAGGCAACCAGATGGTGAGGGTAAGGAGGTGGCTGGGGCGGGCAGGGCGCACAGAGATGATGTGGAGAGAGAGTAGGGCAACTAGCAACTAGGTGCAGTCAGGAGGTTAGGGAAAATAAGAGGGCTGTATAATTCTGGAATGAGAACAGGGAAGGGGCTAGATGGGGAAGGTAAATGACTAACAAACGTTGAGGCCAGGAGGATTACAGGAATCTAGGATATATTGTAGGGAGAGTTCTTACCAGTGCAATTCAGAAAAGCTGGTGTTGTTGAGAAGGATCCAGGTGGCACAGGCCATGAAGCAGTGAACTGAAGAATGTCATGTTGGATAGCGTGCTCAGCAAAGGGGTGGTCCAGCTGTTTCTTGGCCACAGTTTATCAGTGGCTGCTCATGCAAACAGCCAGCTTGTTGGTTGTCATGCCCTCATAGAATACACCACTGTGAATGCAGGTTAGCTTGTAGATCATACAACTGGTTTCACAGGTAGCCCTGCCTTTGATGGGGTAGGTGATGCGTGTGACTGGACTGGATGAGGTGGTGATGGTGAGAGGATGTATGGGACAAGTCTTGCATCTAGGTCTATTAAAGGGATGTGAGCCATGAGGCAAGGGGTTGGGAGCAGAGGCTGTGTAGGGATGGATGAGGATATTGTGTAGGTTTGGTGGGCGGCAAAATACCACTGTCAGAAGGGTGGGAAGGATAATGGGTAGGACATTTCTCAATTTCAGGGCACAATGAGAGGTAGTCAAAATCCTGGCAGAGAATGTGATCCAGTTGCTCGAGTCCTTGGTGATACTGAATCACGAGGGGAATGCTCCTCTATGGCCAAATGGTGAGAATCTGGGAGGTGGGTGACTGGAGAGATAAGGTGTGGGAAATCTGTTTCTGTACAATGTTGGGAAGGTAGTTATGGTCTGAAAGATGCAATGGCCAGGGGTGGATATGCTATATGGAAGGAACTTCTTGGTGTGGAGTGGGTGGCAGCTGTTGGAGTGGAGGTATTGATGGTTAGTAGGTCTGATATGGATGGAGGTACTGACACAGCCATTTTGAGGTGGAGGTCAACATTGAGGAAGGTGACTTGTATTGAGAAGGACCAGGTGAAGGGAATGGGGGAGAGGTTGTTGAAGTTCTGGAGGAATATGGGTAGTGTGTTCTCACCTTCAATCCAGATCACAAAGATGCCATCAATGAATCTGAAACAGGTAAGGGGTTTGAGATTCTGAGTGAACAGAAGATTTTAAAGCAGGACACATATTATCGATGATCCAAGTCAGCAATAGAGAGGCTAGTACTAACGCTGTGATTATTAGGAACAGGTGACATTTATACTACCCTGAAATACCTACTTCATATATCAACCACATCTGTTTCTCAAATAATTCCTGAAGTATGTAGTACCATAAGCAAAATGCTCATTGGTTTTGTAAAGGTAAATGCAAGAGTCATTAGATGCGAGTGATATAATGCAAGAATATATGAACAACCAGCCACATCTTTATGGGGAGGAAACAGTTTTCACTTATTCTGTTGCTGCATTTATGTTTCATACAATAGTAGCTAAAATTTGACATTAAGACAGATATCTTGAATTTAAACCAAAAAAATGGTCAGATCTTTCATGTATTTTTATTTTACATTAATCTACATTATCTTTTAATTTAAATGACATTTATTTCGCTTGTAGAAATTACATGAAACAAATTAACTTGCTCTTTTTGCACTGGCAGCAGTTTGGCAATTTCTTGTGAAGTATCATTTTATTTGTTGAGCATTTTATGATGTGGATCTTCAGGATCCCACAAGGATCTGCTGGATCTGTATTCTTCTATCAACAGAAGTATACTTATGCAACCACTCAACCACCACAAAAAAACTCAGTAAACAATACCAATAACAGATGATGATGATGATGTTTGGTTTGTGGGGCGCTCAACTGCGTGGTTATCAGCGCCCGTACAATTACCCAGTCTTTGCTCAGTCCAATTTCGCCACTGTCCTGGATGATGAAATGATGAGGACAACACAAACACCCAGTCATCTCGAGGCAGGTGAAAATCCCTGACCCTGCCGGGAATCGAACCCGGGACCCCGTGCTCGGGAAGCGAGAACGCTACCGCGAGACCACGAGCGGCGGACAATACCAATAACAGTTCATACATGAGAAACAGCACATTGCACCAAAGTGAATGCTCTGTGTCTGTCACCAAAGCTAGCACCAAAGCAGTGAGGATATGAACTTTCACTGATGTCTCTCTCCAAAACTGATACCCAGCAGATCAGAAGTGAATACTTGTGAATGTGACCTGTGCATGACTAAATGCCACATGCAAGGTGTTTACACAAGAGAGAATTCTCGACGAACAGCATGTTTCACAACATATGTCCACAGTAAGATTAAAGATGTCATGTAGAACTACTTATTTAACTGATTACAAACTGATTACTATTATTTTGTAACTTCCAACTTTTGTTAACTTGTCATCATGATTAAACTTAAGGTTTACTGTGTCCAAAGTCAGTTCTATTCCTTGTCAATATATAATTTGTATGTGCCTATTCTTAGTTCAGTCTTTTGAATTTGTGATTACTATGTTTAGCAATGATTGCTGTACCCTTTTGGATTATGTCTTTAGCATGTGCTTATTCTTACTTAATTAAAAGATAAAGAGTCCTTTTAACTTCGTTTCTTTATCCTTCTCATTTTCTTAAACCACTTTTCCTATCCAACTTCTTTGTAATCATATTGTTAGATTTTCATAAATGAAGAAAACCCATAAAAGACTTGTCCTGTTTGACGAGGCTTGATCATTATTTCATTACTTTTATTTGAAGGTAGTCAGCTTTAAGCTGTCTTTAAATTGTTGTCTGTAACAAACTAGGTCCTCAGACTTACTGAGATATTGAAGTTGTAAGTCTTTCTTTACCACAAGGAGTTACGGTACATCCTGACATTTTAATCTACACCACTCTCCAGGTTTTTGTGTCTCAGATTTGTGATAAGTCAAATATGTGTGGAAACAAAAATACCAAGAATCAATGTGTTAATCTCTGACTACTTTAGAGAACACTTTCTTAGTGTGACTAACAGTCACATTACAGTTTCCTACCTTTGTAAGAACTGTGCTTACACCTTATCCTTCGGACAGATGCTGTGTACATTTATTTTTGTCTTTGTGATATGGGTGCTCCTCTCCTTACTCTTACAATGGAAAATATAAGATGGAATGTAACAATATTAAGAAAAGGAAAGTTGCTACTCACCATATAGCAGAGACGCTGAGTCGCAGATAAGCAGAACAGAAAGACTGTCACAAATAAAGCTCTCAGCCAGGTGGCAGTAAGGGGGAGGAATAGTATGGTAGGGATGATGGACAGTGTAGTGCTGCAGGTTATATGGACAACAGGGGAGAGATGGGGAGTAGCAGCAGAAAAGGGGAGAAATAAAAGGACTGGGTGTGATGGTGAATTGATGGCTGTGTAGTGCTGGAATGGGAACAGGGAAGGGTTGGATGGGTGAGGGCAGTGTCTAATGAAGGTTGAGGCCAGGAGGGTTATAGGAATGAAGGATGTATTGCAGGGAAAGTTCCCACCTGTGCAATTCAGAAAAGCTGTTGGTGAGAAGGATCTTATTTTATTTATTTTATTTTATTTATCCATCCGTTGACAATAAATATTGTATGGATGTTGTCAAGGGTACATGTAAGCCATTTCAAAGAAATGGGACACAAACAATATATACGTAAAAAAGTACAAAACAAAATAATACAATGAAGTTAATAATAATACAAAGAAATTAATATAACCTATATACACCCCTGCTTGTTATTTTAACTGCATAGTCTGTTTTTCATAAGGCTTTAGTTTTGTCCTCCCTAAACGGCAAGTCCTTATATACACAACACTGCTTAAGTATATATTTACATCACAAAACAGCTGTCCTTTAAGTATGTAAATGTAATGAATGATTAGGTAATGAATGATTAGGTACAGATAGAGTATTTTCCATTTTGCCTTTATAAATATCATCAGAAAAAATTTATTGACCTACATAGTCATTTACAGAATAAAAACATTGTTCTACTAGAAATTTTTTAAATTCTGTTTTAAATTTGTTATCATCTTCCAACTGCCTGGTGTTGACTGGCAATGCATTGTACAGTTTTGCACCGATATGGCTCACATGCCTTTGTGTATTCGTTCTTTTTGTTCGCTGAGTATGGAGTGCTGCGCTATTACGGGTTTGTGGTTATGAAAGTCGGCATTTCTCTGAAAATCTGCACTGTGGGCCCTGACATACAATACACATTTGTATATGTATAATGATGGTATAGTAAGTATTCTAAGCTTTTTGAATATGGGTTTGCAGTGTGTCTGTGGATGACTATGAGTTATTATTCGGATGGCCCTCTTCTGCAACAAAAAAATTTGTTTTAGGCGCCCTGTTGTGGAATCCCAAAATATTATTCCGTATGTGGCAGGAGATTGATAGCCAAAATATGCCATTCTGGCACCCTCTGAGGTACAAACATTTGCAATAATTCTGAGGGCAAAACAGGCTGAATTAAGTTTCTGTGCAAGTTTTATTACGTGGTCATTAAAATTTAAGTTTTCATCCACATGAATCCCCAGCAATTTTGTGGATGTCACTCTGTCTGAGGCTTTGTCACCCTACACCAGATCGAGATTTACATTTTGAAATCTTTTCCCAAACTGCATATAATTTGTTTTATTTACATTCAGTGTCAACCTGTTTGCACTGAACCTAGAGTGGATGTAATTTAGTACTTTATCAGCAGTTGTTGGTAGCAATTGCTTAGGTGCACTTATGATCACACTAGTATCATCTGCAAATATTATCGCTTTGGCCGCATCATGTGAGGTGTGAAAATCATTTATATAGACAAGAAACAATATGGGCCCTAGGATGCTGCCTTGTGGTACTCCTATTTCTACATTTTTTTGCCTCTGATACTGAATTTATTTTGTGGTTGGAGTAAGGTGATGTCAGTCCTACAACCTGTGTTCTGTTTTTTAGGTATGATTCAAACCATTTTTTTCCTATCCCATGTATACTCAATCCTTCCAATTTTTCTAAAAGAATGTCCTGGTTCACAGTGTCAAAAGCTTTGGAGAGGTCTAAATTTACTCCTACTACACTATAATCTTTTTCTAGATTTTTGATTATTTGTTCAGTGTAGCAGATTACTGCTGTTTCGGTATTTTTACGTGCTTGGAAGCCATGCTGATTTCTGTTTAGTAAATTATGGTCATTTAGATATTTGTTGATTCAGTGCTTCATCAGTTTTTCTAATATTTTTGAAAATGCTGGGAGGAGAGATATTGGGTGATAGTTGTTTACATTATACTTGTTGCCGTGTTTAAATAATGGCTTCACTTTTGAAAATTTCAGCCTTTCTGGAAAAGCTCCTTCACTGAATGATAAATTGGCTATGTGTGCAAAGGGCTTTGCGATTTGTGGTGCTGTCCTTGTTATGATTGACACAGGCACCTCATCTATGCCAGCTGACATTTTGGGTTTCAAGCTTCCCTACAAGCTGTTTTTGGATATTCAGGTTTTTCCATATGGCACAGGCTGTGAAGCAGTCATTGAAATGAAAGATGTCATGTTTGGCAGCTTGCTCAGCAACAGGGTGGTCCACTTGTTTCTTGGCCATAGGTTGTCAGTGGCCATTCATGCAGACAGACAGCTTGTTGGTTGTCATGCCCACATAGAATGCAGCACAGTGGTTGCAGCTAAGCTTGTCACATGATTGGTTTCACAGGTATCCCTGCCTTTGATGGAATAGGTGATGTTTGTGACCAGACTGGAGTAGGTGGTGGTAGGAGGATGTGTGGGTAAGGTCTTGCACCTAGGTCTGTTACAGGGGTATGAGCCATGAGGTAAAGTTTTGGGAGTGGGGGCTGTGTGAGGATGAACAAGTATATTGTGTAGGTTCGGTAGATAGTGGAATACCACTGTGGGAGGGGTGAGAAGTATAGTGGGCAGGAATTTCTCATTTCAGGGCACAAGGGGTAGTTGAAACCCTGAGAATGCAATTCAGTTGTTCCAGTCCTGGGTGGTACTGAGTTACAAAGGGAATGCTCTTCCGTGGCCAAATGGTGGGAGCTTAGGAGGTTGTGAGAGACTGGAAAGATAAGGCATTGGAGATTTGTTTTTGTGCAAGGTTGGGAGGATAATTACAGTCTGTGAAGGCTTCAGGCATTACCTGCAAACAAATCCGGGGTAGGGCTATGAGCACCTGCATGGCACAATCCTATGCCAACCTATTCATGGGCCATTTAGAGGAATCCTTCCTAAACACCCAGAATCCTAAACACCTCACCTGGTTCAGATTCACTGATGACATCTTTGCGATCTGGCTCAAGGCTGAGGACACCCTATCCACATTCCTTCAAAACTGCAACAACTTCTCCCCCAATTGCTTCACCTAGTCCTCCTCAACCCAACAAGCCACTTTCCTAGATGTTTATCTCCACCTCAAAGATGGCTACATCAGTACCTCTGTCCATGTCAAACCTACTAACCACCAGCAATACCTCCACTTCGACAGCTGCCACCCGTTCCATAGCCTAGCCACCCATGGTTGTCGTGTCTGCAGTGATGAGAGGTCCTTCTTGAAATATACTGAGGGTCTTTCTGAAGCCTTTACAGGCCATAATTATCCTCCCAACCTTGCACAAAAACAAATCTCCCATGCCTTATCTTTCCAGTCTGCCACCATCTCCCAAAAGTCCCACTGTCCAGCCACAGAGCAGCATTCCCCTCGTAACTCAGTACCATCCAGGACTGGAACAACTGAATTACATTCTCCGCCAGGGTTTCGACTACCTGAATTGAGGAATGTCCTTCCCACTATCCTTCCCACCCCATCCACTGTGGTATTCTGCTGTCCACCAAACCTACACAATATACTTGTTCATCCTTACTCAACTCCCACTCCCAAAACTTTACCTCATGGCTCATACCCCTGTAATAGATCTAGGTACGAGACCTGTCCCACACTTCCACCCACTACCACCTACTCCAGTCCAGGCACAAACATCACCTATCTCATCACAGGCAGGGCTACCTGTGAAACCAGTCATATGATCTACAAGCTTAGCTGCAACTACTGTGCTATACTGTGCTACTGTGCTATGACAACCAACAAGATGTCTATATACTTATATGGACATGTCCGAAAGAACAGACACCACTGATGACCTGCAGCTGTCAAGAACGAAATTAGAATTATATATTAATACCTTCAGCTGCTGACGGGCATCCTGTCCCTGTTGGTATATATCACCACCTGCCAGCAGCTGAAGGTATTAATATATAATTCTAATTTCGAACAAGCTGTCTGTCTGCAAGAATGGCCACCAACAAACTGTGGCGAGGAAACAAGTGGACCACCCTGTTGCTGAGAATGCTGCCAAACATGACACCCTTCATTTCAATGACTGCTTCACAGTCTATGCCATATAGATCCTTCCTACCAACACCAGCTTTTCTGAATTGCGCAGGTGAGAACTTTCCTTGCAATACATCCTACGTTCCTATAACCCTCCTATCCTCAACCTTCATTAGTCACTATCCTCACTCATCCAGCCCCTTCCCTGTTCCCATTCCAGCACTATACAGCCATCATTCCACCGTCCTTTTATTTCCTTCCTTTTCTGCTATTGCTCCCCACCTCTACTCCGCCCTCTGTTTAACCTGCAGGTTGTCACTGTCTGCCACCCCTACCATACTATCCCTGTTCCTCCCTGCTCTAGCCTCCTTACCCCACTCAGGCGCCACTCCCATCATGAACTGGTGCTGCTGCTCACACTGTGGTTACAGTTGCCTGAGACTGCGGTTGAGTGTTTGAGTTGCATTTACTGATACGGTTTTGCCTGACCAAGGACTAGACCATCCCTTCTCTGGGTTCATCAGTCTTTCCTCTCTCTGATACCTACATAAAATTGGATCCACCCCATCTTAAAAACTGAATTTGTATGCACAGCTTATGACCCTTACCTTTATCTCTACCAGTGACTAAATTTCTCCATATCCTAATGACTGTTTTAAGTGGATGTTTCCTGACTCCTTCCTAACATCCTTATGCATCTTGTCAAAAGCTCTTCACCCCTGGTTTACTTATTGTTATTAGATTATTGTGATGGAGCCTAGGAGGACAGATAATAGCTACCAGAAAGAGTGCCCTTGGAACGTAATCTCTTCTTCACACCTTTATACCAATATCATCCATCTATATGATAAAGTAGCTTCTCACTTTCTGCTGAGAACACTTCTACAATTGCTGTTACTCTCCGTTTAATCTTTCTTAATACTCATACTATACAAAACATTTATTTAATAGGCCTTTAACTTGGTAGTTTTACATTAAAGGACATATTGTATTCATAATTATTATATTTTTATCACATTCAAACAAATAAACAAGTCATCAGCATTTTATTATTGGAGATAATGTTAAAGCTATCTATCATAGAATCAGCCAAACAATTTGCATGCCATGTTATCCCATTTTCAAGTACATGTTAGCATATCCCATTCTGCTTTTAGGGCTTGCATTAGCTCCCTTCATTTTCCCTGTGTTCAATTTATGCCACTAACATGTGCACCTTATCACAATATAAATGTTCTTTTCATGTATAATAATAATAATAATAATAATAATAATAATAAAAAGAAATTGTCTGTGTGAATACATGTGTGTGTGTTACCTTGTATCTCATGGCTTTACTTATGAAAACCGGTTGTAATTACCACAATGTAGCACAGATAAAAGATAGGCTTCAGCAAAAGAGGCATATGAATCTGGAAAGAGGGAAGATAGAACTGGTGCTCCAGGTGGAGAAAAATGAAAGGAAATATAACAGTAAGTGTGTTAGAACTGAACAGATAAAGAAGATTGAATCCCAAAGACAGATTTCCATACTACCCTGTGAGTAGCCAGTAGAGACTAGGGAATGACATGTCAGTTATCAGTAGCTATCAGTCTTTTACTAGTCAGTCTGTAAGCAGTTGTTGCTCACAGTACTTCATCACTGTGAAACGTACATATTTGATTATAAGTACCTCTGTACTTAATCACATACAGTACCTACTTAACATCTTAATATTCCTTAACCTCCAACATAAAATCTATACAAAACCCAACCATTATTCATAATAGGAAAGGAAAGATAGAAAATCCCACGTCCAAAACATGCTGAAGTGGGAATGAGTGGGCAAGTTAGAGTGCTGTGGGCCAGTTTTATTGCTGTACCCATACACTGTGCTCAGGATGGATCTCAGGCTCTGCTATTGTGTGCTGGCTGTAACTGTGGCTCAGTGCAGCTGCTACACAGACCCCCAGGAAAAGAGGATCTTGGAAGCTATAAAAAGGTGCTGGCAATCAGCTTGTGGCTAGAATATTTGAAGCTCGCGCACTTTCTGTTGTCATCACAGGGAATGCTACAGTGGTGGGCCATGGTGATTGGGCAGTAGCCAGTGACATCAGCATGTGAGCTGGCAGAATGCACAGTGGGCCTGTCTACACATAGCTGGCTGTTGACAGCAGCAGCAGGATGCGCACAAGCCAAAGCCATATGTGGTTCATCTCGGAGGGCACTAACACCTAACAAAGTCTGGTTGGCAGCTAATATCATGAAACAAAGCATCACAAATTTGTGCGGTTCATAGTTTACTGAGTTCACTGACACAACCCAACATTGAAATACAGTGTGGCATTCAATCCATCCTCGATGCTCAAGAGAGTAGAGGCAGGAGTGAACAATCCAACTCTGCTAGCACACACATTAGAACTTAAACTTTCTTAAATAAACGTCAGGTAGCAAGTATTTAAACATCACAAACATACCTTTAGGGAAAAAAGGGGAAGGGGGGGGGGGAATAATAGAAATAGAGTGGGAATGACAATGTACATTCAAGTTTAGAAGCTAACTGATCTCCGGAGGCCATCACTTTTACAAACTAGCATTTTATTGTAATTAAATATTTACAACAAATAATCAAAATATTCTACAATTGAAATCAGCATTCACATTAATCACAAGTGCGTGTCGTAAGTCCAATAAACATGAATCCACAGCAGCCACCCAGTGGGCAGGTAACATTGGGACAACCTCAGAAGAGCAAATATTTGAAAACGCAAACAAGATACCATTTACATTCTTGCATATGCAAAATTTTTACAGAACGTTGATTACTTAAAGGGGGTTAATGCTCTAGTGAACTTAATGACTTTTACTTTATTTCGCCAACTGACCCAAAAATTAAAAAAAGGGAAAACTACTGTGGCCAGTGTTTATTAAAATAATAAAAGTATTTTACAAAAATAAAGTCCAAAAGGGAAAGCTGCACTGTTAAAGATGAACACACAGTCATATTTTGCTTAAAACCTTAAGTTCTCACTATTTAAATTTAAGGCAGCACAGAAAATGTGAATATTTTCAAGGTACAGGGTCAAATTCTTGTGTACTCCTTGCATCCTTAAACAGTATTCATTAATCAAACTTTATTTCAAGCAGACTCTGATCCCTTCTTTAAGAATTAATTTACAGAGCTCTGAAATGGTATTCTGTTTCATAATAGCATCCACCAGTAGCATGTACAATTGACCTTTTGCATTTGGGAAAATTACTCGCAATATAAATGAACGTGATAACTGTACCATAGCCTGTACCTCCAGCTGCACTGTCAACCACAAAAAGCGTATCATGACAGTACTACTATCGATTGACAATGATAGTGGTTCTGTGCAGCTGCACACTACACAGTCGTGTGACTTGGAGTGAACAGTGCATGCACAGTCAAACTGGCATCCTTGGTCTGTTGTGTAGTGACTGGGGTGTCCGAAGTGTGCTAGGTGTCAACAGGGGTTGTGGCAATGGTCTCAGTGGTGATGTCAGCTATGGGCATTGCCAGTGGCCAATGAGTGAACTGGTCCTCCATTATTAGCAAGTACCACTTGCCATGGGAAGAAGGAAGTGGGCCCACAATGTCCACATGGACATGCGCAAAGCAGTGCGTTGCATTGGAAAAGGCAGCAACAGGTGTACGGATGTGCCTCCTGACTTTGGCCATTGGCATGTGGTGCAGGTGCATGCCCATTGATGACAGTCTTTACAGAGTCCTGGCCAAATGAAGCATGCTGATGGCAGTCTTTACAGAGTCCTGGCCAAATGAAGCATGCAGCAACGAGTGACAGGTTAGTGCTGACACTGCAGTGTGATAGTCCATGGATGTGGTCAAAATCACTGCACAGGAATTTCTCTGGGAGAAATGGGCGGCGGTGCCTGTAGATATGACACACCAAATCTTATGGGTGGAGCTGGGAATGGGGCACTAGTTTGAGTCATAGGCCAGTGGAGGCATCGTGGTGGAGGCTGTCCAGTTAATTGTTGCACTACTGTTCTTGGGCAGTGTCCTCAAAGTTCACAGAAGGAGAAACAATGGCACAAGTGTAAGACAAACAGTCAGCAATGATATTGTCTGTTCCAGAAATATAGTGAATGTCTGTGGAGAACTGCAACATGTATTTCAACTGCCGGAATGCATGTATGATGGGCTTGTGGTGAGTGCAAATATAGAGCAAAAGGGCTTCTTCTGATGGGCAGAAGTATTTTATTGCCTCATACACTGCAAGCATTTCACATTAAAAGGCAATCCAAGGGTGTTGCAATGTTGATAGCTTCCACAGCAAGAAGCCGACTGGTTGTCAGCTACTATCAATTTGCTGTTGAAGCACTGTGCTTATGGCAGTCCAGCTAGCATCCACAGTCATTGTCAGTTCAGCAGCATACACTAGGTGTGCAAGCAGCATCACTTCTGCAAGGTTTCTTTTGGTTTCAATAAAGCTTTTTCCATTGTGTTCATCTAGTGCACAGGTGTTCTTCCCTATGATGCTATCAGCAGTGCGTTGCACAGTGGCAGCATTAAGAAGGTGGCACCAATAAAAGTTCAGTATCCTGAGGTAGTGCCATAACTCTTTATGCATCTATGGGTGCAGCATGTTTAATACTGCCTGTATCTTGTTAAGAACTGATATGGATCTGCTCAGCATGATTAAGTGCCCAAGAAGCACTATTTCTGTGGCACCAGATGTGCACTTCCTGCGGTTAATAATGATACCGACCTCACTGAGGTGCTGACAGACAGTTGCTATGAGGTGGCAGTGGAGATCAGGTGAGTTTGAGAAGACCAAGACATCATCAAGATATGTGAAAGAACATGGTAAACATTGCAAGAAGCGGTCCAGGAAACGCTGCCAAATCTGGGCACCATTCCAAGTGCTGAACATCGTATACTTGCTCTCGAAGAGCCCAAATGACGTGTCAATTGCCATTTTTTTCTAAATGTCTTCTAAGGCCACTGGAATTTGCATGAACACCTTCACACCATCAGCTTTGCTGAAAATTACTGAGCCCGCCAAGGTGTGGGTAAAATCTTGAATGTGCGGCACCGGATATCAGTCTCGCACCATTCATGAATTCAGGGCATAATAGTCCCCACATGGGCATCACGAATTTTCTTTTTGGGGACGAAGTTAAAGACAGAGGACCACGAGCTGCTCGATGGTCAGTCAAAGCCTTGTTGCTGCATGGCCTCGAATGTGGTCTTCACTGCAGTGAGCCGACCAGGTGCGAGTTGACTTGGACAGCAGGAAATAGGAGGTCTGGGTATAGTTATGATGCAGTAGAGCATCAAATGTTTCAAGGACTCTTGGAGAATCAGGTGGTCCAGTAATCTCCAGACATGTTGGTGTAAACTCCAGGGTACTTGACTGGTTTCACACTGAAGAAAGTGGTCTACTGCCTCTGTCCTGCTATCTTCAGCCATGGGTTGCATCTATTAGCTGGGCACTTGTTATATCAGCAAGCAACTTGTAGTGTCCAAGGAAATCCGCACCCAGGATTGGCTCATTAATGTCAGCCACATTTTAGGTCCACATGAATGTGAAACATAATCCAAGGTCCAAATTTTGTTGATGTGTGCTATGTTTTTAGTGTCAAATTATTAGAAACCATGGGAGATAGCACCATGGTTGTCCTGCAGTCCATAAACTGAGAGGTCAGGACCCATGTCTACCAGGTATCAGCCACAGTCGGCCTGTTCTGTCATGAAGAGATACTTTGATTTAGATATCTCACTGCAGTTAGGTGTGTCTAAGCCTGGTTGCAGCTGGCTTTGGAAGCAAGCAGGGCAGCCTGCACTCCTGCCAAGATGGGCATAGTATCAGCAGAAGTCATTTGGCAGCTGATCTGACACTGATAAGGTACCACTAGAGCAGTTGGTGCAGCTGGATTGGCTGCTGCTATGATGCTTGCTGCCCACTATACGTGAGAACACCAACCAATTGACCTGCCTGCTGAGTGCTATCACCTGTGTGGCCCAGTTCTGAACTAGTTGGTGCAGATCGGTGGCCAATACAGTGGGTGCTGGAGGTGCCTGCTGGGATAGAGGTGGAGGATCAGTGTCATAGGCTATTGCGACTGCGATACAGGGCACCATTGTCAGCACATTGTGCACTCAATTGACCAAGTCTGCAACAGCGTCCAGCTGAATGTCAGTCTGCATGGCTATCACAACTTACACAAATACTGGGAGGATGCGCAACAAGGTAGCATGCAACAGCAAGTCCGGAACCATGTTGTATTTTGCTAGACTCTGCAGATAGTGCAGGACTGGAGATGGCCTTCTGTCACTGCATTCCTGTTGGCACAGCAACTGGTGCACTTCTTACTCTTGCAATGATTAAAAGTGACAGGTCAACTGTTTCTTTAACATGGGGTGTGCATAGGAGGGGAAGTAATTATGTCTCGAACTTAGGCAGTGTAGTTCTGGTCAATCTGGCTCACAACGTGCCCAAATTTGGTGAGATTGTTTTTATTCAAGAAGACTTCTTCTACTTGGCTGAACCACAGGAATGGTTCACAGGGCCAAAAGGGAGGCAGCCTGACCAACACCCATCCAGTGCAGCGACAAGCGCTGGGTGGATGTTGGTCAGTCTGCCTCCCTTTGTCGCCACTTCAGAGACATTGGGAGGCACCATTGCAACTGCTTTGCATGCTAAAATCTCCTTGCGCTGTCTCTGGGTGTGCGGAGACCATGCATGCAGGGTGTGCCTGTAACTCGCCCTCCAACCTCAGGTTGCACACCAGTAGATCTTCTAAAGTCTTTTGCAGTTCCTCTAAGATTGTCGTCTTGGCTTTGGGTCAGATTCTCTCACAAGGGAAACATACACAATAAAAATAGCTCAACACAAAAGACACACATAAAGATAGTAATAAATGTTTGGAGTACAAATATTTTCATGCATGACAATGGACAAGCACAGAATTGTTTATTCGCACAAGCCGATGAGAGTTTGTTGCCAAATGTTTATACTACTGATCACACTGGGGTCACCAGTGAAGTGGGAATGCATGGATTGCTGCCTATAACTTAATGGTGCAGTGGGCCAGATTTACTGATG
This sequence comes from Schistocerca cancellata, assembly GCF_023864275.1. Taxonomy (NCBI): domain Eukaryota; kingdom Metazoa; phylum Arthropoda; class Insecta; order Orthoptera; family Acrididae; genus Schistocerca; species Schistocerca cancellata. Next base: position 371,058,461 of record NC_064631.1, read on the forward strand.
CATCCACACTCTGTGCTCAGGACATAGGATGTATTGACAATAATTGACAAAGAGAATTTACATTCGATAATGATATATTTAGTCATGAAAAAGGAATACACAATCGATTAACAATGTTTTCCAAAGCAGTGTGTATACGACCCAGGACAACCGGCAGATCCGGGAAAAACCCGCGAATTTTTTCATCCTGGAGAAAACCTGGGAAAAACCGGGAATTTTGTAGAATTTTGGGAGTTTCTCGTTGTTTTAGTTTTCAGGAAAATTTTTGTAATTTTGACTGGTAAGAATCAATACTCTAAAAAAGGATATTACTGTATCCCAATACTTCAGGATAATACTGCAGCAATAAAACTTGAACGAGAAAAAAAAAACAAAATAAAACATAAATTGCAAAGGAAATGTGCCATATACAACAACAAAACACAGTGCTCATACAAGCGTTTGCCAACAGCAAAATGTGTCAAAGGCATTAGGAAGACTATGTCGTATGACATAACAACAAATTGCCTCCAATGAGCGTGACGTTACAACTGTTTACATTAGATTCGTTTTAGCAGTTACGGATTCATGTGCATGCTCAGTTGGGTGGTGTATCAGTAGTACCTTCTCCCGTGTCTGGCTACAGAAATGTGGCTGTTGGCTGTGTAAGCAGTCGCAGCAAGCAGCCAGATGCAACCGGCAACATTTTACTACCGCACCCAAGCTGCCAGATTCACGCATGTGCAGCAGTCCTGGATCTATTGGGGGGGGGAGGGGGGGGGGGGCAAATTCATATTTGTGAGGAGAAAAAACTTTGTTTCACAAAGCGCCTAGCATCCATCACACGTTGGTCTATCGATTACTCATGTGATTTTGATGCCCATCCCTGTTGGTTTTTGAACACACTCGTAAGTTGATTTCTGAATGGATCATAAGCTGTGCAGTCTGAGGCGACTTGGCACGGTCGGAGGTTCGAATGCTCCTTCAGGCATGGGTGTATGTGTTGTCCTTACCATAAGTTAAATTAAGTAGTGTGTAAGCCTAGGGACCGATGACATCAGCAGTTTGGTCCCATGGTAAAATATATATATATATTTTTTTGTGTTTGTTTGTGTGTTTTTTATTGTGTCTATCTACCAGCGCTTCCCCGTTTGGTAAGTCACAGCATCAAACACACACACAAACCTCAAGCTTTCACAACCCAAGGTTGCCTCATCAGGAAAGAGGGAAGGAGAAAGAAAGACGAAAGGATGTGGGTTTTAAGGGAGAGGGTAAGGAGTCATTTCAATCCCGGGAGCGGAAAGACTTACCTTAGGGGGAAAAAAGGACAGGTATACACTCGCACAGACACACATATCCATCCGCACATATACAGACACAGGCAGACATATGTAAAGGCAAAGAGTTTGGGCAGAGATGTCAGTTGAGGCGGAAGTACAGAGGCAAAGATGTTGTTGACAGGTGAGGTATGAGTGGCGGCAACTTGAAATTAGCGAAGGTTGAGGCCTGGTGGGTAATGGGAAGAGAGGATATATTGAAGGGCAAGTTCCCATCTCTGGAGTTCTGATAGGTTGGTTTTAGTGGGAAGAATCCAGATAACCCAGATGGTGTAACACTGTGCCAAGATGTGCTGGCTGTGCACCAAGGCATGTTTAGCCACAGGGTGATCCTCATTACCAACAAACACTGTCTGCCTGTGTCCGTTCATGCGAATGGACAGTTTGTTGCTGGTCATTCCCACATAGAAAGCTTCACAGTGTAGGCAGGTTTTTCCCATGTGGAATGTTTCCCTCAAGTTGATTTTTGAATGTGTGCATAGTGTACGTGATGTCTCTGTCAGGGGAATCCTTGTTGCATCTAGAAATAAACTTTCCTGCATGCAAAAGGGACCAGGCTATACAAGCTGAGCAGAGTAAAGCCGAACGAGTGAACGCCAATTGCTGTCTGATTATGTTGTTGTTTGGGTTTGAGAATGATAAGCATTGTTATAATTACTAGGGAAATCCATAGATTCAGACTACCAGAGTGGAAATAAATGACTACCAAGAATAACAGGTAAGAAAGTTTACATATTATCTTCTCGATGTGTCCAGGAAAATGAAATTTTGACAGAAAATTTTTGGCCAGATTGCTACACTAGTAAGGGCCAGTTGTACAGTCCCTGTCTAGCTGCCGCTTAAGTTCTATTCTGAAAGTAGCGTGGAAAATGATTTGTACGAATATAACACCACCTAACTGGAGAATAATTAGGGATAACTAAGCTGGTGATTTTGGCACGGTTAGTGAAGTTAACCGGTGAATAAGTTTTGACAAAGGCAGGAATATTTTCAGAAATAGTCATGACAAGATTGTTAGAATGAGGAAGGAGAAGAAATGGGACATCACACAAATTAGAGAAGAAAATAACGATTCCAAATTTATATAAAAATCTCTTAACTACTACTTTTCGATCTCAGGTTCGAGAAACTGAATGAAATGAGAAACTAGTTTTGAACATAAAGCTTTTTGCTTGTTGTAGGCGTAATAGGCATTTTATGTTGGTCTTCGTGAATTATATTCTGTCCTGTTATAAAAACGACCATTTGTGCCAAAATAGTCTTGTTTGTTTGGGTGTGTGTTACAATTTCTGCAGTGTTAGAAAGGCGTATTTTGTTTTATCTAGCAGACAGTGACAAAACAGACATAATCAGATTGAGAAACCACACCAGCCTTGGGAACTATATGTATTAACAGCGTACGCAGTATTAGATAACGATATTTCGATTTTTCATGTAGCAAAACGTTTGACGAACTTTGATGAGGTAATAGATTCTTGCCAAGAAAGGAAAGCACGGCATGTAAAGCTGCATCAAGATTAGAGAGAAAACAATGCTAGCAGTTAAGGATTGAAGAAATGTGTGCTGTATAGATTGTCTCTTGTCTTTACTGGTTTTATGTATCCTATATTCCTTTTTATGTCACCCAAAACAGAAAGTTATTAGCTAACAGGCAATAAAGACTGCACAAATTTCCTGAAGAGCTCTTGTTCTCCCGATTACAAATAATACCCCCCCCCCCCCCCTCCCCACTGTCCTGTATATAGCTTGATGGCATCCCCAGAACAAAATATACACGTTTCAATTCCACGGAGCAAAACACAGTGACGTGCGATAGAAGAATGCTGTGTGAAGAGGGGTGGCACTGCGCTCTGGCATTCTTAAGACCAAATAACATGTCATACTTTTCCTTGAACATATATGTTTTATGTATCAGACCTTTCAGAAACATGTTCGCTACAAAATGAACATGTTTTTGAAAATTTCATTTTTCAAAATTTTTGACGTCTTATCTCAAATGCACGAGGGAGGGGGGAGGTGACTATCTTAGTATTGCTCCGGTTCGGAAATATCGTAGATCCGAGGCTGATGCCCAGAGCAGTCTGAGTTACAGTGGGGAAGTGTGTAGTCTCCGCATGACCCGTGTTTACATTTAATGATTTTGCTGTTTCCTCTTCATTTACTGTTCTCACGTCAAATGAAAACAAAATGTATTTCTGTGGCCAGGAGCTATCAAGTGAATTAAAATACATTCACATAATTACGGAAGGCTAATATACGTTATTAGTTTCAGATTTTATTTTATTTCCACTTTTCTGACAACCATGCATTAATCGCTTTGTAGAGCAATGAAGTTATTTTTGTCGGTTTACTAAAGAAATTTGGTTTTTATTAATCTTTTACGCTGAGGCAGTCAATGTGTTTGAAACAAAGTGTTTAGTCCCACACTATTGGCTAATTTCAACTGCTCGCTGCATTTCAAGTGCATGTTTTCATCTTCTAGCACGTATGGCATTATGCCATAATAAAGAATCAAAAATGAGTTAGTGGTACTCCAAGAAAATTTACATCCCAAAACCCACACTGAAAAGCTTAATATCAGATCGAGGCCTACTTCTTTGGGAATCTGGACATACGAATGTGCTCTTTAAGTATGCACTTTAAATGTGCCATTTTAGTATGGTTCATGAAATTCCAATGCTCTAGGAGAATCCTCTGATGTCTTTTTTCTTTTATGACATAATGTAAGATCATTCAATGTTTTACACGTATGAACATACGGGCTTCCTGCATCATAGCAGCTACCAAAGCACGGTGGTGCCTAATATCTGGCGCTCTGACGACTATTGAAACGAACTTATTTTTAACAGGTTGCGGGAAAATATTGCGAATGGTGGCTTGAAAAGCATTTCTTTCAAAGTAAATTTCCTTTTACGCAAGTTGAACTATGTGTGAGAACGTACGATGAATTTCTTAAATCACAGAGCATTTGATGACGAGTCATTTAGAAGTATTTCAAGCCCAGAAGATCAGACGTTCATGTCGTTATTATGAGCAAATTGATGATGTGCTACGGGAAGCTCTCTCTCCTCTGCGGTAGTTAATTTATTTGTGGAAAACTTTGAGGACAAGTCACTGGACTCGGATAAAAATTTTACTGGCACATTTTTAAGATATATCTTAAAGTGTAGCACACGCAAAAAATATCAACATTATATGTGAAAGCTTAGCTTTTCTTGCAGCTTATTAACCTTAGAGATCAATATTATACACTCCTGGAATTGGAAAAAAGAACACATTGACACCGGTGTGTCAGACCCACCATACTTGCTCCGGACACTGCGAGAGGGCTGTACAAGCAATGATCACACGCACGGCACAGCGGACACACCAGGAACCGCGGTGTTGGCCGTCGAATGGCGCTAGCTGCGCAGCATTTGTGCACCGCCGCCGTCAGTGTCAGCCATTTTGCCGTGGCATACAGAGCTCCATCGCAGTCTTTAACACTGGTAGCATGCCGCGACAGCATGGACGTGAACCGTATGTGCAGTTGACGGACTTTGAGCGAGGGCGTATAGTGGGCATGCAGGAGGCCGGGTGGACGTACCGCCGAATTGCTCAACACGTGGGGCGTGAGGTCTCCACAGTACATCGATGTTGTCGCCAGTGGTCGGCGGAAGGTGCACGTGCCCGTCGACCTGGGACCGGACCGCAGCGACGCACGGATGCACGCCAAGACCGTAGGATCCTACGTAGTGCCGTAGGGGACCACACCGCCTCTTCCCAGCAAATTAGGGACACTGTTGCTCCTGGGGTATCGGCGAGGACCATTCGCAACCATCTCCATGAAGCTGGGCTACGGTCCCGCACACCGTTAGGCCGTCTTCCGCTCACGCCCCAACATCGTGCAGCCCGCCTCCAGTGGTGTCGTGACAGGCGTGAATGGAGGGACGAATGGAGACGTGTCATCTTCAGCGATGAGAGTCGCTTCTGCCTTGGTGCCAATGATGGTCGTATACGTGTTTGGCGCCGTGCAGGTGAGCGCCACAATCAGGACTGCATACGACTGAGGCACACAGGGCCAACACCCGGCATCATGGTGTGGGGAGCGATCTCCTACACTGGCCGTACACCACTGGTGATCGTCGAGGGGACACTGAATAGTGCACGGTACATCCAAACCGTCATCGAACCCATCGTTCTACCATTCCTAGACCGCCAAGGGAACTTGCTGTTCCAACAGGACAATGCACGTCCGCATGTATCCCGTGCCACCCAACGTGCTCTAGAAGGTGTAAGTCAACTACCCTGGCCAGCAAGATCTCCGGATCTGTCCCCCATTGAGCATGTTTGGGACTGGATGAAGCGTCATCTCACGCGGTCTGCACGTCCAGCACGAACACTGGTCCAACTGAGGCGCCAGGTGGAAATGGCATGGCAAGCCGTTCCACAGGACTACATCCAGCATCTCTACGATCGTCTCCATGGGAGAATAGCAGCCTGCATTGCTGCGAAAGGTGGATATACACTGTACTAGTGCCGACATTGTGCATGCTCTGTTGCCTGTGTCTATGTGCCTGTGGTTCTGTCAGTGTGATCATGTGATGTATCTGACCCCAGGAATGTGTCAATAAAGTTTCCCCTTCATGGGACAATGAATTCACGGTGTTCTTATTTCAATTTCCAGGAGTGTATGTGAAAGTTTTGCTTTTCTTGTAGCAACACTATGTAGATTAATTTAAAACATTAGCTTTTCCTTTTTTATATCCACACTGTTTAACAGTGATGTTGCTATTAGCTGACTACATCATGTGTCCTGTGGTCTGAATATCTGCTGCCATCGGCTGGCGGGATCACATGATATGAGCTATGACTGGCTTACAAAAGCGCATCACAATCTCGATTACAATGGTTCGGAAAGTAACATGTGGTGTTAGGTGGAATTCGAATGTGTACTTTCGTAATATGAAAATATGCAGCATATTTGTTGCTGCACGTCAAAAATCTTTCCAAAAGGAGTTTTCTTCCCTAAGTTTCGTTTTCTAAAGTGCTGAGAAATTCTACGTCCGTGTATAAAAACATAACCATTTGAAGGATTGATAAGTTTTACAGTTCCGAGGGAAAATTTACATTCACTTAATAACACGGAAAAGTGTGTTTTCATCCAGGAGAAAGTGTATTTTTAACTGGGAAATCCGGGAATTTTCTTCCATTTTCCACGTACACACTCTGAATAAGGAAAGTCTGTCCTCTGGCAGTCACTTGACCACAGTAATGGGCATTGCAGAGTAGGTGTGCTCCAACACTTTTCCTGGGCAATGTACACTTCTCAGTGATCGAGCACTTTGTCCGATTGTGTAACTATGGGAAAGCAATGCACGCACGAGCAGACGAAATCAATAACCATCTTCCCAACTCTTGGGATGCTGTGTACTTTGCAGTTGCAGTGTAATGAGATGGATGAATAATAACCCCGTATGCATTGTGGTAAGCTCATATTGAGCTTGACTCATGTGGCCCATGACAAGCAGAATCAGACTCATGGATGGAGAAGCATCTACACCATTCTGTTGCTATGCTTGGACTGGTCTCCGCTTTGTCTTGTGGGTACTCATGAGTGTTGCATCATTGCCAAAATTTTGCCTAACAATAAATCTATGGGCATGCTGGTGGCTGCTGAGCACAGCTAGCTCATGCTGTCTGTAACTATGGCATATCTATTTTTCAATGTGGCTGCCAAAATGCAAGATTACCTTCCTTGTACTCAGACAGAGCTTATGATTTTTAGTTAATAATGTATGTTCTTCATACTCAAATTACAGAGACAGTAAAAGAGGGATGTAAGTTATAGCAGTAGAATGGTTGAAGAGGAAGAAATTACTCCATGGAAATCTAAATGTGAAGTAATGAAACAATTAGCAGGGACTGTCGATGGACATTAGTCTGCTGAGTTTGCCATCTCTTCCAGGATTCAAATTTCTGTATCATATTAACATTATACAATCCTTTTTCTTGCTCTGTTTTGAGGTCCACCAAAAACACTGCTTTAGGACGTGGAATACTCACTATTTGAAATGTTCCACAATATCTTGGAAAAAATTTACTCTTCACTTTCTTTGTATTTGAACTTGGCTGATAATTCTTAACTAATACTAATTCATCTACATTAAATAATCACTTTCTTTGTATTTGAACTTGGCTGATAATCATTAACTAGTACTAATTCATCTACATTAAATGAAGATGTATTTGCATTTTTGCTATATTTCTTCACCCTTAATTTTGCTTGTCTGTGTAGACTTTCATCAACCATATTGTGTAATTCCTCCAATTATTTTATGGGTAGCAATGTGAATAATTTTAATAGCAGTTCTCCAGTAAAATTATTATCCATAACTTCCAAGAGGGGGGGGGAGGGGGGGAGTCCTATAGAAATATGTGGTAGTTTATTAATGATACTGTTTTGCCCAGAGAGTTAGTTGCAATGCTGACCACATCTGCTTTTTCTTGTACTTTCACCTCCACAAATTACTGTACCTGTCCTCCCACACTAATTAAAGATTTGTGTCACTATTTATTGTAACCAATTCTTTACTATTTTCTGACACCTTTACCCAGCCATGTGTATCTGAGATTTGGTCATTTGATGTCTTAAATCCATCCTTTACCTCTTTTAACTGCTATTCCACCTCCTCCCGTACTAAATTTCATTGTTTTCCTATTTCAGTGTGCAACTCTTAGCCAATCTAAGGTTGCATTTATATTGGAAAATTTACTATTTGAACAGTCTAATTTTATAGCTAACTCCTCATCTTGTGTTTTTAGATTTGCGATGCTATTTGATAATTTGTCTAGATTTTCCATTTTTTCAATTTTTCTGTTATTTTGGCTTGACTGCTTCCTATGTTTTTGGTGGTAAATGACATACAATAATGACAAGAATATGTATGTATACTCAAGAACACTGAAATCCTTTGATTCTGTTGTGATACCAACACAAAGATTAGCAGAATGTATATTGGAAAAAAAAAATCTTGGGGCTGTCTACAGTTCACCTAATTGAGCACACTGCATGCTGCTGCTGCACCATATGTTGGCGAAGCAGTGTCGTGATATGCTGCTGTGTAGTTATCTTCTAGTAAGTGGCCACCCTGAGCAGTAAAGCTGTGACGCTCTTGCATTGGTCGGGTGCTGCAGAGTCACTCTCGGAGAACACTTCTGCATTCGTGGTCTCAGAATCAGAACACTGAAATCGTCTGTCTCATTGATGTAATGTTTTTTGACTAATGTGCTGATGGATATTTCAACACGTAAATGTTTCCCACTGTTGACCTGGTTGCTATAGTCGGCTGATCTCTTTTACTTCTTCTGTTGTGATAATTCACACTTACTAGGTTTTTCCCAAATCACAGAATTAATTCTTCTTAAATATTGTAATTACATTGGTTGAAACTACAGCTCATGCTTGCCTGTATCTTCTTTGCCTGCTTGCCTGGGCTGCTCTCGGTGGCATCATATGTTCTTCTGTTATTTCTTGAAAATTCTTTTGTTTATTGCAAAATACCTCTTTTTTAGTGCCATATCCTTCACCTTGGTCACCAAAATGAAGTGTTATGGCTCAAGTTATCATTTGTAAGAGAGTCAACAAATTCACTAATGATGTTGCATTTACAGTGCATAGATTTGCAACAATGGATTGAAAGACTACATTCCAGTCATACACCTGTTTTAATCGTAGCGCTTCATTCTTGGTCTTCCATTCTTACTGTTCCATGCTGGTTTCTGTGCATATTGTTTATTAATCATGTTTTCCTATAGCTTACTCCTTTTTGAAGTGCCATTCCTGATACTGTGTGACTTCTCTGGCACCCGTCACATTCCAAAGATTTAGACAGGGCGAGGTCTGTGATGCCATGTCGATGCTATTCTCTTTGTTTAACAATAATTTTTTTCCTGTATAGACTGGAGAAAGTTATGACAAAAGTAATAAGACTTGTTAATTAACCACATTGAGCAACATTTTACTGCAGTATATTATACAACAGCAAAAGAAAAACTTGATTGATTTCATAGCATCAATGAAGAAGAGATTACAGTTAAATCTTTCTATGAGTTAGCTCCTTTTTCACAGAACAAATTGAACATGCAATTGAAAAAAGAACAACACACTAAACTGTTTACAGTAACTTACTCTCTGCCCTAGTTTCCCGTTCATAACAAATCCTACACTCGTTATACCACTTTCTGATACTATTGTCATTACCCTATATCTGTCTGACCAAAAATCCTTCTTCTTTCTATTTTACTTCACTGACCCCTCTATATCTAGACTGGGCTTTTGCAGCTCCCTTTTCAGAATTTCTAGCTTTCCTACTATGTTTAAACTTCTGACATTTTGTGATTTGTTTTCAATCCTTTTTTCATGCTTACCTCTGTGGGGACAGTCCCGTTCCAGAGGTCTTAATGTGGGACTAACCATCAACCTTTTCACCAATTGAGAGACCATGATGACACTTTTTCAGTTACAGGCCACTGTCCCATGGATACATATTGTGCATCTTTAATGTTGTGGTTTCCATTGTCTTCTGTATCTTCATGCTATTGATCATTGCTGATAATTTCATGTTTGATAGGCAGTTTTTCCACCCCAAGGGCAACAGGTTGCTATGAAACTCTGTCCACATTGACAAGCCCTTTGGTAGAATGTTGGTGATTCCTTATACTGAGGGCCTTGGCTTCCATTGTTGATTAATTTATGCAAAACTTAAACAGTGGGTGGGTTTGAACCCGGGACTCGGGACATTTTGGTTACTAGTCAGAGACACTACCCATAAAACATGTCTTCAAAAGAATTCTAAAATTAGTCACTACCAAAATTCACTTTCTCTAATGACACAGCAGTGTCATTACGTTGCCAGGAGATGTGAACTCCAATTCCATAATAGTTGACCAATAGCATTGAGTACAATAAGCTTTTCCATCTGTTTACACTTCTACAGACTACATTTGTCATGATGATCTGTAAGATTACTCACTTTAATTGCCTCGGTGAATGTTTTCCTTTTTTGTCCATTGGTTGAACTGATAGGTGCTTAGAGAAATTTTAAATAATCAGTATGACACTTTCAATGTTGTAAGTTTTTCAATAAATGCAAGTTTATTGTCTCTAAAAACTTTAATGGTGATAAGCTTACTGATAAGAAGATTCATTATTATTACAAAGTAGGTCATCAGTCTGCAAAGACTTCAAGGTGTCTGGCCTAATTACATTGATGACTGTTTAAACTTTAGTTGTGACAAAGTTCCCAGAACGTTATACAGTTGACTCTTTGGCATGATAATGTAATGTAACAACACAGTTTAAATGCAAAATCTATACCCTTAACATATCTATTTACGCTTATAAGCCAATTTTTGATTTTTTAAATGTGTGAAATTGTGTGTGTCAGATAACCTGTTTTGAAATTCGAGCGTCTAATACTTTGCTGTTAATTGTTTTTAGAGTATCTTTCATTGAAGAACATCATGATTTACCTCCAAGAGCGCTGACACAGTTTTTTTATTCAACTACCTGTTTCGGTCCATAGAGAATTGTCAGTTTTATAAGAACATTTACTTCATCAGGAAATAAAATCAGTGGAGTCAAATAATAAAATCCAGAAATTCATCACTGTTGTCAAATAGTAAAAAAGTCTCTTACAGCACTCATCTGGACATTGAAGCTTACTCTTGTGCCCATGTTTGCTTACATATAAGTTTGTTTTTGCACAGGTACTGTCTTGAGGAAACAGAATTTTTTCTTCTGTTCTCTCCACACTTGTTTCACAGAAATTACAGCGTCATCAGTGGGTTTTGTTTATTTCCTTTCTTCTTAACATATACTAGAAGCTCAGAAATGACAGTGTGTGTTAACAATAAAGCAAATGAAAATCCTACTGATGATGCTGTCATTTCACTGAAACATGTCTGAATAGAAAATAAGAAAAAAAAAAAAAATGAATAGAAAATAAGAAAAAATGTGTGTGCTCAAGACAGAACCTATGGAAAAAGAAATTTAGCTCTTAAGGAATCAACTGCTGTCATGTAGTATTGCGTTTTGTCCATCTACTTCTACCTTCTGCAAACCACTAAGAAGTACGGGGTAGAGAGTGTGTCCCATTATACCAATTACTAGGGTTTCTTCTCATTCCTTCTGTGTATGAGTGTGGGAATAATGATTGCTTAAATGTCTTTGTGCTCTAATGTTGTCTTTGTGGTCTGTATGAGAGCAATACAAAAAAGGTTGCAGTATATTTCAAGATTTATCTCTTATACCTGTTTATTAAAACTGTGTGAGCAATTTTTCATGGGATACTTAGTGTCTATCTTCATGCATCTGCCAGTTCAGCTTTTTCAGTTTCCTAAGAATCAAACAAACCTTTGACCATACATACTGACCCTCTTTGAATATGTTAAAATATCCCCGGAGAGTTCTATATGGTATTCTACAAATGAACGGATGTCTACTACCTGCTTACTGAAATGGAAGATATGTGATCATTCCATTTCATATATCTACAAACTGTCATCCATTATTTGTATGATTTGACTGATTCCAATTGTGACTCACTCTGTAAGTGCACAAGTTTACTTTTCTATACATTTAAAGCAAGAAGCTAATCTTTTCACATCCTTGAAATCCTATCAAGATTTGACTGAATATCTGTGGAGATTTCTTCAGGCAGTGATCATGCTGTGCTTCAACTGCAAAAAGTTGGAGGTTAGTATTAATACTGATGCAGCTCATTAATGTACAATGTGAAGAACAAGAATCACAACACATCATAACACATTTTTCTGGAGCACACTGGAAGTTACTTTTAGTTCTGTCAATAACTCTCCAACCAATATAACATGCTGTATCCTGCCTACCAAGAAATCCTCAATCCAGTCACAAATTTTGTTTGGTGCCCTATTTAATGATAGTTAATGAATACTGGTTTGTTACCAAGTCAAATGCTTTATTTGGGTTTCATGTGATCAATGTTTTCAGAGTTCATGGTGGTTGGCATGGTGGAAATTATTATGATTTAGGTACCTCATTATATTTGAGGGTTCAGAATATGTTCTAAGATTCTTCAACAGATGAATGTAAAAGATATTGGACAGTGGTTTTAGGAAGCTTCTTGAAGACAGGTGCTGTTTACATTCTTCCAACTACAAGAGACAGGCTCATGTTATAGGGGTCTATGGGACATTATAGTTAAATGAGAGGCCAACTCAGAAAATGTTTTGTTTAGAATCTGATAGAGATTTCATTGGGCCCTGGAGCTTTGTTTAATTTTCTTCAGTACTGATGCCACTGATATTAATATAAACAATATTACAAAAAGGAAAGATTGGTATCCAGCATAAATAAGACACGTTGACTTGTAGATAGGCACAGTGAAAAGACTGTACACAAGAGCTTTCACTCAAAGCCTTCTACGGTAAAGAATGCTGGCATTCTAGCCCGAGAGGCCAAAGAGTGCAGTCGTGTGTGTGTGTGTGTGTGTGTGTGTGTGTGTGTGTGTGTGTGTGTGCGTGTGTGTGTATCATTTCTGAAGGAGGCTTTGACCAAAAGCTCTCGTGTACAGTTTTTTCATCATTCCTGTCTGCAACTCCACATCATTTTCATAACATTGTTGATATTCCAACCTGGACTTTCCATTGTTTAATATAACTCATCTTTACAATGAAGTGGAAATTAACTGGAGCAGTGAGTCTGTATTTTACTGACAAGGGGACGCCGTGATGTTGGGGTCATGGTTTTACTTCCAACTTTGTACACCTTTAGTAGGCCACGAAAACTACATAGTGTGCAAGTAGTAAGATGCACTACTCTGCCAATCCTGAGAAAATCGCGAGAGAAGTTTTATGCGTGTATGATGTAACCGTTGTAGCTGTGCGAAGCTGCAGATGTCAGGAATCATTGTGGTCAAATGGTAGCGTTTGCGCTCTGTGAGTGAGTTATGGATGAAGTGGCAGTTTGAATCCTGGTAATACTTACTTTTTAATCTATTTTTTTCATCACTGGTCACATTATTTAATTTATGACATTTGAGAGGTAATACGAGGGCAGTTCAATAAGTAATGCAACACATTTTTTTTTCTGAAATGGGGGTTGTTTTATTCAGCATTGAAATACACCAGGTTATTCCCCAATCTTTTACCTACACAACACTATTTTTCTACGTAATCTCCATTCAATGCTACGGCCTTACGCCACCTTGAAATGAGGGCCTGTATGCCTGCACGGTACCATTCCACTGGTCGATGTCGGAGCCAACGTCGTTCTGCATCAATAACTTCTTCATCATCCACGTAGTGCCTCCCACGGATTGCGTCCTTCATTGGGCCAAACATATGGAAATCCGACGGTGCGAGATCGGGGCTGTAGGGTGCATGAGGAAGAACAGTCCACTGAAGTTTTGTGAGCTCCTCTCGGGTGCGAAGACTTGTGTGAGGTCTTGCATTGTCATGAAGAAGGAGAAGTTCGTTCAGATTTTTGTGCCTATGAACACGCTGAAGTCGTTTCTTCAATTTCTGAAGAGTAGCACAATACACTTCAGAGTCGATCGTTTGACCATGGGGAAGGACATCGAACAGAATAACCCCTTCAGCGTCCCAGAAGACTGTAACCATGACTTTACCGGCTGAGGGTATGGCTTTAAACTTTTTCTTGGTAGGGGAGTGGGTGTGGCGCCACTCCGTTGATTGCCGTTTTGTTTCAGGTTCGAAGTGATGAACCCATGTTTTATCGCCTTTAACAATCTTTGACAAGAAATTGTCACCCTCAGCCACATGACGAGCAAGCAATTCCGCACAGATGGTTCTCCTTTGCTCTTTATGGTGTTCGGTTAGACAACGAGGGATCCAGTGGGAACAAACCTTTGAATATCCCAACTGGTGAACAATTGTGACAGCACTACCAACAGAGATGTCAAGTTGAGCACTGAGTTATTTGATGGTGATCCGTCGATCATCTCGAACGAGTGTGTTCGCACGCTCCGCCATTGCAGGAGTCACAGCTGTGCACGGCCGGCCCGCACGCGGGAGATCAGACAGTCTTGCTTGACCTTGCGGCGATGATGACACACGCTTTGCCCAACGACTCACCGTGCTTTTGTCCACTGCCAGATCACCGTAGACATTCTGCAAGCGCCTATGAATATTTGAGATGCCCTGGTTTTCCGCCAAAAGAAACTCTATCACTGCCCGTTGTTTGCAACGCACATCCGTTACAGACGCCATTTTAACAGCTCCGTACAGCGCTGCCACCTGTCGGAAGTCAATGAAACTATACGAGACAAAGCGAGAATGTTTGAAAATATTCCACAAGAAATTTCCGGTTTTTTCAACCAAAACTGGCCGAGAAAAAAAATGTGTTGCATTACTTATTGAACTGCCCTCGTATAATGACAAAAAACAAAAACAGACCATATGCATTTTCATGAAGTTGTAGTGAATTTCATTTGTTATTTGACTATTTACTATTTCTAATTAAATTTTCAAGGACAAGGGATAGGCTTTGAAATCCCAAGTCAAACGTTGATAAACAATGATGAGAATGACATTATTGACAATCAGAACACAAGGATAATGTAAAATTACTTGTCAGATGTGCTGTTGGCATCACATTTTCCAAGATGGTATTTGTCATGCAGACATGGAAAACATAAATTGAAACTTCATGCAAATACAGGTGTTTTTTTATTATTGCATTGCCCCTTAAATGTCATATAAATCAAATAAATTGACCAGTGATGGGGGAGGGGAGGGAGGATTAATAATTCAGTTCAGGGGGGAGTTGAATTGTCACTCATACACGTTCAACTCACAAAGCTCAAATGCTAATAACTTAACCACCATGGACTCTAATGTCCGGCACCTACGCACAGATACATAAGCCACATAACAGAGGCATAAAACTTTTCTTGCGATTTTCTCGGAATTACCAGAGTAGTGCACATTTCTACTTGCACATTATATTGTTTTAATAGCCTACTAAAGCTGTACAAATTTTGAAGTAAATCCGTGATCTCAGCATCATGACCTCCCCTTGTTAGTAAATGAACATTTGAGAACTGAAATCAGCACTCTTACTTTTGCTTTATTACCTTGTTTCAGTGCCTATGCCATCCATGAATATAAGGTTTTTAACTGTGATGCCACTGACGGTCTTTATATATGAGCACAATTTCTTTTGGTTTTGTGAGGTCTTTCTTAAAATATTATAATCCATAGCCAACTCAACTACAAGTAAAATGGATAAATTAAAGTCTTTTGATTAGGTTCTGCTACAGATATTTGGTTTAGCATTTATCTATTTATGGGACTGTGGTTCATTTTTCATTTACTTTTTAATAGCTACGGTTCCTTTAGAAGGTCCCTTCAGAGATTGTATACTATGCAGGGTCCCCCCAACATGAACTGTTCTACCAGATACATAAGTACATAGACAGCTACTCTTTTAAACTTCAGTCACAGTTCCTCTACATGCTCCTACGCAAGTCGTGACAGTAGTGCAATATGACTTTTGAACAAATTATATCATTCTCCATTTTGATTTTGCTTGTAAACGTTTCCATGCAATAAATTTTATGCTCTTTTTATCATTAATTTTCCTTTATTTCGTGTTAAATGATATTTTTGCTTTACAATACACTGTAATAAGTAATTTCTGTGTGTCCTGCTTCTCTCATCAATGTCTTACTTTATCTCAATAGTCTTCATTTATAGTAATCTTTTCCTTTTTTTCTGAAATTTTGTACATGAAGCATCATAGGCTGAATCTGCTGTGTGTCTCCAAAGTTCTTTCATTCTGTTTTTTCTTTGGCTGGTACTTTTGCTATTTCTACAGAAAGTCTACATTGTTCTTGAAATTTGTGCACTGAGACTTAATTTCTTTTCTCACTTTTCGATCTACTCAACATCTTGTCAAAATTTAACAAAGTTATGATCCTTCCCAACATTTCTTGACTGGTATATATGTGTGTCAAATGCTCTTGGAGTTTCATATCTACATCAATACTCCGCAAATCAGACTTAAGTGGCTGGCAGATGGATCATTGAACCACCTTCACAATAATTCTCTGTTATTGCAATCTCAAACAGTGTGTAGAAAAAAGGAACACCTATATCTTTCTGTTATCATTATTCTCATGTCAGAAACATACAGGTACATGTACATACATTTTACACAGTTATGTTTACATTTCTTTTGACCACAACTTGGCCACTTCCAGTGAATTTTCTGTTGCTTGTTGAAGATCATCTTCTGTGCAGGAGACTGGGCACTATCGACACAGAAGCAAGTGCCGAACTGTCTGTTCTTCTCCACAGTCGCACTGAATATCATTTGGATCATGTATCCCCATCTTGCAAAGTTAACTTTTGATCTTCCAACGCTGGATCTCAGTCTATTCAGGGACTTCCAATCCCTGTCATGTCCTGGAGGTAAAGCTTCAACAACTCTTTTTCCAACCAGGGGGAAGTAGGTCGCAGTCCTCCACAGTTGTAACCTGGCTTTTTCAGCAGTAGTTCTAAGTTCCTTTGATATCCTAAGGAAACCCTTCCTTGACTTCAGTTGTTGCGGATGCAGTTCATGCCCTTACAGAGGATGGGTAATTTCCTGTTCCACTGCCTTTCTTTCCTTGTTTGCAGCTATCTCTCTTCGAACAGGTGGTGGTGCTATTCCTGCGAGGTGGTAAAGCCATTCGCCTGGAGTGGATTTCAATCAGCCTGTTATAATTCTGCAGGTTTCATTGAGAGCTTCATCCACCTGTTTGGCATGAGTTGAATTATACCAAACAGGACAGGCATACTTTGCTGCAGAATAGCATAGTGCCATTGCAGATGTTCGTTTGTTTCAGGCTGTCTACCCCACTGTGATCGGGCCAGTTTCCGTAGGAGATTGTTCCTGGTGGCAACTTTCAACTTGCATTTCATGCAGTGCTTTTTGAAAATGAGAGAATTTTCAACTTGCAAGTGGCTTCCTTATTTGTCAAATGGAAAACACACACTTGGGTCTTTGAAGGGTTTGGTTTAAGCTGGTTCGTGTTGTTGGATCTGGACAGATCTTAAGGGCATTCATGAGGTTGTTCTCCGCTGATTCAAAATCTGTACTGTGGGTGGCTAGAGTGAGGTCATCAGCATATAAGAAGCTCCTCATGTTTGGGGCTATAGGTTGGTCATTCATGTACCTATTAAATGGAACTGGTGCCAAAACACTTCTTTGTGGGAGGCCATTCTTCTGTAGTCTCCATCGACTATGCTGTCCTTGAGTCGACGAAGAACCTGCAATTCTGCAGAAGGGAGGCAGTGGGTCTGGTTTGACCTAAATCTTTGGTCAGACTGTAGATCTTGACTGGTAGTATCTGGTGACTGACTGTATCATATGCCACTGATAAGTCGAAAAATGCCACTCCAGTCATGTGTTGAGCTTCAAAGCCATCTTCTATAAACTGTGTGAGATTTAGCAATTTTCCAGTACAGCTTCTATCTGGATGAAATCCAGATTGCTGAGGTATAAGTGAGGGGTCAATTGCAGGTGATAGGCAATGTAAAATCAGTCTTTCCAGCAATTTGTTAAGATGACATAGTACTGCAACTGGTCTAAAATTCTTTGGACCATTTCCTTCTTTGCCTGGTTTCAGTGAAACAATCACTTGACTCTTGTGCCATATCTTTGGAATTTGGTTTCTGCTTACACAGTTAGCAAAATGTTGGAGAATCCATTTCTTTGTATTTAAACTGAAGTTTTTGCTTTGCTCGGTTCATATATCATCCAAGCCAGCTGATTTGCCTTTTTTACTTTTTTTTATAGTCTTCTGCAGTTCTTCCATGCTGAATGATGATGTAAGGTCATTACTCTCCTCTTGCTCTTCCCTTTGCAATTTTGGTTTTTGTGATGTGTGTGTTGGCTTCCCGTTCATCAGTAACTGATGTGCTATTTGATTGGCAGTGATATTATGATGTTTAATGGTCTTAGTCAGATCATTCTTTAGGTGCATCACAAGTCTCCAAGCCTTATGGCTGTCTCTTTTCAGATCCAAGTTTCTATAGTTTTTATCCACTTATCCCATTTCGTCTCCCTTATTGAGGAAATAAGCTTGTTCCCTGCTTCCACAGTTGCTTCACTGAAAGGGTTTTCTTCAAATACGAAGCTGTATTCTGCTAGTAGGGTGGCTTGGTCTGAAGTAAGCCCGGGGATATAAGATGTTCAACATCCATGAGGGATAGATATTCTCGAACATCTCTTTACAGCCACCACATAGGTACCATAGCATTCAGGTATTAGTTTTATATAAGATACTTCGATGCCCAGAAATTCCGCAAAACCTGACCAATCAGCCTTCTTAAAATTAAACCTTCTCTGAAAAGATACCTTCTGTCATCTTATAGCAGCAAATAATTGACATAATATTGGTCTATGCTGCGAGTTGGGTATTAGGGAGCAGATAGATTGTTGGCTGATACTGCTGCTACCAAAAATTAGGTCAGGATTGTAAGCTTGCCTCCACCTGCCGCTGTTAAAAGATCAAGGCAGTTTTGCATCATGGATTAAAGTCAGGTGACTTGCTTCTGCCCATACGTGTATTGCTGTCCCATTCTCATCTTCATGATCATAGACCCAAATGGTACTATGACCGTTGAAATCACCAATCACAATCTGCAAGTTTATTTAGAAAATTGGGTGGTTTGTTAACAATGAATTCAGCATCAGGTGGTTTATAAAGCAATTTTATGGTGCAATTAACTGTTTCTAGAGTAAGAATTTCAATGTTGTTTTCCTCTGTTAATGCTGTGGATAATATCTGGATGAACAAAGATAGCACTTCCATATTTATCATGCGGTCTTTCAATGGCGGGACGCATTCCGTCTAGTTTTGGTCCGTGCATGTCACAACTTCTGTGTGTCCCCTGTATGCACAGTATATGCCACTGGTGCTGACTGTATAGCTCTTGTAGCATTTCTTCTTTGGCTGGTGTTATGCCTTGTATGTTAATATACAGAGTGTCCCATTTATCTTGACCACCCTAAATAACTGTTTGTCCAGATGCAAATTACAAAATGTTTCAAGCAAATGTTTTTTAGCCATCAGGTGGACATCAATCAGCATAATTGCCTTCGTTGTAGCTTTGTTTTTTACAAAGATGAACAGTGGTATGACTTTTTTAAATAGCACCCTGTATTTTTTCTTCAGTAATTCATTTCCTCTCCTAAAGACCTATTCAAAAATGTATCAAAGTGTACCATTCACTGAAACACAACGTTATTAATTACATAACACAACACTAACATTGACACTCCCAGTGCTTCGTGCAGGTACTCGAGGTAATGGAACACGTTCATGTGCTGACACTGATAGAGGACAAATGTAAACATAAGTAGGATGAACACTCGTCATTCCGTCAACCATCGTCACTTGAAGAGTTGTGTGAGTAGAATGTACACTAACAAAGAGAAGGTAGAAATGCTACTCATCTATGGGGAATGTAAGGCAGCAGAACAGTAATTGCGATACTGTTTTCTTATGTGCGGGTACATTTAGTACAGTAGTTTAGTCCTTTTAAACACTGTTGTGTACAGTAGGCATACGGAAAAGGCTGTCCTTCCTACAAACTGCATCGACATAACGTTTCCTTTATTGTTGTTGTTGTTGAAGATAGGCGAAATGCTATGCAGGCAGCAGAACTGTACAGAGAGCGATATCCTGACAAGAACCCACTTTCCCCGACAGCTTTTTTCTCATCTTGTTGCGACGCTTCAGGAAACGGGAAGTTTCAACCCACGACAATGCAATCGTCATAGCACTCGTACAGACAAAGCTGCCAAAGTTACTGGTCTCACTTCTGTTGCTAGGAATCCACATGTGAGCACATGACAGCTTGAACTCGAGATTGGCATTCTTACACATCACCGGTTCCATCCTTAGCATGTACACTTACATCAAGAATTGCATGGGAATGATTTCCAGAATCGTGTACAGTTCTGTCTGTGGGCACAGTGGCAAATCCTCACCAACCCGAACTACTTTTCCAATGTTCTATTTATTGCTGAATGTTCCTTCTCAAACAAAGGACAGGTAAATACAAGGAACATGCATTATTGGTCCAGCGACAACCCATGATGGCTTAGACAGGTGGAACATCAGTGTCAGTGGAGAGTTACGTATGGTGTGGGATGCTTGGTACTACAATTATTCGCTCTTATTTAATCAATTGTAGTCTAAACATCACAGTGTATACCAACTTCCTCAGATGAATTCTTCCTCCTCTTCTGGATGAAGAACCAGAATGCTTTTGTGGTATCAACATGATGGATGTGCAAGTCGTGTTCTGAACTGAAGGTATCCTGCCAGACAGATTGGTCAAGAAGGAACAGTTACTTGGCCTGCTAGGTCTCCTGATTTAAATCCTGTGGACTTTTTCCTTTGGGGATGCATTGAAGATGTTGTCTATCGCAATATTCCAACAACTCCAGAGGACATGCAGGAACGTACCATGCTTGCTTGTAATTCTCTTCAACAAGCAACCCTGGAAGCAGTAAATAATTCTTTCATTCCATGAGTGCACCACTGTATCAGTGTCTAGGGTCACCACTCTGAGCACCTTTGAATGTTCTACTCCTGGGCAATGGTACAGGAGAGTCAAAGTCAATTTTGTGTTATGTTTTTACTTGGTTTTCATTTGTTTTCTGACAACTCCAGCAGGTGGATGAGTTTGTTATCCCAGGCTCGAAGTCGGTGTTGTGTTATGTAATTAATAACATTGTGTTCCAGTGAATGGTACACTGTGATACATTTTTGAATAGGTCTTTAGGAGAGGAAATGAATTACCGAATAAAAATACAGGGTGCCATTTAAAAAAGTCATACTGTTGTTCGTATCTTTGTAAAAAAACAAAGCTACCACGAAGGCAGTCATGCTGATTGATGTCCCCTGATGGCTAAAGACCATTTGCTTGAAACATTTTGTAATTTGCATCTGGACAAACAGTTATTTAGGGTGATCAACATAAATGGGACACACTGTATATAATCATTAACTGTGGCCCTGAAAAGAGCTCAGGTATATCTTTTTGTGCAACCTCTCATTTCGCTTATTTTGTATGATGTTTGTTTCTCCCTGTGTAGGTCAGCACCAACAAAATATTTTTGCAGGCGGAGGAGAAAGCTGGTGAAAGAAATTTTGCGAGAAGAGAAAATCACTTTTGTTTTAACGACGTCCATCACAAATCTTGTATCATGTCCATGATGTACTCCCCCCTATATCAGGATAATACAAAATGTACTCCTCTTCATTGAACTTTCTCAGTGTAATCCATTATTCCTATCTGGTAAGGCTCCCAGACTGTGCAGCAACACTCCAAAAGAGGACAGACAAGTGTAGCGTAGGCAGTATCTTTACTGGGTCTGCTACATTTTCTGAGTGTTTTGCCAATAAAACTCTGTCTTTGGTTTTGCCTTCCCCACAACATTTTCTATGTGTTCTTTCCAATTTAAGTTGTTCACAATTGTAATTCCTAGGTATTTAGTTGAATTTACAGCCTTTAGATTTGACTGATTTATTGCGTAACCAAAGTTTACCGGACTCCTTTTAGCACTTGTTTGGATGACCTCACAATTTCATTATTTAGGGTCAGTTGTCAATTTTCGCACCATACAGATATTTTTTCTAAATCGTTTTGCAGTTTGTTTTGATCTTCTGCTGACTTCACTGGACGATAAACGACAGCATCGTCTGCAGACAACCTAAAATGGCTGCTCAGATTATCTCTTTTGTTTAGTGAGCAGCTGTATATGTTGTTAAGTATGGAGCTATTGTATCAGCGTACTCTGGAAGGAACCTGACTGGTAAACAGTCTGGACCGGAAGACTTGCTTTTATTAAGTGACTGAAGTTGCTTCACTAATCCAAGGATATCTACTTCTAAGTTACTCATGTTGGCAGCTGTTTTCAATCTGAATTCTGGAATATTTACTTTGTCTTCTTTGGTGAATGAATTTTGAAAGGCTGTGTTTAGTAACTCCCACCAGCACACTTTACATACAACCAGGGTCTCTTTGGATTTTCTGCCAGGTTTTGAGACTAAAGTTTCTTTGTGGAAACTATAATAAGCATCTCGCCTTGAAATCTACGGTAAATTTAAAGTTAACTTTTTATTTCCTATTACTCTTATCTCGATTTCCATAGAGGTGTTCCTCTCCTTTAATTTTTAGTTTTTCCCACAGTTTGCCTACCAAGTTCTAGCAATTAGGTCACCTACAGTCATTGATAATCTGTATTACTTGATTTTCAAAGCTATTCCTGAAGTTTGTTGTAATTCTGGTCACTTATTTTTGTACTTTCCTTCAACTGAAGCATACTTATATTATACTGATAGCATTCTTTTGTTCATAAAAGTATGTTCCCTAATAAGATTTTGTAATTTTTCCACCTATTAATATGGAAATACTACAGTTTGCTCAGTGCTCGTATTTCACTGTACGACATTAAAACCTGTACTAAGTTTTTAATACCCCGGTAGCTGAGTGGTCAGCATGACGGAATGTCAATCCTAAGGGCCCGGGTTCGATTCCCAGTTGGGTCGGAGATTTTCTCCGCTCAGGGACTGGGTGTTGTGTTGTCCAAATCATCATCATTTCATCCCCATCGACGCGCAGGTCGCCGAAGTGGCGTCAAATCGAAAGACATGCACCAGGCGAAAGGTCTACCCAACGGGAGGCCCTAGCCACACGACATTTCATTTTTTCAATACCTACGAGACGTATTTTCCACTCAAATGCTACATAGGGCACTAATGCAATATTTACTTATTATTCTTCAAGAATACTAATCAATTTCCCTTCTTCTGATCCCTAACCTTCAACACGTGAGATGTCTGCAATTAAAGTTTCTCCTTGTCCATTTCTCTGTTAGTACACCAACCATGATACCAGCTCTGTGTATAAGATAGTCCCCTATAAGAGTAGCCGCAATATCAGGACACAGCATGTTATTCTCAATGGAGAGAAGTCTTCCGAAGTACGAGTAATTTCAGGTGTGCCGCAGGGGAGTGTCATAGGACCGTTGCTATTCACAATATACATAAATGACCTGGTGGATGACATCGGAAGTTCACTGAGGCATTTTGCAGATGATGCTGTGGTGTATCGAGAGGTTGTAACAATGGAAAATTGTACTGAAATGCAGGAGGATCTGCAGCGAATTGACGCATGGTGCAGGGAATGGCAACTGAATCTCAATGTAGACAAGTGTAATGTGCTGCGAATACACAGAAAGATAGATCCTTTATCATTTAGCTACAAAATAGCAGGTCAGCAACTGGAAGCAGTTAATACCATAAATTATCTGGGAGTACGCATTAGGAGTGATTTAAAATGGAATGATCATATAATGTTGACTGTCGGTAAAGCAGATGCCAGACTGAGATTCATTGGAAGAATCCTAAGGAAATGCAATCCGAAAACAAAGGAAGTAGGTTACAGTACGCTTGTTCGCCCACTGCTTGAATACTGCTCAGCAGTGTGGGATCCGTACCAGATAGGGTTGATACAAGACATAGAGAAGATCCAACGGAGAGCAGCGCGCTTCGTTACAGGATCATTTAGTAATCGCGAAAGCGTTACTGAGATGATAGATAAACTCCAGTGGAAGACTCTGCAGGAGAGACGCTCAGTAGCTCGGTACGGGCTTTTGTCAAAGTTTCGAGAACATACCTTCACCGAAGAGTCAAGCAGTATATTGCTCCCTCCTACGTATATCTCGCGAAGAGACCATGAGGATAAAATCAGAGAGATTAGAGCCCACACAGAGGCATACCGACAATCCTTCTTTCCACGAACAATACGAGACTGGAATAGAAGGGAGAACCGATAGAGGTACTGAAGGTACCCTCCGCCACACACCGTCAGGTGGCTTGCGGAGTATGGATGTAGATGTAGATGAAGGTTTCCCAACTTGTCTTCTGTATGGGTTCTCTCCCTTAGTCAACAGAGCTCATTTTTAAGGTGTCGTGCATTTACCTTCCATCCCTTTTTGTTGCATACATGCAACTGCATAAATCATGCATTTCATGTTGAGAAGTCATAGACATATTTATAGATAGAAATGGGTATTTCTCAAGAATTTGCTGCTACTGTGTGCTACAGCAATGTAAGATCTCGCAGACTAATATTATGCTCAAAATACTTCATTATAAGTTTCAGGTGTCTTTTGTCTTTCATTGATGTTTCTGGTTTTCATGGATCAAACAACAGAGACTCTCTTAGGACTGAATTGTATAAATGTGAAATATTTCACCACTATAGTATTTCTTATCATCGGGAGAAATTTTAAGTTTACATAGAGAACGTATCATGAGACTATGTTATTCATTTAATGAACGCAATTGAAAAATTAGTACATGACTAGCACACAAAGGCAGGGGCAAACACTGAAGTCAGCCTGCTTTAACAAATAACAAAATTTTATTTACAATATCACAGATAATTTAATGCTACAAAATTGTACTCTATGGTGACTTTAGATATTGTAGGTTTCTCATTTTTTGAGACTATACATAATCTTTGTGTGTATTAAAATATTCATCTGCATGATGACATCGTTGTATGCTTGACTAGCTTCACAAAAATACCATCAAGCTCCAGTTATGACTGATAGAAAGTGAAGAACAGTTCACTTCTTTCTTTCATCATTGTCATCAACATTACATCAACAGTAACATCCCCCCCCCCCCCTCTCTCTCTCTCTCACACACACACACACACACACACACACACACACACACACACACACACTTCTATTTTTCCTTACATAACTTGTTTTAAAACAAACTGCTCAGTTTTCAAAGGAAATAAAAAGTCATAAAAACAATGTAAGTGTTCATCTGATACATTTTAAGTCTAACACTCAAATAAAAATGTATGTTGTTCCACCTATGAATCCACAGTTAACTGTGGACACTTGCTATGTTTTAAAATTGTACACAATACTCAGTCATGACATCATAATGTCAAATCATACTATAGGGTTAAACAGCAATTTACCATATCAGATAATCTGTAAATTATATTCCAGGCATAAAATGACAAGATGATAAATGCTCAAGGATTGGAATATAATACAATATTTCAGAAAGTGCAACATTGTTATTTACATAGTATGTAATTATAAGATTGTTGATTGCCACAGTTTCCGATGTTCAAAACACTTTCACCACTCCTCTCCTTAATATAATATACAAAAGGAACAGGCACAACTAACAGACCTTTGTAGAAGACACTCTGTTAAGCAACAACATCTGAGAGAACAGTATGTAATAGAGATGTGCGTGACAAAACAAACTCGTACAAATTTGACAATACTGTATTAATGGGAATAATTTATAGCCATGTTATGTGTTTTTATCTATAGTGGAATTTTACTAAAATTATCATGTGTTTTCACAGTAACCACTGACAGTCATAATTAGTTGGTACTTGTATCTTGTTTAATTTTCAAATTATTTTTTAAATATGAGTTTCAAGACATAAACCTAACTGCCAGGTAATTTTGACAATAGACAAACATTTATTGTACCAGTTATATAAAAATTTTTCAATGGTGTTACTGTCTTAGCAGTGCTAAGGAATAAGAAGGAAGAAAGGAGTATTCCAGCACACCACCAAGACAAGAACAACAACATGGAAAAATCATTATATAATTTTTTCTGCTGCGAATCTGAGCATTAGATTTACACCTCGACATGTTTCAAAAATAAATAATAACAATAATAATAATAAATTAAACAAATGTCAACAAACTGCAACTGCTGGAGGTTACTGTAAAACATTTTTATTAATTAATTAGAATTCTGTACATTAATATTTTGATTATTTCATTTTAAATTACTGTGCACTCTCGTCAAAAGCCACAATAGTTAAAGTTGCATGCCACACATTACATTAACCTTGTTCCCTGAGTTGTGTGGCTGAGTTCAATGTGAGTGCTTCATGAGATTGTTTCCATGGCACTAGATACCACTCTGCCAGTCTCCTCAAGCAGAACATAATGCTGAGGAGCAGCTGGCAGGTGGCTACACTGACCTCAAGAATCAGATGATACTATCTCAGTAGCAACTTCTGTGACCACCTCTGCTGTCTCCTCAAGCAGGACATATGGGGGTGATGCAACCTCACAGTCTCCTTCTTCCCGGTAAACAATTTCCTGATGGACCACTTGTTGAGGTTCCACTTCAATCACTCCTTCGTCAACATCCCCTAATTCTGAAGTGATGACTATGCGCTCGCCATCCTCGTGCACACAGTAGCCTGCAGATCTTATAGCTTCCACTAGAGCTCCTAAAGATGTCCCTTCTGCTGCCTCTGTGGTAGCCTGTATTTCTTCTGTTACGACTTCAGATGGATCTACTTCAACCTCTGCATCCAGCACCTGAAAGAGAAAGCATTCATTGACTCATATGACATTTTTAATTCATATCATTGCATAAATCAAGTCAAAATCTTAACACTGCATTAATCTTTAAGATTAAGGAGGAGGAGAATGATTAACAGGTTTGTTTATATCAGCTATAGTATTCTAATAACTGTAGTTATCATGGATATATTTAAAAGGAGGAGAATAACTTGTACTTCAGTTGCATAAATACTTGCAGATCAAAGTTGAGAAAAACCTGGGTATTTCTTTAAAAAAAAAAACTAACTCAGTGGGTAAAATTGAGTTTTGTTGCGCCCCCCCCCCCCCACCCCCCACTGATGATTAAGTAGTTCAATTTAAATTCCTATGATTTATTGATTTAAAACATTAACCCATCCTTACAACTATTAGTACCTAACCTCTTGCCCTGCCATTGCATCCATTGAGAGAATCTTCTCCACCTGCAGTCTTACTTGGTTAAAATTAAGAAATAATTTAGGAGAGAAGAGATCCAAGAAATTAATGAAGATCTATAAATTTCTGCATATAAAGTAAACTGTAATTTATAGTCATTACAATACTATATAAAGTTAAAGTTTGTTTTCTGGAAGTATAAATGTTATTTAACTGTGCCATTATATTGCAAGAAAAGTTAAAAAACAACATTAATAAAGTAAATAATTGACAGCAAATATTTGCCTTCAATAAAAGTGATGGCTCTTTTTAATTTGTATAAGGCTATGGAACATTTGTATAAGGCTATGGAACATTTTGTATGTTAATTAAATTTTTACAATTACATATAGTTAAAAAAAATCCCCCACCTCAGAGGACACTACTTAACATAGCACTGTCTGTGTGGGCAAGGAAGTTTGCACACTCTGGATCTGGAAGGCTACGCTGTCAGTAATTTAGCTGCCAGAAGGATCACCCAAGCCAAACAGGCTGAAGAGGATGAGCCAGACAAAGTGTGTCCCACAACAACATTGGTGACCTTTCTCCTATCCTAAGTCTGTTCTTCCCATGCCCCTTTCCCTGCCATCTCCCATTACAAGTAAACTTTAGGGAGGACACTCCGGCATAAGGAAGCCAGCCTCCCTAGGGGAGTAAACCCTTAAAACAAAATCAGGCAGCTTGAAAGGTCACAAACTGGCAGCCCTGCTATCCAGCTACACTTGCACAGCCCTCATAAGGTGCCCAGGTGAATTTCCCTAATTACTCCTGGTACCTGAAACGGCCTCGGATTGAGATCAGATAACCAATGATGAATCCGGTGAAGAGAAAGGTAGCAACATGGAATGTCAGAAGTTTAGCAAACAAAGAAAAAGCTACAGAGTAACAAGTCAGTAGGACAATAATTGAGTTTATATAGCAGAACATAAAAAAGGTAGAGAGCAAACACAGGGATAGCAATTTACATACATAAAATGCAAGAAAAAAGAATTATAGGATACAGCTATATACTTTTAAATGAAAAAAAAATTGTTTGAAATCTCAAAGAAGAGAGAGAAATCTTAACTGTTGTTGCTGTTTACGCACCTGACGAAGGGAAGAAAGAGTAGTTTATAGATTTCTATGACAAAGTGGAATCGGTTTTGGATAAGTATAACAATAAGCATCAAGTAATATTGATTGGAGGTTTAAACACAAGGGTGGGGAATAAGGCTATCCCACAGATTGTGGGAACGATGGCAGAAAACATCATAAATAAGAATGGAAGATTGCTTAGAGATTTTGTTTCTTTTAACAAACTAAAGATATCCGTAAGTATACACGCTCAGCTTGAGGATTTAAGACTCTTATTGAGTACATTATCATTAATTAAAAATTACATGGAAAAGTACAAGACACAAGAGTGTACAGGGGATACAACATGGGTTCTGACCATACCTTGGTAATATCTCAAATACCATAGATATGTACCGAAATGGAGAAAGAAAAAAATGTTGACAGACGAAAAGATGAAGGTAAAAATCTATAAAGTATATCTACTAAACGCACAAAGCATACACGATCTGTACCAGAAAACATAAAAGATCTGTATCAGAAGAGACTTAATCACGAAGTAAAGCAGAAGCAGAAGAAATAAAGAGAGAATGGAAAAACAAAAAAAATACAGTTGAGAAATCTGCTGGAGAAATCTCAGGAAAAATGAAAAAGCTAAGAAGGATGAAAGAGTTAAAAACTTTGATATCAGAATTAGATAAAGTTATAAGCAAAAAACAAGAAGCTTTATCTTAAATACTGCAATGAACCATCAGAGGAGAAACATCAAAGAAACAAGATTGAAATTTTATAACACAATGGCAGTAAACAAAGTTTACGAAAGTGAATTGTGGGTTACCAGTAAATGTCAAGAAAGTCACATACAAGCAATGGAGATGGGGTTTCTAAGAGTAGTAAGGGATCCAAAAGAGTCGACAGATTTCAGAATTTGGAAATTAGGGGGGCCGTGAACATATTTAACATCCTCAATAAAATACAAGAAAATGGAATGAACTTGTTGAAAGAATGAGAGGAGAAGCCAAGGATGATGATGATGATTAAAAAAGCCACTCTCTCCCCTTTTTTGCGGGGGGGGGGGGGGGGGGGGGTGCTGGGTTAAATTACAAAATTGCAGATACAGAGAGGAGGGATGGGGTGGGGTACACTCAATGAATAGGAGTAGATTTTAATTCTTTCACCAGTGGCATCAACCACCATTTTCTTTCACACTGTCTGAAGTCTACTTCATGATGAAAAAATACTTTTTCTTTATTCCTTCTAAACCTGTACATTTTTTTCACTTTTGGATATCCTCTTTATAACTTGACTCATAAGGTAATCTGATGAAACATTTTAATGAAATCATTTATTGTTACTTTAAAAGAGCAGATATGATATTACATTTAGTAGAAGGTGGGGTAAAATGGTCAGGATGGGAAAAGTGGTCATAGCCTATTTTTTGCCCTGAACAGTATTGCTGTCTAAGTGATTTAGTTCTAATATACATCACTATTGTTGTTAGTAGTGAGTTTGAAAGAGGAAGCTTGTTACTTCATTTTGTAATAAAAAATTTTCTGATTTGCAGTCGTCTGATGTAATAGAAAATATTTATTTTATTTTTGTTACCTAAGGTATATGTAGAGTAATAATTTTTTTTGCAATACCAGTGTTGAAACAACATATTTGGTCTACAAATATAGTTCCTTGTTATTTGTTTGATAGTTCCATCTGTGAATCAATAATCTCAACAAAGCATCTCATTGGAAAACATGGGCATGGACGTGGGGAAAAGAGGCCATGGAGTTTACTCCAATAAGATTTAGTTATGTCCACATACCATGCAAAATAGTACAGATCAGACTGATTTTGATACCTTTTTATGTGTGAAGCTATTATCCTTCATTCTGTCCCTTTGTGACAATTTTGAATTAATTTATAATTTCTAAAATCATTGTGGTTCATGGTGTGGGTTCCTGTAGTCATGTCCTAGTTCATGAAGCACGGGCAACGTATGAGTGGCCAAGTAAGTGGTCCCGACAGTCGGAATACCAGTTACTTTGGAATAAGGCTGGGCTTCTCGGACATATTCTGAGTCGTGGTCACCTTTGTGCTCATACGGCAAAGACTACCAAATTCACCGGTTAGTCCCTCAGCCGTTAGGGTTAAAACCCAATGGGACTCGGGGCAAGTAAGGCTAGCAACCTGCTTCCCTGGTACTTTAAATATGATGCTGGCAACAATCAGAGCAAAATGCCTTGGACCTTTGGAGGTGTCGGAGTCCCACCTCTAACTGACAAACCAGGGACTCCTAAGGTACGACTTGGCAAACAAATGGTAATGAGATGGGGGAGCTATTAATATCAATGGGGGCTACTCTGGGAAGAAGGTAGAGCTGGCAGAGGCTGCAAGTAAGATGGGGCTGGACGTTTTAGCTGTTAGTGACATTCGGGTAAGGGGTGAGAAAGAAGAGGAAGTGGGAGAATACAAGGTCTACCTGTCAGGAGTCAAAGCAGGAATAGCACAGTGGGGTGTAGGGCTTTACATCAGGAAAGAAATGGAACCCAGCGTAGTTGCAATAAGGTATGTAAACGAACGACTGATGTGGATAGATTTGACAGTGTCTAGCAAGACAATTAGGATTGTGTCAGTATATTCGCATTGTGAAGGGACAGATCAAGATAAGATGGATAGTTTTTATGAGGCACTCAGTGATGTAGTTGTTAGAGTAAAGGACAAGGACAGTGTTCTGCTCACGGGTGATTTTAACGCCAGGATTGGAAATCGAACAGAAGGGTATGAAAAGGTTATGGGTAAATTTGGAGAGGATATGGAGGCCAACAGGAACGGGAAACAACTCTTGGATTTCTGTGCCAGTAATGGGCTTAGTAATCACAAACTCCTTTTTTAAACATAAGAACATTCACCGGTATACTTGGGAAGGCAGGGGAACCAGATCTGTCATTGACTATATAATAACAGATCAGGAATTCAGGAAGGCTGTGTGGGACACACGTGTATTCAGGGGATTCTTTGATGACACTGATCATTATTTAATCTGCAGTGAAATTGGGATTGTGAGACCGAAAGTGCAGGAGGTCAGGTCCATATGTAGGCGTATAAGAGTGGAGAAACTTCAGGATAAGGAAATCAGGCACAAGTACATAACAGAGATCTCAGAAAGGTACCAGTTAGTTGAATGTACTCAATTACAGTCATTGGAAAAGGAATGGACAAGGTACAGGGACACAGTACTAGAAGTGGCTAAAGAATGTCTTGGAACGGTAGTGTGTAAAAGTAGGATGAAGCAAACAGCTTGGTGGAATGACACAGTCAAGGCAGCCTGTAAAAGGAAAAAGAAGGCGTATCAAAAATGGCTACATACCAGAACCCAGGTAGACAGAGAAAGTTATGTTGAAGAAAGAAACAAAGCCAAACAGATAATTGCAGCATCCAAGAAGAAATCGTGGGAAGACTTTGGAAACAGGTTGGAGAATATGGGTCAAGCTGCTGGAAAACCATTCTGGAGAGTAATTAGCAGTCTTCGAAAGGGAGGTAAGAAGGAAATGACAAGTATTTGGGACAGGTCAGGAAAACTGCTGGTGAATCCTGTGGATGCCTTGGGCAGATGGAGGGAATATTTTGAAGAGTTGCTCAATGTAGGTGAAAATGCGATCAGTAATGTTTCAGATTTCGAGGTAGAATGGGATAGGAATGATGATGGAAATAGGATCACATTTGAGGAAGTGGAAAAAATGGTCAATAGATTGCAGTGCAATAAAGCAGCTGGGGTGGATGAAATTAAGTCGGAGCTCATCAAATACAGTGGAATGTCAGGTCTTAAATGGCTACATAGGATAATTGAAACGGCCTGGGAGTTGGGACAGGTTCCATCAGACTGGACAAAAGCAGTAATCACACCAATCTTTAAACATGGAAACAGAAAAGATTGTAACAACTACAGAGGTATCTCTTTAATCAGCGTTGTGGGTAAAATCTTCGCAGGTATTGTTGAAAGGAAAGTGCGAGTATTAGTTGAGGACCAATTGGATGAAAATCAGTGTGGGTTTAGGCCTCTTAGAGGTTGTCAGGACCAGATCTTTAGCTTACGGCAAATAATGGAGAAGTGTTATGAGTGGAACAGGGAATTGTATCTATGCTTTATAGATCTAAAAAAGGCATATGACTGGGTTCCTAGGAGGAAGTTATTGTCTGTTGTACAAGATTATGGAATAGGAGGCAAACTTTTGCAAGCAATTAAAGGTCTTTACATGGATAGTCAGGCAGCAGTTAGAGTTGACGGTAAATTGAGTTCATCGTTCAGAGTAGTTTCAGGGGTAAGACAAGGCTGCAACCTGTCTCCACTGTTGTTCATATTATTTATGGATCATATGTTGAAAACAATAGACTGGCTGGGTGAGATTAAGATATGTGAACACAAAATAAGCAGTCTTGCATATGCGGATGACTTAGTTGTGATGGCAGATTCGATTGAAAGTTTGCAAAGTAATATTTCAGAGCTAGATCAGAAATGTACGGACTATGGTATGAAGATTAGCATCTCCAAAATGAAAGTAATGTCAGTGGGAAAGAAATATAAACGGATTGAGTGCCAAATAGGAGGAACAAAGTTAGAACAGGTGGACGGTTTCAAGTACTTAGGATGCATATTCTCACAGGATGGCAACATAGTGAAAGAACTGGAGGCGAGGTGTAGCAAAGCTAATGCAGTGAGCGCTCAGCTACGATCTACTCTCTTCTGCAAGAAGGAAGTCAGTACCAAGACTAAGTTATCTGTGCACCGTTCAATCTTTCGACCAACTTTGTTGTATGGGAGCGAAAGCTGGGTGGATTCAGGTTACCTTATCAACAAGGTTGAGGTTACGGATATGAAAGTAGCTAGGATGATTGCAGGTACTAGTAGATGGGAACAATGGCAGGAGGGTGTCCACAATGAGGAAATCAAAGAAAAACTGGGAATGAACGCTATAGATGCAGCAGTCAGGGTGAACAGGCTTAGATGGTGGGGTCATGTTACACGCATGGGAGAAGCAAGGTTACCCAAGAGACTCATGGATTCAGCAGTAGAGGGTAGGAGGAGTCGGGGCAGACCGAGGAGAAGGTACCTGGGTTCGGTTAAGAATGATTTTGAAGTAATAGGTTTAACATCAGAAGAGGCACCAATGTTAGCACTGAATAGGGATCATGGAGGAACTGTATAAGGGGGGCTACTCCAGACTGAACGCTGAAAGGCATAATCAGTCTTAAATGATGATGATGATGATGATGATGATGATAAAATCATCTTTGTTCTATTCAGCCTAATACAAAAATTTGGTTGCAAACAGTCTGCTGTAGCTGCTTGGCATCGTTTCAAATATTAAAGCAACAAGATGCCTAGAAATCAGAACAAACAACATGGGATTCTGTTGCAATGCCACTGAATACTTGATTCCTGCAGGTAAGGGAATACTTTATCCCTGCAGGTAGGGAAAAGTGGTCACTATGTCAAATGCATATAGATCCTGTATATTATTTTCTTTTTCAATTAAAAATATTTAGTGTGATACCTTGTAACAATAATTTAACAGTAAAGTTGTTACTCACCATATAGCAGATAGTCACAACAAAAAGTCTCTCTCTCTCTCTCTCTCTCTCTCTCTCTCTCTCTCTCTCTCTCTCACACACACACACACACACACACACACACACACACACACACACACACACGTCAAATGCATATAGATCCTGTATATTATTTTCTTTTTCAATTAAAAATATTTAGTGTGATACCTTGTAACAATAATTTAACAGTAAAGTTGTTACTCACCATATAGCAGATAGTCACAACAAAAAGTCTCTCTCTCTCTCTCTCTCTCTCTCTCTCTCTCTCTCTCTCTCACACACACACACACACACACACACACACACACACACACACGACTGCAGTCTCAGACAACTGAAACCGCACTGTGAGCAGCATCGAGTGGCGACTGGGTGGGGTAAGGAGGGGGCTTGGGCGGAGAGAGGGAGGGATGGTTTGGTGGAGATGGTGAACAGTGAAGTGCTGCAGGTTAGATAGAGGACAGAGAGAGGTGGGGGGGGGGGGGGAGGAAATAGTGAAAAAGGAGAGAAATAAAAAGACTGGGTGTGGCGGTGGAATGACAGCTTTGTAGTGCTGGAGTGGGAACAGGGAACAGCCTGGATCCACTCCCATCATGCAGTGGTGCTGCTGCTCACAGTGTGGTTTCAGTTGTCTGAGACTGCAGTCGTGCGAGTGAGTTGCGTTTGGATGAGATTTTGTGTGTGTGTGTGTGTGTGTGTGTGTGTGTGTGTGTGTGTGTCTATTGTTGATAAAGGCCAACAACTGAAAGCTTTAATTGTGAGAGTCTTTTTGTTGTGCCTATCTGCGACTCAGCATCTGCGCTATATCATAAGTAGCAATGTTACTGTTCATAATATTGTTACATTCCATCCTGGATTTTCCATTGTTTGGTTAGTGTGATACCTTATGATATGTATATTCAAAATGTGTGCGCGCCATGCTTCTATCAATAGTCATGGTTAGATGAAAATTCAATCTCCCTTTGAGAAGCCCCTTTATCCATCCCCCTCCAATTTTCCTGATACATCCAGTCAGGAAGGAAAAGCAGTTTCTAAGGCGAACAAGAATGATTCGCAAGAAAGATGGTGAACAACTGCAGATTACTGTATCACAAAGCTAATGATGACAAATCACAATTACATCTTGTTATCTATTTTGCAAAATGTAATTACTGGTTATACATCATAGAACCTTGTTTCACATAGTAGACACAATAGTAATTAATAAATTATTTTGAATATCCTTGAACAATGAAACCATAATGAAGTCACTAAACCAGACCTATCATAGTAATCAGTAGTGGCTACTGTGTAAGAGCACTGGAGCACGTGAACACCCTAACTTTTGATGCCTTTTGAATTTATTGGTTATTTTTCTTTGAATTCTGTTAAACGTAACATAGATGCTGCAATCTGAAAGATACGACACATATTTACCATGCTACTGCTTCTCTGACTCTGTGAAATGTGGCAACAGGGTTGCGAGCACACCTTTAGTTGTGCACGGTTTAAGGAGCTCTTGTGCATGCCCAACTCATGTGACATAATTGCCTTATGGCCCAAGTACATACGGATTTGATACACAATGTACACATTTCACAATGAGCCACTCAACTAGAAGTTTATATCAGTGCCACCACTGTGGCAGACTTTTATCTATGTTCACTCAGCATAAATCCTGCACATTCCTCAGATATGCTAAATTACTCACTATATATTGTAGTAAAATTGATTGGATGTTGGTATATGTTAAATTTGTACTGATAGTAAGCCTATATTTTGGGTTTTTGAATGAGGATTTATTCTCGAAACACGTTTTGCTCAGCATGAATGAAATAAGTAACCAGCACTGTGCTTAAACTAAAAACATTTGAGCAATGCTCCACGTGGCCATATGCCGAAACACACTAGATATGGTTCGACAAAGGTGTCACAATGATCACAATAATTATTAAACTGTGTTTGCGCAGCAGACACAGTTTGGAAATGCTTGTAATTGGTCATGATATCTTCATTTGAACGAACCTAGTTACTCACATCAGCCACCACGCCAAGTAGAGCTTGGCAGTGGTGGGAAATACAGCACAAATTGTTCCCACTTTTAGACGTTTATTGGTTCAAATCTGCTGAGTAGAGTGCTCTGGTATCAATAAACTTAACCATGTAATATTAGTAAACACTACTGGATGACCAACATCATTTTTCCTCCACAAAAATTTTTTTGTAATGCATGAATCTCGGTAAATTATAAATATGCCGACACAAAATCAGGTGCAAATTAACATTGTGGGCATAGGATATTTGACGGGACTGATGAAAAATGTCGTTAACAGTGGGGAAATGTTAATTCTGGGAAAAAGGGTTGTACTGTATGCGATTTTCAACCTGGAAGTAAATTCATGAACTAATACATCTCTTAGGGATCTAGTACATTTGGCCAAAAAAATGGAAAAGCATGAAAACTCCAAATTACACAAAAATGCAAAATGGAGAGTTGTGAAAGGTTACACATTATTTCATTATTGCCCTAAACTGTACTTAATTATGTACAAAACAACAACATTTCCACAGAAGCATTTCTTCCTTTTGCCATCTTATTTTGTTGTTACTGTTATTGGCAGTGGCTGTAGCTGTATAAATTTGTTGATAAACATAACTGTTATACAATGGGTACTGTTGATTTTGCACTCTCAAATTTACCTGAATCCAAAAATTTGTGAACACCCAGAATGCATACTCATGAGCCGCCACTGATTATAATAATTATCAGACTCCCAACTGTTGCACTTCATAGGCCTTGTACCAATTTCTGGTGGATTTTAGCACAATGGGGGATAAAAGGTAGTTTTTCCTTTAAAGAATGAAACAACAGCTCTACTGATGCCTTTGTGCAACACAGTATTTTTAAGAACATTCCACACTTTAAAACTTCATCACCATGGAATCAGTCTTCAGAGCTAACATTGCCAAGAAAGCCGGAACAACAATCTGTACGAAGCTTTTTACCGATGTGCTCTGAAAATTTGCCTCAAGTAATGTAATGCCACTGGAGGGGAAATTCTGTCTTTGTGTGTTTAACAGTATAAGCACGTAATCACTATATTCTTTGGAGTTTAATGAAATGTTATTGGTTAAGACATGGTATAGCAGGAAGTGCACACTGTGCTGTGTATCATGAAGCATGCATTATTGTAAAAAACATGAAGCATGCATTGTTGTAAAAACTGCACCAATTATATATGTGTACTACAGTTGAAACTGATTAAAAACTGCAGTGTTTAGAAAAGGATTGTATTCATTTGCAAATTATACTACATTAACCACCAATAAAGTGTAATAAACTGTTTTTTCTCTTTAATTGTCATTAGAGTGAGAAAATTGTCAGTCAACTATTTATCATCCTGTAGTTGGACGTCGTTATCAGGAGAAAGAAAACTGGCGTTCTATGGATCGGAGCATGGAATGTCAGATCCCTTAATCCGACAGGTAGGTTAGAAAATTTAAAAAGGGAAATGGATAGGTTAAAGTTAGATGTAGTGGGAATTAGTGAAATTTGGTGGCAGGAAGAGCAAGACTTTTAGTCAGATGAATATGGGGTTATAAGTACAAAATCAAATAGGGGTAATGCAGGAGAAGGTTTAATAATGAATAAAAAAATAGGAGTGTGGGTAAGCTACTACAAACAGCATAGTGAACGCATTATTGTGGCCAAGATAGATACGAAGCCCACGCCTACTACTGTAGTACAAGTTTATATGCCAACTATCTCTGCAGATGACGAAGAAATTGATGAAATGTATGATGAGATAAAAGAAATTATTCAGGTAGTTAAGGGAGACGAAAATTTAATAGTCATGGGTGACTGAAATTCAACAGTAGGAAAAGGAAGACAAGGAAACGTAGTAGGAGAAAATGGATTAGGGGTAAGAAATGAAAGAGGAAGCCGCCTGGTAGAATTTTGGACAGAGAATAACTTAATCATACCTAACACTTGGTTCAAGAATCATGAAAGAAGGTTGTATACATGGAAGAACCCTGGAGATGCTAGAAGGTTTCAGGTACATTATATAATGGCAAGACGGAGATTTAGGAACCAGGTTTTAAATTGTAAGACATTTCCAGGGGCAGGTGTGGACTCTGACCACAATCTATTGGTTATGAACTGTAGATTAAAACTGAAGAAACTGCAAAAAGGTGGGAATTTAAGGAGATGGGATCTGGACAAACTGAAAGAACCAGAGGTTGTACAGACTTTCAGGGAGAGCATAAGGGAACAATTGACAGGAATGGGGGAAAGAAATACAGTAGAAGAAGAATAGGTAGCTTTGAGGAATGAAATAGTGAAGGCAGGATCAAGTAGGTCAAAAGACGAGGACTAGTAGAAATCCTTGGGTAACAGAAGAGATACTGAATTTAATTGAAGAAAGGAGAAAATACAAAAATTCAAAAAATGAAGCAGGCAAAAAGGAATACAAACATCTCAAAAATGAGATTGACAGGAAGTGCAAAATGGCTAAGCAGGGATGGCTAGAGGACAAATGTAAGGATGTAGAGGCTTATCTCACTAGGGGTAAGATAGATACTGCCTACAGGAAAATTAAAGAGACCTTTGGAGAAAAGAGAACCACTTGCATGAATATCACGAGCTCAGATGGAAACTCAGTTCTAAGCAAAGAAGGGAAAGCAGAAAGGTGGATAGAGGGTCTATACAGGGGCGATGTTCTTGAGGACAATATTATGGAAATGGAAGAGGATGTAGATGAAGATGAAGATGAAATGGGAGATACAATACTGCATGAAGAGTTTGACAGAGCACTGAAAGACCTAAGTGGAAACAAGGCCCTGGGAGTACACAACATTCCATTAGAACTACTGACAGCCTTGGGAGAGCCAGTCCTGACAAAACTCTACCATCTGGTGAGCAAGAAAGCAGGTGTTCACAGATGTGAAAATTACCGAATTATCAGTTTAATAAGTCACAGCTGCAAAATACTAATGCGAATACTTTACAGACGAATGAAAAAACTGGTAGAAGCAGACCTTGGGGAAGATCAGTTTGGATTCCGTAGAAATTTTGGAACACGTGAGGCAATGCTGACCCTAGGACTTATCTCAGAAGAAGGATTAAGGAAAGGCAAGCCTACGTTTCTAGCATTTGTAGACTTAGAAAAAGCTTTTGACAATGTTGACTGGAATACTCTCTTTCAAATTCTGAAGGTGGCAGGGGTAAAATACAGGGAGCGAAAGGCTATTTACAATTTGTACAGAAACCAGATGGCAATTATAAGAGTCGAGGGACATGAAAGGGAAGCAGTGGTTGGGAAGGGAGTGAGACAGGGTTGTAGCCTATCCCCAAGGTTATTCAATCTGTATATTGAGCAAGCAGTAAAGAAAACAAAAGAAAAGTTCGGAGTAGGCATTGAAAATCCATGGAGAAAAAATAAAAACTTTGAGGTGCGTCGATGACATTGTAATTCTGTCAGAGACAGCAAAGGACTTGCAAGAGCAGTTGAACGGAATGGACAGTGTCTTGAAAGGAGGATATAAGATGAACATCAACAAAAGGAAAACAACGATAATGGAATGTATTCGAATTAACGATAATGGAATGTATTCGATAATGGAATGTATTCGAATTAAGTCGGGTGATGCTGAGGGAATTAGATTAGGAAAAAAGACACTTAAAGTAGTAAAGGAGTTTTGCTATTTGGGGAGCAAAATAACTGATGATGGTCGAAGTAGAGAGGATATAAAATGTAGACTGGCAATGGCAAGGAGAGCGTTTCTGAAGAAGAGAAATTTGTTATTATAGAGTATTGATTTAAGTGTCAGGAAGTCATTTCTGAAAGCATTTGTATGGAGTGTAGCCATGTATGGAAGTGAAACATGGATGATAAATAGTTCAGACAAGAAGAGAATGGAAGATTTCGAAATGTGGTGCTACAGAATAATGCTGAAGATTAGATGGGTAGATCACATAAGTGATGAGGAGGTATGGAATAGAATTGGGGAGAAGAGGAGTTTGTGGCACAACTTGACTAGAATAAGGGATCGGTGCGTAGGACATGTTCTGAGGCATCAAGGGATCACCAATTTAGCACTGGAGGGCAGCATGGAGGGTAAAAATCGTAAAGGGAGACCAAGAGATGAATACACTAAGCAGATTCAGAAGGATGTAGTCTGCAGTAGGTACAGGGAGATGAAGAAGCTTGCACAGGATAGAGTAGCATGGAGAGCTGCATCAAACCAGTCTCAGGACTGAAGACCAAGACGACAACAACAACAATAATAACATTTACTAATGCATTATAATGTTTGTCAGAGTAAAAAGCAAATTCTGAAACCATGGTATACTTCTGGCTTCACCTCTCTGAAAAATCTGTTTTGATATTTGTGAATTGTATGGAAGAGAACTGTAGGATGTTATCATTGCTGTATCAGTACTACCACTGATATTATTTGCAAGTACAAGGGTACTCTATACTGATGTAACCACTGAAGGGAAAATATAAATGAAAATGTTATATATGGTACAAGCTGACATGACAGAAACTGTCAAAAAACTGTCAAAAAATTAGTAGCTATTGGGATCAGCTTTGATCAAGTTTATTTTCTGTAATGGTTGTGAAACGATGTCAGCTTGTCAAAAAATGTGTTTCAGCCAAGTGCCACTAATGGAAAGAACTCAGTTTTAATGATATACTGACCTCTACAGCAGCTGCTGAAGGATGTCTGATTATTTCGGCAGCTTCCTGCTCCGAGAGCACTTGGTATGTGCCATCTCCTGCATCCTTAACAAACTGAATGTCACCAGCGCGTGCCATACGCAAGAGATCCTGTTGTGGTTCTTCACTCATTTCTACTTCTACCATAGATCTGGGTTCATTTTCAGCTTCTACTTCCATGTGCTCATTTCTTTCTTCTTCTGCCTGAATTTCATCTCTTGGAGTACATACTGGATCACTTTCAGGTTGCGTATGGGAGTGTGACACATGTTGTATAGTTTGTGTCTCTCCATCGTCATGATCTAATTTCCTATCTATGGAATCAGTTTCTGTATCATCCGTGGCTGTCTCCAATGTTCGGCCACCATCAGAACCGAGATCATACTCTGGTGCTGGTGGTTCAACTTGAATCCTCAGAGAGCCATCTGGTGCAATCACCTGCAAATCATCGGGTGCATTTAGTGGAATTTAAAATCACAAATGATACAAAATAGAAACTAATTGTTATGAGACAAATCTAAGGGAGAAAAAAAGAATGTACTCTAAACATAAGTATTATTTATCAGCAAGGGTGCTTTAGGGTACAATGCAAGGCAGGAAAATACTGTATCAATGATTATTTTAAAAACTAATCAAAAGCTGTTACATTTTGAATGTAATACAATAACTGAGAATACTATAAAAAACAATGATTCAACTAAGAAGCCCACACTTAACTAATAATAAAAGTACAGGTTTGAGGTTCTCTGATGAACGCTTACCAGTTAATTTGTTAGTGAGTTTGTTTGTTTTATGTTCGATGGACCATTTTGCAACTTTCTCAGTTCGTTTTTCTGTCTATCAAATATTTTATATCACTTGGCAAGCAGTAAAAAATTTTTGTTGCAGCATTATGCTAAAGAGAACCTTAATGTGGAGTAATGAATGTCATTTTTCCTGCTAGTATTGTAATTATGTACATCATTGTTCCTTTTGAACTGTAGTGTATTATTTACAACAAACTTCGTGAAGCAGTAGCAGAATGCACAGTGCTTAAACAGATGTCTACATGGTGATTATGAGTGAACATCACATATGAAGTTTCCACCCTATTTATTATTTCCTCAACAAGTGTTACATCTTCTTTGGTGTAGTACCCCTAGGTCTGCAGAACTGAATATGAAAGGGGGGGAGTTGAGGGTGAGACATTCACAGAAAACC